>NC_080106.1:8930000-9230000 GCF_950005125.1 Chionomys nivalis
GCTAAGGCGCAGTCAGTCCTGCACCACTGGGCAATCAGACAGCCACTAGTTAGAATCAACGCCTGTCGACCCCTGGGCGAGCCCACGCTTTGGATAGTTCACTCTTGGTAACCGGGCTGCCTGCCGCGCGGAGATTGGCAGGTCTTACATTACAGGGGGTCACTGTTTCTCTTCATCGTGAAGTTGCCCATCAGGCAAATTTTAAGAGGAAAGGCTGGGGGAGAAGGTGGCTGTTGTGGTGATCGCTGTTTTAAGAAGCCGTCAGTCTTCGGGAACAGGCACCTGCTAACGTGCTGTACACTTCGTCTGGGAACGAGTGGGAGAGGCAGCCCCGGCCTGCGCGCCCTCCCCGACCGCGTCCTACCTGCTGCTGATTCCCACGCTGCCCGCGCCTCCGCGACCGGCCGCGGGCTACTGGATTGACGCACGCGCCCCTTTAAGGACTGGGCGGGGGCGAGGGCGGGTCCCACTCGTGCGGAGCGACGGTCGCACGAACCAATGGTGCGCGGCAGGGACGCGGGCACCACCCAGTCAGAGCGTCCCGCTAGGTCCGCGTTCTCTGAAGCGCTGGCCTTTCCGAGAAATCACTTCTGCGAGTCCTGGCGCCCCATTGAGCCCTTTTTCTCCCTTTACCCCGGGGGCGGCGCGGGAGGGGGCTGCCCCAAGGAAGGGTTGGGGGACAGGGGCGTCCTCCCAAGGTCAAGACGGCTGGTAGTGCGCACAGTTTATTCTTGCGGTGTGGCTAAGGTTCCAGGGCGCCCCTGTCTCAAGCACGTGTCCGGGGGCTGCCCTGGGTGTCACCTGCCCGGATTGGGGTTGCAGAGCAAAGGCCGGTCCCAGAGCTGCGTGGTGGACGACAGCTAACTTCCACCGGCCCTGGTGGAAGGATGACCACCTGAAACTGCCCTGGGGGCCCGGGAAACCTCGGGCGTCGCACGCGTTGGGGCTGGGATGCCACCCTGGAAGGCTCCGCAAACATTCTTTGTCTTGTGCCCCAGTGGTGTCAGGAACCGGGCCTGTTCCCAGCCTAAATAGGAAGTGAGGGCGAGGAAAATTAAGTGAGGTAACCGACTTTTACTGCCTACTGCCAATCACTCAGCTGTGGCCACGTTTGCCGGACTCATTCATCTGGGTTTTCAAAGACAGGGAAATGTTGGAATCAGGACAAGGACTTTTAATTGGCCCCCAGATACAAGAAGTACACGGCTAAGTTTCAAATAAATACAAATTCAAGTAAGAATTTTCCAGTCTTCTAATTCTAATTTATCCTAATGAACCTGTTGGTACACCTGAAGGGCACTTGTGAGATATAGATTGTCACTTGTTAATTCTGTGGATCAATACTGTCCAAAAGTCAAGTGGAGTTCCCTGGGGCCAAAGAATTACAAATAAAAACTACTTTTCAAAACTCCAACTCGAGTAGTGTGGGAGTGTTTTAACGTGTTTTCTGTGGTGAAGTCAGAGTCCAGAAATCAGAGACGTTCTGCAAATTCCCACAACAGACCCCCGTATGAATTTTATACTCCCTTCTTTTCCCAAATATGCCCCTTATGAATTTTTGATGCAGATTTTCCCACCTACAAATGTTGTCAGAGGCACAAAACTCAAATGTCCAGCCAGCCTGCCTGCTTCTTAGCTAAAGGTAGAGAGCGCTAAGGGAAACCAGCCCCAGCATGTGGTCCTGGCAGCAGGTGTCACTGCACACTGCAGGACACCAGTCTAGCCTGCCTGACAGCTGTCCCCTGTCCACTGTCCTGAGGCCACGTGTGCTTCAGGAGCGGCTGCCTAGTCTATGCTTGCCAATGTTTTCACAGAAGTCCGACACATATTCCCTGACAGCACAGGTTTCCTCTCGGACCTAAGAGAATCCAAGCCTACAATGGGCACTGACTCGTGGGTGGACACTGGCAGGGTCTTTGCAGGTAGAAGCATGAAAGTGGTGTCTCCAGAGAGCCATGTGTAAAAGTCCTACATGTCAGAGGTGGTCACTCAGGAGGACTGTGGGATCCTGCCTCTCACAGCCTCCAAGGAGACAGAGGGACCTTGGAAGACAGGCATAGGTATATCTCTCTAATGCTGAAGCTAGGTCACAACACCACAGAGAAGAGGCATCTGCCGGGCTTACCTCAGGAAAAGAGCCCCCAAAATGTTCTGAGAGAGGCTATCACCACCTCCCAGCTCCTCAAGGAAGGCAGCTGAACATGTTTTCTAGATCTACAGGGCACACCCTCCCAGTAAGACCTACTCACTGCTGCACACAGGGTACCGGACCTCTTCTGAGGGCCCCTGGTATGAATATTCTCACCAAATCTGTCTCTCTGTCCCTCTCTCTCTCTCTGTCTCTGTCTCTGTCTCTCCCTGTCTCACTCTCTGTCTCACTCTCTTTCTCTCTCTTCCTGTCTCACTCTCTCTCTGTCTCTCTCTTTGTCTATCTGTCTCATTCTCTCTCTGTGTATGTCTCTCTCCGTCTCACTCTCTCTGTCTCACTGTCTCTCTCTCTCTTTCTCTCCCTGTCTCACTCTCTCTGTGTCTCTCCCTGTCTCACTCTGTCTCTGCCTCTCTCTCTCTCAAACACACACACATATGTCCTCTTGTCACCTAAAAGAGTGTCTCCTCCCCACTCACTATCTGTGGCCACTGGACCAAAAACAGGCATTCCCCACCCATAGGTGTCAAAGGGCTATGGTCAGGGTGTCAGTAGGGCCTTCTGAGGACTCCGGGAAGAATCTGTGCCTGGAGGGCCCATCTCCCAGAGGAATTCTTGGCTTCTGGCCTTATTCATCTCCAAAGCAAGCAATAAGCAGACGAGTCCTCCTCATGTCTGATCATGTCCCTGGCTCTTCTCTGCAACCTCTGTGTTCCACGAAGAGCTTTGTGACTGCATTAGGCTCAGCTGGATGATCCAGGGTCATCGCCCTAAAGTCAGCTGACACCAGCCCTTGGCATCATTCCCGTTTCTGTGGATTTTGACTTGGGCATCCTTGAGGGACCATTGTTCTGCCCACCACTCCATCCTCAAGACCCAGCTTCAGGCCTTTTTTCTGTGCCAGCCTTCACAGACCTTAATTTTTAAAACTCAGATTCCAGTGACACTGCCATCTTTAACAAAGCACATTGCACATCTTTTTGTTTATTTTAAATTTGTGTCCATATGGGGGGAGGGGTGCACACACGCTTGTGAGTACAGGTGTCAACAGAGGCCAAAAGAGGGGAGCAGATTCCCAGGAGCTGGAGTTACTAACAGTTGTGAACTGGGAGACATAGGTGCTGGGAACCCCAACAGACTTTAGGTGGTGGAGCAGGCAGATGAGAAAGGCTTTGAAAGAATGCACTTTACTGGGGCTCACACACCATAAATAAAAACAATAAAATATGAGTTGACATTCGGACTGTGGGAGGAGGCAAAGCTGGAGAGGCAGTGTATGGTCTAGAACATCTAAGCCAGAGATGGTAGGGCTTGCCGGGCACCCCAGTGCTCAGGAAGCTAGGGCAAGAGGACCGGAGTTCATGCTCAGCACCCTGAGCATCTGTCTCAAAAAGAAAAAGAAAGGGCTTCTACTCAGAACATTTTTTAAAATTCCTGTGAGTCAATAAGAAAAAGGCAAACTGAGCGTGGCGACAGCTCTGTGGCGGATCCCTTGCTTGACCTGAGCAGGGGCCCTGGGTTCGAGAGCCAGCACCCTGAGAAAACAACTTCCCATGTTAATCAGCGCCTGCCCATTCCTCCACTTCCGGAGGAGAATCCTGTGCTCTGGGAGTTCCCAGAGGCCAGTTCATCTCTGTCTGAACAACCTGGCTCAGCAGTGCCTGGACTGTGGCATATCAGTCACCCTGGCTTTGTTTGCAGAAGAGTCCATGGCCATTGCGTCTGTCTCCTGCTGCAGCTGCTGTGCATCCACGGTTTATCCCTTCCAGCCCAGGCAAGTGTTCAGGATTGTTTTTTCCGAGATTATTTATTTGCATAAAGCTGACCGCCTCTGGGGTCATTAATGACCTCAAAATCTCTTCCTGAGGAGAGGGACACCAAACAAATGCCAATTTTGAGCTGATTCCGCTTACTGGAATATCAGCAGTAAATCGGCTTAACTTACTAAGCCCTGAATGCATAAGGCTTGTCTCCAGCAAGCAAGCAGCCAAAAAGAGAGAGAGTGGAGGAGGGGCAAATAAGGAAAAGAGGGAGAAAGGGACAGCAGGAAAGAGGAAGGGAGGAAGAAAAAAAAGGTTAAACAGCCACAACACTAAGAGTAGCCTAGAAACCTGGCAAAAATGGTCAAAATCACACTCGGGAACACAGATTAAAGCTGGCAATAAGGCGATGCTGCCCACTCCCCAGAACGACTAGATCATAAAGCGACAGTTCAGACGCTGGCGAAGATGTACAGCGATGGAACTGTCATTCCTGGCAACAACTTTGGCAAGTCAGATAGAGCCTCCTCTAAGCGAGGAAAGCCAGCTCTGCTAGACACATGCCAGAGAAGTAATGGCAGGGAGCCCACAGAGAGGGGGTACAGCTGCATTTACACACCCCAAACTTCAGATCTGAGGGCCAGGGCCATAGCTCCGTTGGTAAATTACATAGGCACAAAACCCTGGATTTGATCCCCAGCTGTATAAACCAGGCAGGCTGGTACGTCCCTACAATCCTAGAACTCGGGAGACAGAGGCAGGAAGATCAGAAGTTCAAGGTCACCCTCAGCTGTGTTAGTAAGTTCAAGGCCAAACTTCTGTATAAGACCTTGTCAAAAAATAAGTCTTCAGGGGGAAAAGAATCACAAGTTTCTCAGATCAGAGTCAGGACAAACGCTGTGGTAGTTTGAATAAGAATGGCCCCCAGAGGCCCATATATTTGAGTCACCAGGGAGCGGCTATTTGAAAGGAGGAGAAGGATTAGGAGGTTCAGCCTTGTTGGAGCAAGTGTGTCTGTCACAGACGGTGGATTTGAGGTTTCAAAAGCCCATCCCAAGCCCAGAGTCAGTCCCTCTCCTCTCCTCTCCTCTCCTCTCCTCTCCTCTCCTCTCCTCTCCTCTCCTCTCCTCTCCTCTCCTCTCCTCTCCTCTCCTCTCTTCCCCTCCCCTTCCCTCCCCTCCCCTCTCTCTCCCCTACCCTCCCTCCCTTTCCCCTCCCTCTGCCTACAGATCAGGATGTAGCTCCCAGTTACTGCTCCAGCACCTACCTTCTTCACCATGTCCCCTGCCAATGCTGATAAGGAACTAAACCTCTGAAACTGTAACCAAGCCCCAGTTAAATGTTGTCTGTTCTAAGCGTTGCCTTGGTCACAGTGTCTCTTCACAGCAATAGAACTAGGACAAACACCAAACCTCAACAACCCTCTTGGCTCAGCCCTTGGATAAGACACTGCAGTAAACACAACAGGCTACTCGGTATTCCGCCACAGGATGGATCTCTGACACCGGGCTCGGGGAAGGATGCAGACAGAGGCACCAGAGTGACAGACTAGCACCTGTAGAGATAGAAGAGAGCCCCTATGGGAGGGGGTGGGGATGCATGGGAATCGAGACCACTGGACTCATCGGGTTTCTTTCAGATCTAAAAATCAGGAAAAGGAAACACTGGAGATGCTGCGCAGAGTGGGGGCTTTCTGCATCCACCTGAGCGGTGTGGACGCAGGAGTGGACATGCATGGCAAAGCCATCCTGCTGTGCACTCGAGCTGACAGGACACAAATACACAAAGGTCCACGGCTGAAGGTGCCAATCAGCCAGGGGCAGAATATTCCTAGGACAGGAAAGGAGACATGAGTCCCAGGCTGCAGGTGCAGAGCTTCGGGTGACTCACCTGGGAAAGGCAAAGAGAACATCAAAGTTTATAGTTAATCCCAAAAGATAAGGAAGGATTAATTCATTCTTTTGCTGAACTCCGAGCATAGGACCCCAGCTTATCAGGGTGCTCAATGCCATATGCATGCATTTGTGTGTGCATGTGTATGTGTCTGCGCATATGTGTGTGTGCGTACTCATGTGCAAATGGATTTTTTTTTTCCATGCAAGAAGCACCTACCAATAAAAGTGGGATTGCTTCAAACTAGCTTATTGGGACTTAGCAATGGCCCTAGAAGAAGGTATTCAGAACTGGGGCAAAACTTACCTGTGCTGCAAGGGAAGACCTTTGCCCTGTTTTCTTAGCCCCAGTTTTCTTTTACTAGATCCATCTGTTCTATTTGCTCAAGGTGGACTTGGATGATAATTGACTAGTCGATAACATTGCCCCATCTATTTCTTTACTCTAGAGAGGAAACAAGTCAACCCTGAGATCCACCTGTGTTTAGCTGTAAGTCAAAACCCACAACTGTCGAGGGCACAGTGGTTCACTTATGAGATGCTTATTACATGCCCCAAGTGTGCTAGATATCATGTTAGGGGCATGCCTGCAAAAAAAAAAAAAAAAAAAAAAAGCATCAAAGCAGAAGAAGAGTTAAGATAAAGGGAGAAGCCCAGCAGTGGTGGCGCACGCCTTTTATCCCAGTACTCCTGAGGCAGAGGCAGGCAGATCTCTGTGAGTTCAAGGTCAGCCTGGTCTCCAAAGCCAGCCTGGTCCAAGACAGCCAGGGCTGTTACACAGAGAAACACTGCAAAGGTGGGGGGAGGGTCACTTGTGTTTATTACCAATGGAAAGGCCTAGAACAGTCCAGTAAAGAGCAGGTCTCCCAAGTAAAGGGATTGTAAGCATAGATGAGAATATTAGCATATTAGGAACCATTGCCTAGAAATAGCAATTTACTGAAAATACAGATTTTTGCTGGGTATGGTGTTGCACACCTGTAATTCAAGCACTTGGGGGTGGATGTAGAAGAATCTAAGTTCAAGGTCATCCTCAACTACTTAATGAGTTAGAGACCAACCCAGGCTACCAGAGCCCCTGGCTCCAAAAGAATACCCTTCTTTAAAGAGTCAGAGGCAACTTTAGTGTCCCTGTGTCAGCGGGCGGAAGGGGTGGTGACTCAGCCCATTACCTCCAAGTCAACTTCTTCACTGTTGCCTGGTGGGTCTTCAGTGAGCTTCAGTGAGGACAGTACAGCCACCCTGAGTGGCAATTTCTCCTGTGTCCCTTCCATGATGTTCTCTGTACTTACAGGGCTGGCAGCAATGCTGCAGGGGACTTCCCACCAAAGACTCCTGCAAAGAAGGCTCACAAGGCATAGCTGGCATCCAGGTTCTGAGGTTGTGAGGGACCCATGGGCTCTCAGCACTCTAGAACTCAGTGCAGACGAAAGGGAGCTGCTGTACTGAGCAGTCTTAAATGCTAATAGCAGTTTAATAACTAAATAGTTTAATAACTAAACTCTGCAACTCCCTCCCCCCACCTTGCAAAACACTTGCTTAGGCAAGTTTTTGTTATCCCCACTTCATAGATGGAGAAACTGAGGTTCAGCAGGCTCGGGCCTCTTGCCTTCAAATCCCAAGCTCTCCAATCCTCCACCATGTCCCGCTCAGGGGACGCAGGTGCAGCCCAGAGTACGGGAGTGTAATTCACACCTCTGTTTCCTCTTCTATGAAGTGAAAGCTTTGAGCTCAGTCGGGTCTAATAGCCTCAGCCAGTTCAGGCTTGGTGGCACATACCTATTGTCACAGCCCGCGAGAGCGAGGGGCAGGAGGATTTCAAGTTTGAGGCTCCGTCTCGTAATGACAAAAGAATGACAGCAGTTTTGTCCAGCCTATGGTTTTATGTAAAATCTACAAACTGAAAAGGAGCCAACCAGATACCAGGCGAGGAGAGGCTGGGTACAGGACATGCATGGCTGACGAGGACAAGCAAGTCATTTCCTTCCTGGCACCTTTCTTGTTCTGTGCTCCTCACTCTTACCCCTGTGACCCGCTCATGCAAATAAACGCATGGTCACTTGGGAGCCAAGGTGGGACACCTGCTTGGCCTCTGCTCAGGGACTGCTCAGAAGTCAGGCTTGAGGCAGGTGTGAGCGGGTCCGCCGGTGGTGGAACTCCTTCGCTCCGCTCGACGACCACTTTGGGGTTTCTCCTGGAGCTCAGGGGTTAAAAATAATCCCTTTGTGAGACAGCTCCAGGGACTGTTTGGATGTAGGCAGACAGAAACCTGGTGTCTCAGGGAAATTGTGAACACTGGGCGGGGGGGGGGGGCATGCATGCTGCTCCTCAGAGCTAACCTGCCCTTCGCTGGTTGGAACAGGCCGGTGTTTCCTCCAACCTCTGGAGCTCAGATTCCTTTCTCCCCTGGAGTTCCTTCTTGGCTCTATGACCTTACCATTGAGTGGACTCTGTTATTAGCTATTTCAACATACAAATTTCCACAAACGTCTCACACAGCTGTTAATTGCTCAGTGCACACCTGTCAGGAGCAAGGTCCTTTTTGCTTCCCTGCAGCAGCATGCCAGCCACCTACCAGGACCTTGAACCTGTTGGACAGAGTGGCCACGTACCTGTAATCCCAGTATTACAGAGACTAAGGCAGAGAATTGCCTCAAGTTCATAGTCAGCCTGGGCTACAGTGAGAGACTTTGTCTAAAGAAAAAAAGAAAGCCTACATCATAGAAAGCAAAGCGGGACTCTCATTCCACAAGTCAAGGGGTAAAGATGATTGACACCTAGCCTGATGACTTGTGTTTGAACACTCATGATGGGAGGAGAAAACCTACTTCAATAAGAAAAAAGAAACTTGAGACCATATTTGAATTAATCCAGATCAAAAAAATGGTGGTGGTGGGACTTTTTTATATTAAAAAGTATGATTTATTTTCTATATAATTATGTGTCTGTGCATGTGAGTGCAGTTCCCAGAGAGGCCATCAGAGGGCAGCAGACCCCTCTGGAGCTGGAGTTATCAGCACAGTGTGGGTGCTGGGAACTAAGCCTGAGTCCTCTGAAAGAGCGACAAGCGCTCTTGACTGCTGAACCATCTCTCCCACCTAAAATATAAATTTTTAAGAATGAAAATTATGCACCATCATTTATAAATACAGATTTCAAAATCTGTAACAAAATATCAGAAAGATCTAGTTGGACACTCCAGCTTCTCTAGAGTGACTGGTTGAGGCTGCACTGAAGGTGCAGAACATTTGTCTCCTGTGACTGCGACACAGTGTGGTCAGTCAAAGTGAAACAAACAAGACACTGTGCTGGGCCAAGTGCTTACCATGGTCAAAGTCATCTAACAAAACCCTAGAGAGACACCAGGGATGGTGACACATTCTGCTATCCCTGCACTCAGGAGGCTGAGACAGGAGGATCATGGGTTTGAGTTCAGCCTGGGCTACATATTCTGACCCTGCCAAGTGTGTGTGTGTAATATATATATATATACCAATCTGCCACATGATACCCAGGGGTTTCCATGGAAACATGCAGAATGTTATGTTACTACGAGTAACTAAAGAAAACTTGACCAAGTAGGTTTGTGTCCATGGGAAGAATTCAAGTGACTTTAAAGAACATGGAAGATGAACCCCACAGACGTCTAGTCTTACACAAGTCTGTTGGAAGCGAGAATATGAGGACAGTCAAAGTTAAAAGCTTAGGACAGAATCTGGAGAGATGGCATAGCTGGTTAAGGGTGTGTATTGCTCTTGCAGAAGACCTGAATTCAGATCCCAGCACTCACAGAAGGTAGGTGGCTCACAACTGCCTGAAACTCCAGCACCCTCTTCTGGCTTCTGTAGGTACTACACTTACAAGCACATACACACAGGAAATCGAAAATAAATTTCTAAAAGCACAACTTAAGATAGATGGAGGAGCATCAGGATTGGCTCAGAACCTATACGTTGGGTATGTGAAGACTCACACATGACAGAGGCGTGCTTGACATCATCAGAGGAAAGGAAGACTGATTGATCAATCACGTACTAGTCATGGGGAGATTCTTAAAGAATAGTTCATACCACACAACAATCACACAGAGAAAGGTCCAAGGACAAAAAGCAGTGTGCCAACATCCTTAGGAGGGAACGTGGACCAACAGTTCTAGGATTTCAACGTAGCAAACCAGTTCTCAGACAAGAAACCCTCAGGGTGACATAACCCATAAAGGAAATCAGTGACACGGTAAGGCTTCTGTGCTAACAAAAAAGAAAAGAGAAGCCAGGCAGTGATAGTGCACACCTCTAATCCCAGCACTCGAGAGGCAGATTGAGTTTGAGGCCAGCCTGGTCTACAGAGCAAGTTCCAGAACAGCCGGGGGCTGTTTCACAGAGAAATCCTGACTTGAAAACCAAATAAATAAATAAATAAAAAGAAAACTGAAAGTAAACAAGCCCCTGACTGGAAGCTATTTCCAACAAACAGTATAAACAGACTATTCTCCCAAAAGTACAAGGATTCCTACAAGCCAGAAGAACACATCAAACAATTAACTTGACAAATGTGCAAAGGGTACGGATGAGGACAGGTGAGAGGGCTCATATGGTAAAGGCGACTGCACACAGGCCCCGGGACCTGAGTTCAAATACCACACAGCGGGTAGGCAACAGGACAGAATCCTGGGAGGTGTCGTCATTCTCTAGCTTTGGGTTCTAGACTACAGTAGAGCACACAAACTGAGCATGTACACATATGCGTTCATTCTCGCTCTGTTGTTGGCTGTCATGTGACCTGACACACAGACTTCCCCACCATGATGCTCTGTAGCCTGGAACTGCGAGCTAACATTGCCCTCTCTCCCTTGAGTGGCCTTTTTCGGGGGGTTTTCTGAGAGCAGCAGGAAGGAAACCAAGACAGCGTGTTTCACTCCTCTGAGGGTGAAGGTGCTCAGTCATGTGATTATTTTTTATTTTTATCTTTAAAAATTATTTAGTGTGTGTGTGCATGTACACACATGCATGTGTATGTGTGTACACGAGTACATGCCACCCATAGTGGGCAGATCTTCCCACCTCAGTTAACATAACCAAGACAGTCCCCGATAGGTTAACCCAGTCTAGATGACCTTCACTGAAATTGTCCTCCCAGGTGATTTTACTTTGTGTCAAGTTGATGATTAAAACTGACCATCACACCAGGCAGTGGTGGTGCATTCCTTCAATCCCAGCATTCGGGAGGCAGAGGCAGGCAGATCTCTGTGAGTTGGAGGCCAGCCTGATCTACAAAGCGAGTTCCAGGACAGCTAGGACTGTTACACAAAGAAACCCTGTCTCAAAAAATTAAACATAAATAAATAAATAAATAAATAAATAAATAAATAAATAAATACATAGAATTGCCAAGGAGACAAACCTCCAGGAGGTCTGTGAGGGAGTCTAGACTGGGTTAGCTGAACAGGGCAGATCCCGCCTGAATGTGAGAGCATCATCCCATGGGCTGGGAGCCTGGACAAAAAGAAGGCAAGCTGGGTGGCAGCAGTTACTCCTCTCCGAAGCCTCTGCATGTGGCCCGACCTCTGGACGCTCTGAATGTGCCACTGCCTCCCTTTAGGGTCCCAGCATGCGGTTAGGGCAGAAACTGAGAGACGTCAGTGGGGTGTCCTTGAGGGCCACCACAGAGACACCATGAGCAATGTTTGAGAACCATTATGGAAGATCACAGGAGCAGCTGAACCTGAGGACCATCACGGGGAGTCACAGAGTGAGCATCCCTCACCAACATCAAGGCAGGAACTCCTCCAGGAGGCCTTGTCTTCCCTGGCTGCCGACAGGACAAATGAACGCATCACACCATTCAGCTAAATTTCCTGTGGCACTTGCTCTCCCTGACTGTGACCCTGGGAGTTTCCAATGAGGCAGTTCTCTGCCTGGCTCCTGGCATCACCCAGAATCTTCACCCACGGGACTGCTCCCCAGTGCAGGAACCAGTCCCCTTTCACACTTCCAGTTCTATATGGCTTCAATCTTATTGTAACAATAAACACTACGCAAATTCTGCATAGAAAAAAAAGCCCTGAAAACTCGGTCTCCATAGCAACCCAGCTTTCCGGGTGTCATGTGGGTCAGCCTTACGACTACAAGAAGGCGCACTGAGCTGTGTCCTCCAGATAGGGAAATGACTTCACTAAGATGCACTGAGCTGTGCCCACCAGGTGGGGCAATGCCTTGGCAGGTAGACTGTCAATCAGGTTGAGTACTAACCAGCCCTTGTGGGTCTGGGATAGAAAACACACATGCAGGGTCATAGTTAATTTTTAATGACTGTGTTGCTTTAAAAACTAAGATCAAGTCAGACATGGTGGTGCATGCCTGTAACCCCAGCTCTTAGAAGGAAGAGGCAGTAGGGCCAGGAGTTCAAGGTTATCCTCAGCCACATAGGGAGCCTAAGGCTAGCCTAGGCTACATGAGACCCTGTCTCAGAAAATGAGAGAGAGAGAGAGAGAGAGAGAGAGAGAGAGAGAGAGAGAGAGAGAGAGAATTATGATGGCACGTCAAACTGAAATCGAATCTTACTTTCCTATCTCCAAAGCTACAGAACTACACAGTCTTCACCCAAGGCTTTTCACTTCTCTATTCTGGTTTTTACTTGAAGAAATTTAAAAATTATGTCATCTAAAAACACTGAGGTCACTGTACCCTCACTCCGCAGACACTATCAGCAAAAAACAAAGAGGAAAAGGAGAAAAGCGCACGCAAGGCTTCTGGGACAGACGAGTGGCTACACAGTTCGGAGGAGGTGATGGCAGCTGAGACCTGAGAAGATAGAGACATGGACTGTATGAGCTGAGGGCCCAGCACCTCCAGCAACGGGCACCATCATGGGTGAAAGTGATTTGGAGGCTACAAAGCCTCTGTCTGATGTGACCCAGCGGTGACTTCCAGTGTCGCAGGAGAAGTAGCGAGTGTGAAGGCAGGGGTGTCGGACTTCACACAAAACCACCCAGAGGAGCTTTGAAACATCATCCCCAGTGGCGAGGGATTTTCCTCCCACCAAAGCAGCCTTGTGTAAGGGACAGGCTGCCGAGAGAACTGGAAGAGGTCGAGGTAGTTGATGATCTCAGCTTAGTGGCACCTAGAATTACCTGGAAGCTGCCTCTAGGCATGTTCGTGGGGTCATGGGTTTTGCTTGGGTGGAGTCTTTTGTTTCATCAAGACAGAGTCTCTGTGTATAGACCTAGCTATCCTGAAACTTGCTATGTAGACCAGGCTAGTCTAGAACTCAGGGATCAGTTTGCCTCTGTCTCCTGAGCGCTGATTAGTTAAGGTGCGCACCACCATGCCGGACTTTGTGGGTGTTATCTTGATTGCCTCAGTTAAGGTGGGAGAACTGTCCTCCTGGGGGTGGGTTTTTCCTGACTGGGGTCCTGGACCCTATAAATGGAGGTCAGCAGGAGCAGCAGGCGTTCATTGCTCGCAGCTTCCTGACTATGGATGCAATATGAAGAACTGCTTCAAGCTCCCGCCACCGTGATTCCACCCCCCCACGCGCCATGATGGACTGTACCTTGAACTGTGAGCTGAATAAACCATCCCTCCTTCAAGATGCTTTCGTTGGAGTGTTTACAAGAGCAACAGGAAAGTCACTAAGACAGACGGCAAATCAGTCCTGCCAGGGTTGGCTGGGATGTAATCCCTGAGAGTGAGAGAGACACCTGTCAGGCCTTGTTGTAATCTAATCCTGAAGCGGGGACGGGGTGGGGGGTCTTCATCTTTCTGTTTGCAGTTTTCTGTTTGCAAGTGTGTAAACAAGTTACCACAGAACTCATGTGTGGAGCCAAGGGAGACGCCTCAGGAGACATGCTCCAAGTGTGAGGACCAGAGTTCAGATCTCCGGACCCGTGTATGTGCCCAAGAGGAAGACAGGGGAGTCCCTGAGCAAGCTGGCTGGCAACACTAGCTGTATCGGAGAGTTTGGGGTTTCAGTTGAGAGACCTTGCCTCTCTATGTAAGTCACTTGTACAGAGAAAGGCTTTCAGGGAGGTGCACCCGGCCAGATCTGACAGGTGGGGAGCCCGCCTCAGAGACATGACTCTTCAGGCTGATTGAGGGCAACACTGGCATCAGTACTAGGCCCCTAATGTTCATGCACAGGGACACACACACACCATGTGTGTGACCAAGTAAAACAAGGATGACAAACACACAACAGGAAGTAATCAGAAAGCAAAGACCTCCCCTCCCCTGACCTCATCACTAAGCTTCCTTCCTGGGCACCAAGTCTTCCTGCCCTTCCAGCATGGCCACCTCCAGCCACACGGTGCATGGCCACCTCCAGCCACACGGTGCATGGCAGCCGGTCCTGGCTGAAAGGTGTGGCATAGTGCCAGCCAGCACAGTGGACTTCAGAGACTAAATATGAGCAGAAAGAATGTAAAACAGGGGTGTGGGGACATTCCCGCCATGAGGTGGGTCACCACACTGATCACCAGGGTCAATGCGACTGACCTGGGTGGCTAAGAAGCTACCTGCTTCCTCCCTCACCGTGGCTCCATGTGTGTGTCCTGCTGAAGCTGCCTGCATGGTGGACAAAAAAACCTTCCCTGAGCGAGGAGGACAGATCTTCCATCAAGGGGCACACAGACAGCTATGCTCCTCGGCTGGAACTGTCAATCTCCCCAGGGTGTGAACTAGCCGACAATAACGTTATGTTAATAATAGTAAAGATTTGGGGGAGGGGTGAGTGGGCTCTGATACCAAAGTGGGTTTTACCCTTTTTGTTTGCACTTTTTAACCGTGGCTTTTGGGAAATGTGTATTTCTGGGGAGCTATGTAGATATTAGTCAGCTCACTAATCTGTGGAGTAGACACCACCATGTCCTGAAGGTGAGAAAATGAGGGTGTCACCCAGAAACAGAGAGGCAGGTCTGGGGTCAGAGGCCAGGGCCCCGAACCCAGCACTGGGTCCCTGGATGTCCGGGGTTCCTGCCCCAGCAACAAGGTGTGCTGACCACTTGGGTGTCTATTGTCAGCAGAGCCAAGGGCTAAAGGGTAAGAATGCAGTGTTGGGGAAGGAGACTTAGTCTGACAGACAGTGGAACCTTCATCCCTACTGCAACTTACCCCAGGCCCTACCCCTACCATGCCAGGAAACCAGACCTTTCCAGTGAACGACAGCCTGGAGGGAGAGGGTAGGATTCCGCCCTCTCCCTGGAGCACAGTTGTATTAAGTGGTTCCCCTGTGCTATCCGACGGAACATTATAAGACAGTGAAGGTGTTGGGTTGTGTGTCTTTGTAAGCTTACGCATGATTAGACGATAAAGCAGAAAACATTCAGGGTGTCTTTACCTGAACTTTCTAGCACCCCTACAAATACCTCAAACAAGACCTTGCTAAAGTCAGACCCTCATCAAGGGCTCCAGGGCCTTCATCTAGCATGACTGCAAAGAAAGGCAGCAGGATGGCAATCCCCACCCTGAAAGACACAGGACATCCTCAGCACTAGGAGACGCTGAGGGAAGTATGGCACTGCCTTCCTGGTCACCGTCCCCAAGCAGCTGAGGTCACACACGTCCGATGTGCCACTCTGAGCTACGTGTATGTTCCTTATCTTCATTTTTCCTTGTTTTTCCGAGACAAGACCTTGATTTGTAGACCAGGCTGGCCCATCCTCTCCCAGGGGAGCATTGAGACTGCCAGCACACTGCCATACCTGACTGTGCTGTTTCCTAGAAAACCCCTCACCCATTTGTCATACAATCAAGGTGGTTTTCTGTGTCACATTTACCCTTAACAAAGCTGTCACTTGGCAGGTGAATCATCAAGGGCGCAATGACCTGCTGAGCATGCCACCTTCCACAGGACTCCTTGGATGGTTCTTGGGGTACAGGTCTCAAAGGCTGGGGTGCACTGGTAGGGTATGTCCAGCCTCATGATTTTCAATCCACTCTGTGTTTGCCTTGAGTGATGACGTGTGGCTTTTCTTCATTCCTTCTCAAAGCTCTTGCTTCAAAGATGCTGACTTGAACGGGTACTCCAGCAGGGAGCTGGGCTCCTCTTGCTGATCCCAGACCAGGCTAAGCGTGACCTGGGAGATGGGCTTCCTCTGAGTCACACGAACAAGGGTAACTGTGGGTCACCTATGGTGGGAGGACATTATGCCACGTGACACAAGCCAAGCAGAAGAGCAAATACTGGCTGGCTGGGGTGCAATGCAGTTGATGGGGCACTTCCCTAGCACGCACAGGGTCCTGGGTTTTATCCTCAATGCTACTTAGACAAGGCACAGAGATGCATGCCTATAATCCCAGCACAGTGGAGCTGGGGGCAGGAGGATTAAAAATCCAAGTCATCATGCTCTGCTAAGGGAATTAAGGTCAGCCTGGGCTACAAGACCTTGTTTAGAAAAAGACAGCAAAGAAAACTGAATACCATTGCAGTGATTCAAGTACTGAGAACAGGTGAATTCACAAAAACAGGAGAGCAAGGACTTTGAGGGCTGGGGAGGGGCTGTAAGGGCTGGGGAGGAGCTGTAAGGGCTGGGAAGGGGCTGTGAGGGCTGGGGAGGGGCTGTGAGGGCTGGGGAGGGGCTGTGAGGGCTGGGGAGGGGCTATGAGAGCTGGGGGACTGTGAGAGTTGTGGGGGTTGTGAGGGCTGGGGGGGATATTATTTCATGGAAACACTTTCAGTTAGGTATGATGAAGAGCCCTGGCGACATGAGGTGGCACTGGTGCAGCCGTGTAAGCATGTGAAGCGAATGCTGCAGACCTGAACCAAAAATGGCTAAGTCGTTAGGTTTATATTATCAGAAAATTAAAGTATTTCGGCTAAAGACGGGAATAGATTGTCTGTGAGGTTTAAATGGCAGACATTAACACCTCAGAAAAGAACCCTCCAGTCCTGAAACACTGAGTCAGCAGCCACCAGGGACCGCAGGACAGGAAAGCAAAACTACTATTTCCTGGAACTTGTGAAAAGAGTCAGTAAATTTAGATGTTAAAGTATTTCCTCTCTGTTAAAGAATGGAAGGACGGCACCATCTGTCAAGAGCTCTGGTGTCTGAGAGAACAGTAAGGTCAGGCCCCACGTGGCCCTGCACAATGCCCCACTGTCTCCTGCTCTTTACCACGCCTTTATTTTAGGGCAGCTCCCTAGTAAAATTGGTTTTACTTTTTATAAAGATAAAATATTAGCATAGGAAACTTTCCTGATGTATAAAGACATATAGAAGCAAAGAATATTTTTCTAGAGAGTCGACTGTCCAGTATAAATTCACTGATAAGGGCTTTCCAAACCCCTTGCTGGGCGAGTGAATGTCGACATGAAGAGTAGACAGAGTGATGAGGGAGGAAGTGAGGGCAAGAGAAAGAAGAGAGAGAGAGAGAAGAAAAGGAGAGAGAAAGAGGGGGAGGAGAGAAAGGGAGATGATAGATAATAAATAGATGATAAATAGATAAATGATAATAGAAGATAGATAGATAGATAGATAGATAGATAGATAGATAGATAGAGATAGATAGATAGATAGATAGATAGATAGATAGATAGATAGATGGATGGATGGATGGATGGATGGATGGATGGATAGATAGACAGACAGACAGATGACAGACAGATAGATGATGGATACATGATAGATAGACAACAAATTGATTGATTGATTGATTGATTGATTGATTGATTGATTGACAGGCAGACAGATAGATGACAGAAATACTAAAATTTTCTGCATTTAAAAATCAGATTATTTTTGCCTTTAGCTTAGCATGGTGAATGACCATGCCCTGTTCTATGTACATAACTGTCCCAAAAACTGCTCACTGTCCCATTGTGTAAATAAACCATAATTCATTGACCAATCCTTGACTATCAGACAATGTAGTTCTTACTGGTTTTTCCTACAATAAACAACATTCTGATCATCCTTGCCATGTGACCTCACAAGCGTAGCGTGTCCAGGTGCTTCCTGCAATCAGTCTCTAGAATCTGTGTCACCGCGTGGGCATGCTCTGTTTGTGTCACCGCATGTGCATGCTCTGTTTGTGTCACGGTGTGGGTATGCTCTGGCTGGAGACAGCTGTGCTCTGAACATCTGGGTTTCTCCCAGATTCGAAAAGACAGCAGAAGATGATCCCAAAGTGAAGTCATGCAGATGTGGAGCCTTCAAGGCTTGATTGGGTCACCAAGAGTCCCACCCTAGGGCCAGAACCTATAAAAGAGGTCTGAGGGGACACTTGATGCTTCTTCCACCTGTGTGAAGACAGGAAAGACACTGTGACAGGATTGACTGGGGTGATGTTTTCATGATCTGTGACTGTACCAAAAAAATCATACAGCCACCCCTTTAAATAGGAATGTGAATTGATTGTTAAAAAAAGAACGCAAGAGTGGATGCAGAAAACCCAGCAAAGCTGACTTCAAGGCAAGGAAAATGGTTGAGGGCAAAGACACTAAACATGATGGCTCAGGGCAAGCTCACTGGGAAGCTGTACCAACCATCAACATGTACACACCTAAGAATATTGCTTCAAGATACAGAAGCAACAGGAGGAAGGGAAGCAGGCACATCCCAAACCTGTGCCTAGAGAGCTCGCTGCTTCTCACTCCTTAACTGATCAAAGAAGCACACAAGAAATCATCAGTGTCTTAGTTACCATTCTGTTGCTGTGAGAAAGACACCATGGCCAAGGCAACTTATTAAAGAAAGCACTTGTTTGAACTTATGGCTCCATAGAATTAGAGTCCTTGGTGTCAGGTCAAAGACATAGCAGCAGGAACAGCTGAAAGTTCACATCTCAGCCACACACAAGAGGCCGGGAGTGCGCAGGGGGTGGTCTAAGGCTTTTGAAACCTCCAATGCCACCCCCAGTGACACACCTCCTCCAACAAGGCCACACCTTTTAACCCTTCCTAAATAGTCCTGAAAACTGGGGACCAAGCATTCAAACATGCGAGCCCCTGGAGGCCATTCACAGTCAGAGCGGTACAGGTGGGGACACGGGAGACCTGAGCAGCCCTAGCTACTCGGCCCGATTACCATGTGAAGAGTGTTTCACCCAATAAAGCAATTCCTTTCCAAATTTATTGAATTTTCTAAAGACAGACATTGTCCTGAGTCACATGATTGAATTTTAACAAATTTAAAAATAACTGCATGCCTTAGGACTCCACCACTCTAGAGGATCAAGGTTTCAAAGTCATCCCCAGCTACATAACAAAGTTGAGGCTAGCCTGAGCTACATGGGGATCAATCTCAAACAAAAAAAACAAACAAAAGAAATACTGAAATCATATGGTGTGTTTCCTCTAAGCAAAATTTATGGGGATTAAATTAGAATCAATGACAAAAAGATATTTAGAAAATTCCCCTAAATATTTGGAAATTAAGCAACATACTTCTAAATAATTCCTGAGCCAAAAAGTCAGTCACATGGGGAAACTATAAAACGTTTTGAGTGGAATGAAAATGAAAACATAACTTATCAAATATGTGGGCCTCAAGGAAACCAGCACTGACAGGGAAGTCGACAGCATCAAAGACTTGTGTTGGGAAAGGAGACCGTTTTCAAATAAACGCCTAAGCTAACCCCTTCAGAAACTACAAAAAAGCACAAGTCAAACTCAAGGGAAGCAAGGGGCGTAAAACATAAATAGACAAAACTAGAAACATAAAAAAAAATTCCCTGACACCAAAGGGATGATTGTTTTCTGTTTGTGCTGCCTGAGGTTAAACACAGGGTCTTAGGTGTGTGAGGAAGAGTCCACCGCTGGGTCACAGCTCCAGCCCCAGGAGCCCATGTTTTACAGTTTATCAGTATATCAAGCCTGGTGTGTGGTGTGCCTTTAATCCCAGCACTCTGGAGGCGAAAACAAGCGGGTCCCTATGGCTCTGAGGACAGCTTGGTCTACAGAGTGACTTCCCGGCCAGCCAGGAGGAAGTACATCAAGGGAACCTGTCTTAAAGGAAAAAAAATGAAAAGAAAAGAGGGAGAGAAATAAAGGAAGGAGGGAAGGAAGGAAGGAAGGAAGGGAGGGAGGGAGGGAGGGAGGGAGGGAGGGAGGGAGGGAGGGAGGGAGGAAGGAAGGAAGGAAGGAAGGAAGGGAAAACTTTAAAACTTATGACCAGCTTGAGGGGAAAGAAGATAAATAGGTCAGAAATCATCAAAATGAGAGCTGTCATAAATGCCCAGAGGCAGGAGACAGGAATGTTGCTGACAGTTCTATGGTACATATAACAGCTTAGGTGAAACTGAGCTATTTTGTTGTTTTATTTTGTTTTGTTTTCCAAGATAGGGTTTCTTTGAGTAGCCCTGGCTGGAAATTGAGTTATTTCTATACATAGACTAGCACTACTCAAGATGAAGTAGATTGTCTAAGTAGTCTTGTTTCTACTAAAGGAGTCCAACAAATTTGATTTTTAAATCCTCCAGAGAGGAAATCCCAGGGCCTTCGAGAGGTAGCTCAGTGTTTATGAGCACAGAGCACAGTTGCTGCTATTCCAGAGGACCTAGGTCAGATTCCCAGCACCCATTTGACAGCTCACAACTATAACTCCAGCTCCAGGGGATCTGACCCCTCTTCTGGCCTCTGTGGGCACTGTACATGTGCGCATACACACACACACACACATACACACACACACACACACAAAAATAAACATTTTTTTAAGTATTTAAAAAATAAAAAGGAAACCTCGGGCCCCAATGTATTTTATTTGAAAATCCTACCGTTTGTTTAATAGAAGAACAGAGACCAGCCTGGTCTACAAGAGCTAGTTCCAGGACAGGCTCCAAAATCACAGAGAAACCCTGTCTCAAAAAACCAAAAAAAAAAAAAAAAAAAAAAAAAAAAAAAAAAAACAATAGAAGAACAAATTAATCTTTCATTATCTCTTCTAAGAAAACAAGAGGAGGGAACATGCCCCAAGTCAGTCTATGCATGGCAGACCACTCGGGAACCTCTCTGTGTGCCTCAGCTTTCTGCCACTTAGCTACATGTTCTGCTTGTGGTGGGACCAGAAGCCATGGACCATGACCATGGGTCTGGATGGGAAGCTGCTCATCCCATAGCCACCAGGAAGCCACGAGAAGGACGAGAGGCCACGGCCATGGACAGGATACTCCCTTAAAGACACACCTCCACTGACACGCTTCCTCCAACGAGGCCCCACCTTCTGGGCCCCCATCTAGCTATGAATTTACCAATGGGTTAATTCATTAATGAGGCTGATGTCCTCAGGATCCAACCATGCTTGATGATATTCCTAGCTGAACACCACACCTTTAGCACACGAGCCTTCAGGAACATTTCATACCACAACACTTATGAGCATGGACACAGAAGTCCTCAAAACACTAGAGGCAACAGTAGCTCAGAAATAACATCAGGTGACACCAGGTGGCACTGAGTACTGGGAACAGCAATGGAGTCAAATTAGAAAATCTTCAGTCGGGTGGTGCTTCAGGCCTGGAGTCGCAGCTCTGAGAAAGAGGCATTCAAGGACATCCTCAGTTACGTAGAGAGTTTGCGGCCAACCTGGCCTATGTGACCCGGTTTTTAAAAAAATAGAAACAGGCTTGGCAGAGGGCTCTGGCAGAGGGCCCTGTCAGTACAAGCCTGAGGACCTGAGTTCTTTCTCCAGCTCCCTGGGAAAAAGACACAGCATGACCCCTGTGCGTGGGAGACAGGGGGATCCCAGGGACTCACTGACCAGCCAATCTCACCAAATCAGTGAGGGATCTTGTCTCAAAAATTAAAGGTAGAATCAGGTGTGGTGGCGCACGCCTTTAATCCCAGCACTCGGGAGGTAGAAGCAGAAGGGTCTCTGTGAGTTCAAGGTCAGCCTGGTCCGTGAGTTCCAGGACAGCCAGGCTACGTGCTGAGACTATGTCTCAAAAAGAAGATAGTGAGCAACTGAAGACTCCCGATGTCAACCTCTGACCTCCACACTCATGTGCACATACATGTGAGTGTGTACACACAGAACCCAAGAAGCTAAGAGAGAAGGCTTACTGTGGGTTTGAGGCCAGCCTGTGCTACATAGTAAGTTCTAAGCCAGTCTAGGCTACAGAGTAAAACTCAGGACAGACAGAGACTGAGGCAGGATGATGGTAGGGTTAGTGCCAGCCTGGGATACACAGAGAAAGTTGTCTCAAAACTCAAAAGGGCCGGGCGGTGGTGGCGCACGCCTTTAATCCCAGCACTCGGGAGGCAGAGGCAGGCGGATCTCTGTGAGTTTGAGACCAGCCTGGTCTACAGAGCTAGTTCCAGGACAGGCTCCAAAACCACAGAGAAACCCTGTCTCGAAAAACCAAAAAAAAAAAAAAAAAACTCAAAAGGGAAGAAAAGGAATTTAAGAGAGACAAGAGAGGGAAGCACACATTGTCTCTGTAGATGCAGGAAACACATTGGACTAAATCTAATCACCACCCCTCAATGTAAATACAGTCTCAGCAAACTAAGAACATAAGGAGATTTCTTCTTTTTATTTTTATATGTGTTGGTGTTCTGCCTGCATATACGTGTGAGGGTGTTGGATTCCCTGGAACTAGAATTACGGACAGGTATGAACGCCATGTGGGTGCTAGGAATTGAACCTAGGTCCTCTGGAAGAACACCTGGTGCTCTTAACCACTGAGTCACCTCTCCAGCCCCTAGGGAGACTTTTTCCCCTTGGACAAATTGCTTATTAACTTTTGCATTAGTGTGAATATCTTTTACTACACCCAAGGAAACTAGGATTCAGGGAGGCAGTAAAGCGGCAATGGAGTTCAGGTATCTGGTCTCCCCAAAGTACCTGCCATTCTACCGCTGATTCTTGAATGGTTGCTGACTGGATTGGCCCTCCACTGAAACCATTCCATTCCATAGCCAAAGCAAGAGCATTGGCAGCATCAACATAGCCATGGACACATGAACTCCCAGAGACTCCAGTGGCAAAGGACTGCCTTACCGTCATCCCCGCCCAGCTCTTAGGAAAGAAGAGGTAAAGAGACCCATTCAAGGTCAACACTGGCTACACAGGGAGTTTGAGGCTAGCCTGGGGTACATGAAAGCCTACCTCAAAAACAAAACAAAATAGTGACTCTCATTGCATTAGAAATTTTAAAGCAAATCCTACAGGAGCTAGCCACAGCTGCACACACTTCCCTGGCCTTCTTCCCAGGTGGGGTTTATAGAGAGATTTTGCTTCTCGAAAACAAAGGCTCGCTGGTCTTTGTTTGCAGCTGTATGAACTGGTAATTTGTGGAGGACCGAGGTACTTTCAACACTGAGTTCTCCTGAAGAAGAAGTCATCCTCAGACTCCCGAGTGTGGAGGGCCTTTCAGTTCTTCCCCGCAGCCGTGCGCCGTCTGCACTGGTTTTCCTGCTTCTGTTTGCTGCTCTTTGTTCTGCAACCCTCTGTTTCCACACTGGCGTCATCGCGAATACAATCTTTTTGCTTTGGTGCTTCAAGGCGACCTATCTCTGAGCCCTCACTCTCCTAGTGACTTCTCTCACTCTGGCTCGTTACTAAGATTAGCTACTACCACGCCGAGACACATGCTTCCATCATCCACCGCGATGGCATTTCCCTCAGTCTGCCTCAGACTTCCCCTCTCAGCACGAGGGATGACTCACATATTAAAAGTGTCCTGACTTTTCTGAGTTTCTCCCACATGTGAGAGGTGAGACGGCTGCTCGCTGTCCTCAGCATCTCGTTCCCCTAACCTGAGAGCAGAAGCCTGGGGCATTCACAGTACTCTGTCTGCCTTTCCATCTTCCATTCACTAACCAGGAGCAACTTGGCCAGATCCAATATTGAAAAGAAGAGAAAACGAGGCTCCTCCGCACCCCTGCCTTCCCCTCTACCCTACCCTGTCTACTCCCACCTCAGGTAAGTCAATCACATCTGAGCCTACCCTGTGAACTACACTGTGACTGTAGTCACGACCCCTAAGGTGTTTCCTCAGAAGCCGAAAGCACTTACATGAAACTCCAGGCTCCAGAGGTGACTCAAGAATGTTCCCACCTGGTCATTATGGATGGAGAAAAATGCCCGTCATCTAGAAAGCAGCGGATGCTGGCAATGATGTGGGGTAAAGGGGAACCCTGATTCCTGGCCGGTGGCAGCACGGACTGGAAATCAGTGTGGAGGTGCCACGGAACACTAAAATTAGAGCTGCCATATGACCAGCTGTGTCATTCCTGGACACATGCCCCAAGGCTGCTACATCCCACCATAGAGACATTTGCTCACCCATGCGTATTACAGCTCAATTCACAGGCACAAAGAAATGAAAGCAGCCTAGAAGGCCATCAACTGATGGACAAATCATTAAAAAATATGGTAGATGAGTGCGATGGAGCATTACTGCTGTCGTGAGAGACGAATTACTAAAATTTGCGGGGCAAAAGTGGATAGCACTGGAACATGCATTAAGTAGGCGACCAAGCTCAGAAGGACAACTGCCACCTGTTTTCCCTCATGTGTGGGCCCTATTTCTGTGCACGTGAGGATCTCTGTGAGAGTAGATGTGGGTACATTCTAGGAAACTAGAAACAGGTCCGTGAGCCGGGATAAAAAGGGCTTGCGGGAGAAGAGGGGTGAGAGAATACATGTGATATACCAGCCAAAACAAAGAGAGAATACATGTGATATACCAGCCAAAACAAAGAGAGAATACATGTGATATACCAGCCAAAACAAAGAGAGAATACATGTGATATACCAGCCAAAACAAAGAGAGAATACATGTGATATACCAGCCAAAAACAAAGAGAGAATACATGTGATATACCAGCCAAAACAAAGAGAGAATACATGTGCTATACCAACCAAAGCAAAGCATGTGTGGAAAGACTGCAGGGAAACTGGCTGCTTTGTTGAGACAGACGGGGGTTGGGGTGGAGGGGACAACGATGATGACAATGGACAACATGACAGGCAAGTGCAGAGAGTGGGTGACAGTCAAGAGCCACAGTCCAGCTCCTGGAAGGATCCACTGGAGGTGGAAGGAAAGGGACAGTGTATAAGAATCAGCCCCACACCCCCCTTCTCCCCCCCCCCCAGACAAAGGAACAATGGTTGCGGTGTGAGCCTGACAAAGAGCCATCGAGTTCGGCCAGCTCCAATTCTGCATCACGTAGCCACCGCGTGGCGTTGACAGGTGGTTGCCCTCAGTAAGGACAAGCTGAATGCTCGGGACACTCCCAGGCCTGGCTTCATGTTGAAACTTCTACAGAAAAAGGGAGCAACTGAGACGGGAGTTCCATCATGGGAGTCTGAAAACGAAGAAGTGGCTTCAGGAGAGCCAGAGCTGTGAGGTCACAGTGGAAAGGGCCCAGAGGTGACCACGTAACTTCCAGTCCTGCAGGAATCCCCTCAGGACAGCCGGCCCTTCTGAATTGAGCTGCCTAGAACACACTTGCTAACTCACTGAGTATTCTGGGTTTGGATGGTTTAAAGCATTTTTGCGAAACTCTCTCTCTCTCTTTTTTTTTTTTTTTTTTTTTTTTTGGATTTTTCGAGATAGGGTTTCTCCGTAGCTTTTGGTTCCTGTCCTGGAACTAGCTCTTGTAGACCAGGCTGGCCTCGAACTCACAGAGATCCCCCTGTCTCTGCCTCCCGAGTACTGGGATTAAAGGCGTGCGCCACCACCGCCCTGTGGCCCTCCACATTTGTATGTGTATGTTGTGGAGCAATGCAGAAGGCCGCCTTTCTGTCTACCTTAGCTATCTGCTCTATGACATGCAATGCATTTATTGGTATTCAATGAATTAACAGACGTTTAAAGAATCTTTTGAATGTGGCACATTGCTGTGTGGATTTGACTAGAAAACTCTTTTCTATAGAAATTCTATTCACTGTAGGAGAGTAATCATCTAAGGTCAAGATCCAAGAGAATTACTTCAGCAGGTTTCTTAAAGAGTGTGTGCGCGTGCGCGAGACACACACACACACACACACACACACACACACACCAGATTCTCTGGAGCTGGAGTTACTGGAGGTTGTGAGACACCGTGTGGGTGCTGGCAAATGAACTCGGGTATTCTCAAAGAGCAGCGAGGGCTCTTAAGCGTTGAACCATCTCCCCAGCCCCCATGTTAGCACTTTCAGCAGTGCAGGGCCTACAAGAAGGCCTTGGGCCGTTAAGACTGTCTACTGTGGCCTCGCAAGAAATCTCGCGAGATCTAATATTTCGCACATCAAGTCTCACTGAAACGGAATTCTAAGCGGACCCGAATCCTCTTCTAGTTGCTCTACTTCTGTTTGCCTCCCTGTTTCCCTGCTTCTCTGCTGCACTGCCTCCCAGGGAAGCTGTGATGCTCGCCCATCGCGAGTCAGTCTTGAGCTGGGTGTGTTCAGAGTCCCACAGGGCTGTTAACCCTGAGCATGCGCAGTCACATGAAGGTGACCAATACAATGCCGCAGAGGACTGTGGAAAGGCCAGCTGAAGTGAGTCCTCCCCTCAAGCCTCCCCTGAGGTGAGGCAGCTGGAGGAAGTCAAGCATCAACTTGCAAATGTGCTTTGGAGAAAGTGAGGCAGGGGGTCAACGACAGAACAGAGACCGGGAAGAACTGTTTGTGCCGATGAGAAGGGCATAATGCAGAGCATTACAAATAACATCGCGAGTCAAAACCAAGAAACAATGTCAATGATCTGAAAACACTCTGCATCCAAGTGGATTTTGCACGGTTTTGTTGTACATGTGTGGAATCCCAGCTTTCAAGAGGCCAAGGAGGCTGACAGGCTCAAGCCAAGCTGGTCTACATGAGAAGATTCTGTCTTTAAAAAATAAATAAATAAGTAAAATAACAAAAGTAAGTACGCCAACGGCAGATGAGTACATTAAAGTGTTAGTCAGCTGGGGATGTAACTCAGTGGTAAAAGTATTTGTTTAACATCTTGGAGGTCCTGGATTCAGTCCTCAATACTCCCTAAAACAATTATTGGTCATTAGGCAAATACAAACTAAATTAAAAAGAGACACCCCGTAAGATCACATGCCTGGCTAACATGTAAATAAGTTATTGATGGTAGCAAGGGCCGGCAAAGCAAGGATGGGGCGGCACAAGTTCTGCGCACTGCCAGTCAGAGGACAACACAGTCCTCGGAACTTTGCAAGCAGTTGACAGTTCCCTGGAAGGGGAAACCTCTGCATGACCCAAAGATTCTAGCGATGGGTATTCATTCACCCAAGCACACAACCTGGAAAACAGCGGATGGCCACACTGATGCCGGGAGAGCAATGCTGATAACACCTTTATTCATATGCTTGTCCAGAACAGGAGACAACCAGAGAGCTATCAGCTGGCGAGTGGGCAGATAAGCAAGTCCTGGGGCAGAGGAAGAACCAGCTCGAGATACAAGCGACAGCATGGGTTACTCTTCAAAGCAGCGTACTGCGCTTAAAGGCCTAGAAGACTGCACGTACGGCTATTTAAAAGGCACAGCCAAGAGGCTGGAGAGACGGCTCAGTGATTAAGAGCACTGACTGCTCCTTCACAGGACCCAGGTTTCGATTCCCAGCACCCGAGTGACAGCTTCCAACTGTCTGTAATTCCAGTTCCCTTTCTGGCCTCTGAGAACATCAGGCACACACAGAGTTCAAAGGTGGACATGCAGGCAAAACACCCATACACAATAAAAAATAATAAACATAAATAAAAGTCTCAACCAGAGTAATAGAAAGCAGGTCAAGGCTCTGGAGGGAGAGGTAACCTCCAGAGGGGTTAGGGAACCCCAGTGATCATTTAGATAATCTGTCTGCAAGGATAGATGGAAATACAGCCTCATACATTTCTCCAGATTCATCAAATTGTGAATTTTATCACCTTGATTACACCCGGATGAAGCCGACACCCTACACAACATTCAGAGAAGCACTGGATCCAAGCACTGTGGTCGTGGAGAGACCAGTGGGAAGGAAGGTTTCTGTTTCTGTGGCCGTAGGATTTTCAGAGTTTTCCTCAAGCCCTCCCACCCTCACCACTCTCTCTGACCATTGCTGTTCTCCTGGGACATCAGCTGGGACTCTCCGGGACTCTGGTTAAAGGTGTTTGACCACATGCTCAGAAAACCATTGGCTCTCAGCCACCTGTCAGCATGTCATTTTCAGGCTGTGCTGGCAATGGGCATCCCAGACTTGAAGCCTTATCCTTGAGTACATTCATGCAGATGCTGGCCTTCATCCTTTGCCTTCTGGTGGTACCTGGTGAATTATTCCATCAAGGCACCCCTGAGGGGAGTGTGTTCCTGCAAACCACAGATGGGAAGAGAAGAACAAAACAGCTATTTGCCCTTGTCAGAGCTTAGCTCCCCAAAGGCAACAGGCAACCTTAGAAATGGCTTGGCCAGCAAGAGACCAGGTGGGCCTGTTGCTGGACCGCTTACTACAGGACAGAGAGCCAGCCAGCGCAGCAGGAGGCAGGTTTCACCATCTACCCTTGGAGATCTCTAAGGACTTCGCTTTTCCCATAAATGCCAACAGCCAATGAGACCCAGACCTCCCTGAACTACTAGATTAAGTCTCTTCTTTTTTATTCCAGTTTCCTTAAATCTTCCTCCACTCCCTACCCACTTCCCAACCCTGAACCTCTTACAAGTGCAGTCGCCCCGCTTCTGATCTGTCAGAGACCCAGTGGAGACACTGGTGCTCAGGGGTGACAGTGCCAGAGCTCTCCCATAGGAAGCTGCCCTGCTGCAAAGCTTGAGCAGCAGCTTTGGGCTGATGTTGGGGTCATCTGCCTGCTCTGTATCATCCCAATGCCCTTTCACCAGCTGGAGGATTGTCCAGCCTCCCCCACCTGTCTTAGCCGTCAACTCGATACAGCCTAGAGTAGTCCATTGCCCAGATCAGTCTGCCCTGTGGCCAAGTTGGTGAAGGATTGATGTGAGAGAGCCCAGTTCACTGTACCAGGTACCATCCCTACACAAGTAGTCCTGGCCTGTCAAAGGAAGCTAGCTACACATGAGCGTGGGAACAAGCCAGCAAGCAAGCCGGTAAGCAGTGGTCCCCTGTGGCTTCTGCTCCCAGTTCCTGCCCTGGCTTCCCTCGGCTAGCATAGAATGGATTCATCCCTTTCCTCCCGGAGCTGCTTTTGATGAGAGCATTTCATCACAGCAGCAGAGGGAAACTGAGATCTAGCTCACCCTCCCCTCTCCCGACTCATACCGAGGCAGTCCAGGAGCTCTGTCAAAAGCCCCCATGTGGAAATCCCTAGGAAGGGGCTCCAGCCCATTGAAACTGTGGAATACAAGAGAAACTGACACCAAAGGATCCAGAGCATGAGATACCACTTCCTACCAACGTGACCTGTCATAGCAGGAAACGGTGGGGGAGTCCCTCATGACTCACAAATGCCACCCACATAGCCGAAAAGACACACCTGTGAGGATCAGCACGTGGTGCTGACAGAAACTCGGTGCCTGCTTCTTCCCTGCCTGCCTGTTTTCAGAGGGAAGGTCCGACCAGAAGCGGTGGGACTCACTAAGTCTGATGGGAAATCGCTACTGAGCCTATTAACTCGGCTTGTTGCTGTGTTTCTGTCCCATCAGACCTGGTGAAACCAACTGAGTCTCCTGAGGACCTGGATTCCCAGCAGGCTCCCACCCACTTCATGTGGACCATGTAGCAGTTGCTCATGAGACTTGTGTAAATGTGAGGGAAGGCTTTGGGGAGGGGGGGGTCCTGTGAACAGTGGGCCCAAGTATAAGATGATGTCTAGACAAGCTTCAAGACATTACCCTTCCTCTCCAATACCTCCTGTTATAGGTTCCTTTAAGTCATATTAAACTAAGGGCACATTCGGAGGCTGAGGCAGGAGGATTATTAAGTTTGAGGCTGGGCTACATAGTGAAACCCTGTAGTGTTTTGTTGTTATTTTGTTTTTTAAAAAAAGAATAGCCTGGGGCTGGAGAGATGGGTGAGCGGTTAAGAGCACTGACTGCTCTTCCAGAGGACCTGGGTTTAATTCCCAGCACCCACACAGCAGTTCACAACTGTCTGTAACCCAGGTTCAAGATCTGGCACCCTCACACATGCAAAACACCAATGCACATAAAATAAGAATAAAAAGAATAGCCTGGAAGAAAAGTACATTGAGAATGTTCTGGATATCCTGTGTGCCCACTCCTAACTCCAAACCAGCTGCCCCCAGTCTGCACAGATGGCCCTACCTACACCACAGTAAAGACGGTGACCCCTCTACCTTCACTGTGGCCAGTCCCGCAAGCACCAAGCCTAGAAACGGGCCGCTAGTCTTTGGGCACACTTTTGCTCACTGCTGAGCCCGGAGAGGGACCTCCCTTCTCATCTTAACCACAAGACTCCTGAGCCAGGGGCAGGATCCACTTTACACTTGAACTCTCTCCTGGGCATCTAGCTCACGGTCTCCTCAACCCAAACCTCTGCCATCCCCGTCACTGTGCTGCTGTTTCACTAAAATAAATAAATAAATAAATAAATAAAACAGATGCAACCGGAGGGGAAGGAGTACAGCCTCCCCAAGACCAGTGCTGCCCTGAAAGTCTTCCCAGAGGAGCCTCTTCTTCATTCCCAAAATTCTCTGGCACCAGATGTCCAGGCCTGACTTCTCTCATAGCATGATGTCACATAAAGAAGCCAGGTGCCTATACAACGGTGTTACCTGAGAAGATTAAATAATAATAATAATAATAATAACAGCCCTGAGGTCGAAGTGTGCCACTAGTGTATTCCTCTCGTTGAGTGGGCAGAAGTATGCAAGGGCCGCAAAGTAGAATGGATAAAAGACTTTCAGTCTGACGAAAAAGCCCACCTTTGCCTCTGTAAATGTGGCAGCAAAGAGAAAGTGGGACATAAAGCAGAGCTGGGTTCACGGCACACACACGGTGACAGGTAGTGCAGAGCCTGTGAAGGAAAGGGACAACACAGCAGGAGAAAGCGAGGTGGCGTTGCGAGGGACAGAGATGCGGCACAGCTCTGGATTTTGAGATGGGGATTACTCCTGCGTGAGCAGAGGGCTCAGGCGTCATCACATGGCTTTCATCAAGGGCTGGGAAGATTCACATCCAGGAAGCGGAGCCGAAGACCAGAGCTGTGAAACCGCTCCCAGCTGCTGGCTTGAAGGTGAGGAAGTGTTGAGGGGTGGGCTGCTCCAAGGCTTCCCCTGAGGCCTTGATGTATGGAACACAGCTCCTTCTCAAAAGCCAGAAACATGCTTGGCAAAGCTGGTCATGGCCTGAGGCCAGGGCCTTGAGGGAGCGTGGCTTTGGATCCTGACAACCCAGTTCTTCCCACCATGGGGGGTTATAGTTATCAGTCCCAGGGCCGCGACGTTCTCAATCTATGATGTTCCTGAGATACTCTGTGTTGACTAGCTTCTGACTTAATCCCACTGTATAAATAGTTCTGTTAGTTTCATCCCATTTCTACCCTGGAACTTAATAAGCTTGCTTGGCATAAGACAAAGTCTGCGCAAGACTCACTTAGGTAAGTGCATTACCCAAGTGCTCTAGTGGGAAAGGTGTAGACTGGCCTGCCTTGAGTTCCGAGACATCTTGAGGGCAGACAGCCTCTTCCCTGGACAGACATGCAATCACAGACTTCATAGGCCCAGCAGACCCTGGCTTCCTCCTGAGGCGAAGCTTTAGCGTGGTTTCAGAAATCCTCTAAGATGGGGAAGAGGACAGGGACATGAAGGTTCCTTGTCACTGCTGTGTCCAACCCCATTCTCCACTAAGGAGCATCAAATTGCTAGATCGCTTGTAGCCATTATGGAGATCACCAGGCTAAGGTAAGACCATATGAAGCCCTTAAAAACCAGAGGACCATGTGCTGTTGATGCTGCAGAGGAAATACGAACCTTGTCACAGAGATGACACGCTACCACACAGACACCTGTGAGCATAGGACCCAGCCACCCACACGCAGACCATGCCTTTGGATCCCCACCATCTGTCCCTAGGTACTACAAGAGTGCCGTGGTTGGGGTCCTTCATCTTCACCAGGACTCTTCTAGCTCAGTTCTGGAAACCAGACATCCAAATTCAAGCCACAGGCTCCCTCTGAGGGCTCCTGAGGAGGGGAGTTTCTTCTTGCAGCGTTTGGTGGCTGCCACGGTTCCTCAACCCGACTGTATCACTCCAAAGTTGAGGCCTCTTCCTGTGTCTCTGTCCCTTCTGAGTTTTGTAAGAACTTCCATTGGAAGTATGGCCCAGACAAGCCACCCAGGATGGTCACAGTCACAGCTCCTTAATTAATCTGCCAAGATCCTTTTTTGCAGACTAAGACACATGTCAGGGTAAGGGATGAAGGTACGTCCGCCTCAGGAAGTTGCCGGAGTCTCTACAGGTGAGCTTTGCTTGTCTATGGGTCCAGCCTCCTCAGCACCCAAGAGCTGCCACATCTTTGCTTGGCACAGGGTTTGCAGATCCTACCATGCCCACAGAGGGAGAGGCTCCAACAAGGTGCCAGCGTGGACCCTGCCCTGTCAGCACAACCTCGGGACCATGAGAGGCAACTGTAGAGAGGAGGAAAAGGAGACCAGGTGGGCCAATCATGGCTCATCTTGTTTCCTCCTGGAAACAACACCACAGGGAAGTCACCATGGCTGCGGGATGAATTCCCACAGCTGGAAAGCAGCCAGAAAGGAGGTGAGGTGCTTCCTACTTTGCCTACAACCTCAGGGACAAGAACCTCCAAGTGCAGAACACTTATATAAACTTCATCCAAGTTTGTAGAAACCATATGGGTGATCAGGCAGGTGTCTACCTGGCACCTGTCTGGACAGGCGCTGGGAAGTCTGAGGGTCTAATGTGGATGGACATTCTTTGCTGCCATAGGTCAATGGTTCTGCCATGTTTATCTCAAAGGGAGATAAACCTTTTAGAAGAGCTGTCCTGAGTCACTGGTAGATGCCTGTGAGTAGATCACTGTGGCTTTTTCCACATCTTTTCTAAACTCATAACTTGCTTACTGGAGGATCCCTTTGGTTGCCCTCACTCAGGCTTGCTTCCCAGTTCAATTCTCAGTTCTGTCTATCTCTTTCTTTAAAGTAAATATCTGAAGAGCTGGAAAGATGGCTCACTGGTTAAGAGCATTTGCTGCTCTTACGAAGGACCTGGATTTAATTTCCAGCACTCACATGGTGGCTCACAACCATCTGTAACTGCAGGTCCAAGGGGATCTGATGCCCTCTTCTGGCCTCCATGGACACTGCATGTTCATGGTGCACAGACATACATGCTGGCAAAACACTCATAGACACAAAAGAAATTAAAAATTTAAAAATTGGAAGGGGAGTTGGAAAAATGTATAGCTCAATAAAAACAATTAAAAATTTTAAAAGTTAAGTAAATGGGGGGCTGGAGAGATGGCTCAGTGGTTAAGAGCACTGACTGCTCTTCCAGAGGACCCAGGTTCAATTCCCAGCACCCACATGGCAGCTCACAACTGTCTGTAATTCTAGTTCCAGGAGACCCAACACTCATGGCAAAACGCCAATATATGTAAAATATAAATAAATAAATATTTTTTTTAAAAAAAGTTAAGTAAATGTCTGATTATCTCTGATTTTCCCTGTGCTGCGTGAAGGATTGTGCACAGTCTGTGGGGTTTCCTGAGACATTTGATTCTTGAGTTAAAGCTGCCACCAAGGGCCTGAGCCTGGAGCCCAGCCTCTCTGCCTCCGTGCATCAGTATTGTGCAATCGGGGCTATAAAGAGATGCTCAGAAAATAGCTCCTCCAACCAACAGGCTTCCTTCCTGTGGCTGATTTCATGTAGACATGTCACAATTGCAGGGGGAACGAGAGGTTAAAAAGTATGCTGGATTTGCTGAAAAGGTTATTTCTTATTTTTTTTTAAAAAAAAAAGTTTGCCGTATCAAGTGTGGAGGCAATAGCCAGGCAAGGTCCCCCCTTTGTTTCATAGATCTGTGAAGATGAAGAGAAATTTCAGTATGTGTTCCACACCTATGCCACCGACCATCTCCCAGCCCAAACCAGCTGCCCAGAACCACAGGCACTCATGGCCTCCCCACGCAGATCTCTTAGTGTCCTTCAGGGCACTGTGCTCCAGAGGAGTCCCTGATGGACTAAGCTGGGTCTCAGAGGAGCCCCCTTCCTGCATCCAGTCCTCTGTGCTGTTCACTACCTGCTCGCAGAGCAGCTCAGGTGCCTTTGCGTCTTTGTCTCTCTTGAGTGGTAGTTGAGTTGGGTCCAGGTCTAGCTTGGTGGTTTTCTTCTTCTGTCATGCTAACAATGCTCTTCTGTTGCCCCCTGTCTCCAGCGCCGTGGCACTGGCCCTGCTCCTCTGAGCTGACCTTTCCCTCTGGCTGCCTGCCAAGCATTTCATCTGTGGCATCTGAAGCTTGGCTCCAACATGTCTAACTGTCAGTTTATTTTTCTTTATTCTGGTCAGCATGGTGTGTGGAGGCTTATACCTTTGAGGCCAGCACACTCAGGAGGCAAGGTGGATCTCTGTGAGTTCAAGGCCAGCCTGGTTTTCATGATGAGCTCCAGGACAGTCAGAGCTAGAAAGAGGAACCCTGTCTGAAGTAGGGGAAAACTCGAGTTTCTACCCATTCTGGCCTTGGGACATTGTCGCACTGACATTTCGTTCTCTACTCCTTTCCATGGAGCTCTGACTGAGACCCCAGCAGAGCCCATCTGTATCCAAATTCACGGTGGAATTGGTGTGACACTCGCCCTGGCAAGCTTTGCCACTATTTCCATGTGACTGACTTAATGGTAACTATGTAAAACAGTTGTTTCACGGAAAAATAATCTTTCCATTCGATCTAAAGTAGTAATGTCACAGAGAAAGCAAAAGGAAGTTACTGACCACATTTGGACCGCCATCCTAATGATGAAATCTATCCGAACAATCGAGCATGCAACCCTTTAGCCCTGAGGACCAGGTGTATGGCAAGGGTCTAAGCTGTGCAGGCCATGTCGTCTTCTGTCACAGCTACGTGATTTTGAATACAAAAGCAGCTGTGGAGGGTGCCAATGAACGGGCATGGCTGCTGTGTTTACTTCTTAGAACAAATGACAGGTTAGACTTGGCCCACGTCTACTCTTGCGTCTTACACAAACATGAACACTGTCCAGGGAATTCCTGGAAGCCTTCTCGGATACTTTGAGTAACAGGGCACTTGCTCCTTCATGAGGCCTTCAGCAAGCAGAGCCGGTAGCGATAAAGTAAGCCCGTGGACATGCCACCAATGGGATCCTCCAAACCTCCATAAGTGAAGGCACACACCTGCACTGTGAGGAAGAGGAAGGAAAGTCAGGGAAGAGCCTAAACCAGTTAGGATTATCCCTTATATTTGACAAGTTTTTCTTGGGAGAGTACTGGGCCACTGGTGACTTAAAGGCCAAAGTGGGCTTGACAGAGGTAGGAGACGTGCCAATAGTCACAGACACCTGATTGGATAAGCCTACAGTCACACAGAGTTGCAGCAGCTGGATTTCTGCTTCCCAAATTGATGCTCACTGCTCACCCAGCTCCTGTAGGCTTTCGCAGTCTCAGAGCCACGGTGGTAAGACAGGCACAATGGGCTGTGGTAGGGACAGGAGAGGATGGGAGGAAGCAAAGCCTCTGGCCTCTACTGCTTACTGGATTCCTCCCCCGTGCAGGGGTGAGGTGCGTCTCCAGACCATGGGGAGGGTGTGAGTAGGTGTGTAGGTATGCAGGTGCCACACTGATTTGCAGAAGGGACATTACACATCCTAGAACTTCTGTGCTGTAGGGTGGGTAACCTTGCCAAAAGCTTTCACGGTGAGGGACCAGCTGTGCTGAGAATGACTCCCAGTGTGCAACCTGTCTTTAGCCCTTCTGCATTCTCTCAGAGGGTTTTCAAAACAGGACACTTCTGTTTGGGTGTGGTGAGTGGGGTGGGTTGGGTTGGGTTGGGTTGAGTTTGGGTTTGATTATGTTTGCAACACGCCATGTTGCCTAAGCTGGACTTCAACTTTTGGGTCCAAGTACCCCCGTACCTCTGCCTCTTAGCTAGCTGTGACAGCAAGCGTGCACCGAATGCTCAACAAATTTATCGTTTTAGCATCATAATAAGTAGACACAGCCTGGGGCTGTGGAGAGAGCTTAGCAAAATGCTTACTGCACAAGCATGAGAACCTGAATGCAGATCCCCAGCACCCAAATTACAAAACCAGGCATGGTGACATGTACAGTTGCTGAGGAAGCAGAGGTGGGAAGATGGTTGGAGTTCACCAGCTAGTCAAACCAAATCAGTGAGCTTCAGGGTCAGTGAGAGACCCTGTCTTAAAAGAATAATGTGGAAAATGACAGAGAAAGACATCTGTCACTGACCTCTGGCCAGCACACACAAATGAATGTATCACAGTATACACCACATACATGAGCATGTGAACATACTACACACAGGAACATGTACACGCACATACACAATAGGGGCATCTTTTTGGTGGACTGTACTCTAGGAAGTTCCTTCTAGGCTTGCAGGTCAAGTGGCTTCTCGTGGAAACACTTGTTTCCCTTGGCCTGTGGGTTGGTAAGAGCATCCTTGTGATGTTCAGACTGAGTCTGTTGTCTACCGGCAGTGCTGTTCCCATGGAAACTGGCAAGGAACTAGAGCTGGAGCCACAGCATCCCTATGTGTTGCTCCTACTAAATTTCCATTGACCAAGGCAAGAACAAGATCCAAGTCTAGATAGATACAAAACTCTCTTGTTTTATGTTTGCCTTACACACATAAGATGCGATAATTTATACAGGATCGATAGTTTTGGGTAGGAAACTGATGATGATGTTTCTACTTGTGATGTCATCATCTCTGGCTCAAAAGCTTTAGATTTTAGGACATTTCAGACTTGCCACTGGGCAGTGGTGGTGCGCGCCTTTAATCCTAACCCTCAGGAGGCAGAGGCAGGCAGATCTCTGAGTTCAAGGCCAATCTGGTCTACAGTGTTATGAGGTAATCACCCACTGGAGAAGACTGCTCAGACATGGGTTTAACCCAATACAAAGTCAGCTGTCTATTACACTGAGTGTTCAGGATCCCAGTGTAGTGCCGAGTCTTCTCAGGGCGAACTTTAAAACACAAAATCCATGTTCTGGGTTGACATACTTTAGTTATCAAGAACAGTAGCCCGAATTGGAACTATAGAAGCCAAAAGGCAAGATTAGAACATTTAGAGACTTTCCCAGAGCTATGGACTAGATAGATTAAGTCTTGGTTTTCATCTTGACAGGTGGTGCTGTCTACATGCTGACTTTTATGGCCTGAATGGTACTTCCATCATGGAGTCAGTTGTGGAAAGGTCTAGGGACCTGCTAAGGTCTGGGGCCCTATAACATACAGAACAAGTTCCAGGACAGCCAGGGCTGTACAGAGAAACCCTGCCTCAAAAACAAAACAAAAACATAAAAATCTCAGACTCACACATAAGGGATGCTCAGCCTGTATCCATGCAGTGATGCTCAGCCTGTATCCCTGTATCCATGCAGTGATGATGAGCACATAAGGGATGCTCAGCCTGTATCCATGCAGTGTTGATGGACACATAAGGGATGCTCAGCCCGTATCCCTGTATCCATGCAGTGATGATGGACTGGAGATCTGTGTCAGCTGAGTCAGCCTCTGGTCACTGGGTGTCATCAATTTCTGCTAATAGCAAATTTGAAACAAGATGTTAACTGCAGAGCAGGCAGATATGATCAAAGGGAAAACAAAACCATGGTGTGAAGGTTGGGGCAATGGTTCCTCCAGGCGAGGAAGGTCATGGTTTGGAGGAGCTTATGAGCCTGATGCCCATGAGCAGTGTTATTTTTCTGTCCCGGCTACTTCTCAGGATGTGTTAAATGTGTCTGCCTGTATATTTGTACTTGGTGCGCATTTCTATAAAGTATGACACAATCAAAAATGAGCAAGCAAGGGTAACTGATGAAATAATAAAAACAATGAATGAGCCAGAGGTGGCAGAGAACACCTTTAATTCTAGCCCCCAGGAGGCAGAGGCACGTGGATCTCTGAATTTGAGGCCAGCCTGGTCTATACAGTGAGTTCTAGGACAGCCAGGGCTACACAGAGAAACCCTATCTTGGAAGAAAAAAAAAAAAACAAACAAACAAAAACAACAACAATGAGCCGGGTGGTGGTGGCGCACGCCTTTAATCCCAGCACTCGGGAGGCAGAGGCAGGTGAATCTCTGTGAGTTCGAGACCAGCCTGGTCTACAAGAGCTAGTTCCAGCACAGGCTCCACACAGAGAAACCCTGTCTCAAAAAAACAAAAAAAAACAAAAAACAAAAAAAAAAAAAAACCAAAACAACAACAACAATGCATTGTTGAAATCAGAAACATCATCAAGGGTGATTTCAGACTGAAGTCCACAACACTGAGAGTAAACGGCAGGGATAGAAGGCAACGTAGATGCCACCAGATCAGGGGCCACCCTGCCTTGCTGGGTACCTGCCAACCCATGCTGGGGATTCTCACTGAGAGAAAAAGAGGCCAACACCGAAGCAGTGTTAAGGTCCATCACTGTCTCGGGTGGATGCAGGATGGTGGGGCACACATATACAACTCCCTCTCTCCCCTCCCCCTCCATCTTCCTGGGTTTTGCTCTCTGACCCTGCTCTGTTGGTCTGGGGTTGGCTCTGCGTGGCCTTGCAGGCTGGCTCTGCCCTGCCTCTAGAGTGGAGTCACAGTGTTTCTGAGTTCGGATACACTCCATTGTTCCCCTGCTCTGGTTCAGGCCATCCACTGATGTAGGATTCTGTGGCTCCATGAGCGGCTCGTGCTGCCTCCCAGTTGCAAATGTGCTTAGTGTGTGAAGATGGCTTCCACCGTTCCACCATTGGGGCGAGGCATCTTGAGTGTCTGGCCGTCGTCTGGGTATGCCGGGCTGACTTCATTCCTGTAGCAGCACCTGAGTGCAGACCGGGACCTATGAAGAAGACAGCGCGGACTGTACCTTAGAGTCAGTGGTTACACATGGCCCAGCTTGAGATAAGAGACTAAGCAGCTGGAGCACTAGGAGAGAATGCATCCTGGTCTGGGGGAGGGCTTCCTGACAGAGTTCTGGACGAGTCCCCGCAGAATTCAAGCCCACCTGAGTCCTCCTTCTTTGGGCATATCTGACATTGTGGGTATAGAATTGTCTAACACTGCCATGGCTCTGCCAGCCTACAGCTCTAGGATGGTTACGGTAAATACTTGTGGAGGAGGAGCAGGAGAGCGCACAGAGGGACAGCAGGGGCCACCCGTCTGCTTGCTAGTGTAGGAATATGTGTGTATAAGAGGACACAGATCTTCTCCTTGACAGAGAGTCTGCAGGCAAGGCCCGAAAGAAGAAAAATGGACTGTCGTGCTGGAGTGAAAACTGGGGTTCAGGCAAACTGCCTAAAGGATCTATTCTTCATCTTAAACCTTGAATCCAGGCTCCTTCAGGGTGGAAAGTGTCTCAGGCTTGCTGCTTCTGAAGTGGTGAGCGCTCTGCTAGGCAGGAGAAGGACCTCCACACATCCTTGCCCGGTGAGCCAAGACAGCCGCTGCTGAGCCAGATGCAGTGAGCCAGCCTACAATGGGCAGCGTCCCACACAAGACTCCCCTGGGCTGTCAGAGAGACGAAGGTTTCTCGGCACTTATTTTGGAGGTAAATGTTTCAACAAAAGCAAAGCCATGCAAACTCTGCTGTCGGTACTCGGTCATTACAGCCTGGAAACCTTCTGGAAACTGCACCAAACTGCCTCTTAAGCCTGTCAGGCAAGGTCAGTAGCTTGGTGCAGGCTACATACACAACCCAGAGCCCCAACACTCCATCCATCTCCCCAACACTACAGGAGTTAAACTATGCCTGACCCTCGAAAACCCACAGACACATAAACAGAGGGAGATAAGACACAGCCTGACTCCACTCCGCTCTGAGGAAAGAGGAGAAGAGCTTCAGGGGTGGGAAGTAACCTCGCTGTGGGAAGGAGCCTGTTAGTCATGAAATTCCAGCCCAGACCCTCCCAGCAGCTGCCCTCTTGCTGTGTTGTTAGCGCAAAGTGTTCTTGGCCCAGAAACTCATGGGGGGAGATACAGAATAGGGTCAAAGTCATAATGTTTGGGATCAGAGAGAGGCCGGGAGGAGTCGCTGCACAGGAGCACACTTGCAAGCCGACGCTGGTGTGGGGGGCTGCATGGCTGTCAGTGGCCTAGGAATGATGCAGAGACTCCCCAGCGCAGAGAAAAACAAGGGAAGGGACTGTGATAGACGTGGCTGTGCATGGCAGGGAGCTAGGGACTCCTGTCTGGAAGCCCAGACTTGTGGCTGAGGACTGACTCAGTGTTCAGCAGTAGTAGCATTAGTCTGGCATGCGCAAGGCCAAAGCAGAAGCCAGAATGCAGCGCCTTATGCTGGGAAGCCCGTAGAGGGTTGGAGCATCTTCCTGATACACTCAGTAAGAGTCTAGATGCTCCATATGAAATGGGGGCACGGGGCCTTCTGTTACAAGCCAGAAGAAGCAACAGTGGTGTCAAGAGCGAAGACTCCTTGAACATAAAGATTTCTGAGGGTTGGAAGCAGAGTGGGGGTGGCGTAGGAGTGGTAGATGCTGAGGAAGTGACAGATGGCACAATGCTGGGGCAGTGTGGTTGAAAAGGCTACGGGAAGCAAGGGACACCAAGCGGAGTTCTCCCACCAGGCCTGAGGCCACTGCCCCTACACAGGGGGCTCCAAAACTGCCCTTGATTGACATCCAGGAGCTTGTATTTGGGGAGGGTCTTCCTGTTTCAGAACCAAGAGGAGCCAGTGGGTCTGTGTTTTGCCCAGAGTGAATCATGAGTTCTCACAAAACTGGGCAAGAAGCGGGGTTAACTTGAATGGCGCAGTTGAGTGTGAGCTGTGTGGCTGTGTGGCTGTGTGGCTGTGTGGCTGTGAGCTGTGTGGCTGTGTGGCTGACATCAGCAGGTTCAACCTTGTTGGGAAACAACAGACCCTGGGGAGCCTAAGGCAAGAAGAGATGGAGCCTTCCTTGGGTCTCACCCAGTGAACCTGCTTACAGTGCCCAGGATTGTCTCATCTTCCACAGCCCTGACTTCTTATAGCTGCTGAGTACTGGGACACCCGCTCCCTTGATGCTCTGAATGAGGCCAGATATCCAAATCTGGTATCACTCGTGCCCGACAGGTGTGTAACCTGGGCCTTGAGAAGCCCTCTCTTTGGTCACACCTGCTTGAAGACCCTGGTTTGGCCAAGGTTTCTGGGCAACACTCAACACCATAGCAGTTGCTTCCCCATTACGACACACCTCGCTAAGAGCATGTGTCTCCTTGGTCAAGAACATGTAAGTTCCATGCAGCTCCACCCCACCTGATGAGAAATCATGTGTGTGGCATCTGTCGTCAAACCCGTTTCCTAGCTTGGAAAGTCACGCTTATCACACTGTTGGAGACACAGGGGAGCGCTGGCCATGGACCACACTGGACGCTGGACACCTGGGTCCAGCCTGCAATGTATTAGCTATGTCACTAGGCTGAGTCACCTGCTATGCCTGTGGCTCTTGGAAGCCTGAACCTTGAAGCTTTCTGCCCATCTACCATGACATGCAGAGTGAAGGACAGGTCTCCTGAGGTGCCTGAGCTCTTAAGCTCATACCACTGAAGCCGTTTTCTCATCGAAAGAAGGAGATTTGCAGACGTGACCCACTTCTGGATGCCAGGTGTCTGGGAGGTGACCCTGAGCCAGCCCTGGTGCCAGCAAGGACGCACTTTCTCCAGTTGATGGAAATTTGCTAATTCCCTTTTTGAATTTCCTTCATTCTGAAATCTCAAAACGACATTCCCTCTCTTTTTTCCAAGAACTAGTTTGGGCTCCACAGTCAGATGAGCAGTCACTGTCTGTAGTAGTGAGGCTGCTTATTTGTTCCCGACTGCTCAGCCCTGAAATAATCACACAGAAACTATGTTAATTAAATCACTGCTTGGCCCATTAGCTCTGGCTTCTTATTGGCTAACTCTTACATCTTAATTTAACCCATTTCTATTAATCTGTGTATTGCCACAAGGCTGTGGCTTACCAAGTAAAATTCCGGCGTCTGATTCCCGTGGCGCTACATGGCTTCTCATTGACTCCATCTTCGTTTTCCTAGCATTCAGTTTAGTTTTCCCCACCTACCTCTATTCGGCTCTGCACAGGCCCAAGACAGTTTCTTTATTCGTTAACCAATAAAAGCAACACATAGACAGAAGGACTTCTCACATCAACTGTCGACCCTGTCAGCCTTGCACTTTGAGAGCTTGAACAGTGACACAGCCGATCACAAGCCCCTCCCACCGCTAGAGTCAGGACCTTTGACCTGCTTCTCATGGTGGCCTTCAAACCTTTTAGACTGGGAACTTGACAAACACCCCAGGAAGCATTTGGTTCTCCCAGCAGGCAGGGGAGGGGGGCAGGTCTCATGCTTCCCATTTGACAGGAGTGTCCACAGGGACTAGCAGTTCCCCTGGGAGTGACTGTCAGGAACCTTGACACAATCTGTCCTCCAGCCCCAAGCCACCTCCTTTCTGTAGTGAGTTCATCTCAGGGTCGGGGCTGAGAATAGCCCCAGGCATCTGTGCCTCACAAACCTTTCTGCCAGGCTCAGGTCACACACCCAAGGGACTGAGCCCCACAAAGGCAGTCAGTGATAAATCCAGGCTTCCTGTGGTGGACTATCATGCTGTGGCTTCAGCCCCTCACAGGGCAGGGCTTCTCTGCCACCTATGACTTTCTGAGCTGTGTTCAGTTTCACTCACTGGAAAGTGAGAAGATTGAGACCTCCATCAGAGAAGATCACTGTGGTGCAACTGTCCCCTACTGTGTAACAGCTCTCTAGGGACACACCACACTCCCAAGTTACCAGTCACTTCCTGGTTCCCCCAGATGCTTCATAGGTCCGCCCACTGCCATGACTGGTGTCTTGTGTAAATGAACATAAAGTTCACACGCTCAGCTGTGGGTGCCGTGTCACCTCTGGTGTCCTCAATGGGGCAGAACTTGTCAGCACGTACTTTGACGAACACCCTAAGTCTTGACCACAGCACATCTGGGCTGGGAGGCCTGCTCCTCAGCACCTGCCTGTGCACATGCGCACATGCATCTCTATAGGCGAGTAAGAAGTCTGCAGTAGATGACTGTAGATCCACAGGAGCAGTGGGGAAGGGGACCTCAGCCAGCTAACAGCTCGCCAAGCCCCACTAGGATGGCTGCTCTTCATTGTCAACTTGACTACATTTGGAATTGACTAAAACCCAAGCGGCTGGGTACACATGTAAGATCTCTCTCTCTCTCTCTCTCTCTCTCTCTCTCTCTCTCTCTCTCTCTCTCCTTTTATTGAAAATAGATGTTTTTTCTCACATCTTGACTACAGTTTCCCCTCCCTCTTCTCCTCTCAGTTCCTCCCCATCTCCCCTCCCTTCTGGATCCACTCCCTTTCTGTCTCTCATTAGAAAACAAACAGGCTTCTAAGGGATAACAATAAAGTAAAGCATGATATGATAAAACAGAAACTAACACATTGAAACTGAACTTCACAAAAGAAGGTGGTGGTGCACCCCTTTAATCCCAGCACCTGGGAGGCAGAGGCAGGAGGATCTCCATGAGTTGGTGGCCAGCCTGGTCTACAGAGCAAGTTCCAAACAGCCAACACTACAGAGAAAACCTGTAGTAGGAAAATGTAAAAAAGGGAAGACACAAGAAACAGAGACGCACGTGTTACACATGTAGGAATTTCACAAAAACACTAAACTGGAAGCCATAGATATTCGCAAAGGACCTGGTGCAGACCAGCGCATGCTGCCTCAGTCTCTGTAAGCTCATATGTGCACTGATCATGTTGATTTAAAGACTCTTGTTTCCTTGGTGTCCTCCATGCCCTCTGGCTCTTACATTCTTTCTGCCTCCTTTTCCACTGGGTTCCCTGACCCCTGAGTGGAGGGATTTGATGGAGACCTCCCACTTAGGACCAAGTGTTCCAGAATCTCTTATTCTCTGCAGAATGTCTGTCTGTGAGTCTTTGTATTTGTTCCTACCTGCTGCAAGAGGAAGCTTCCCTGAAGATCAAGGAATTGGTCTATGAGCGTATACTATGAGTACAGCCATTTTATTGCTGTGTTGGTGTTGGTTGGTTTGTTGGTTGGTTGGTTGGTTTGTTTGTTTTGAGCAGTAGTGTTCGGTTTTATCCTAGTTCCCTGGGCTACCTAGACTCAGGTTCTTGGTCACCCAAGCAGTGTTGGGTAGGGTTCCATCTCACAGATCAGGTTGGTTACTCCCACAAGCTTTGCGCCGCCATTGCCCTAGCGTTTCTTGCAGGCAGGACAAGTTGTAGATCAAAGATTGTGTGTCTGGGTTGGTGTTTATGTTTCTCTTTTGGTAACTGCAGAGTGCCTTCCCACACCGGAGACGTAGAACATAGGAGTCAAGACTCTCTGTAGACACCAGCTCAACTTATCCCTGTTCAGTGACTTGCCTGGGTGTTGTCTTCAGCAGAGGGACCTGCTATCGGTTTGCCAGCAACCTATAGCCTTGGCAACAGCCTGGGTTATTTGGGGATTCCTGTGATACCGCTTTGGCCAATTAATTAGATATACTCCAATCCCAGGGAAGCTTCATTTGATAACATGAGATGGCCACTTGGGGCTGTCTCTCCATCAGTTGGCTATTTCATCTAGATCGCCTTCATAGATGTATATATTTTAGGAAGTTTCCACTGTATTCCGTTCCCATACTACCCCTCAAATAGCCCTCAATTTTAGCTGTCTCTCCCCATGTTCCCTCCCTCATCCTCTTCTCCCCTCCTCCTCCCAACTTAATCCTCCCATTCCCACCCCATATTCTCTCCCTCATCCGCTTCTCCCTTCCTCCTCTTGACTTGACCCTCCCATTTATCCGTAACTATTTATTCTAGTTTCCTTTCCTAAAGAGATCTGTTGGTATCCCCTAGACCCTTACCTCTGTGCTTCTATGGATTGTAGTTTGTTTATCTTTGACTTAGCGGCTAATATCCACATATAAATGAATATATACCATATTTGTCTTTCTGGGTCTGGGCTACCTCACTCAAGATGATTTTCTTCTAGCTCAATTAATTTACCTTCGAATTTCATGATTTCTTTTTTGTTTGTTTTGTTTTCAAGGTAAGGTCTCTCTGCATATCCCTGACTCTCCTGAAACTCCCTCTATAGAGGAAACTTAGAGATCTGCCTCCTTGTCTCCCGAGTGCTGAAATTAAAGGTGTGTGCCACTATCACCCCACCATGATTTAATTTTTTAACAGCTGATTTTTTTAACAGCTCCATTGTGTAAATGTTCCACATTTTCTGTTGAAGGACATCTAGGTTGTTCCAATTTCCAGCTATTAGGAATAAAGCAGCAATGAACATGGTTGAGCAAATGTCTTTGGGGTAGGATAAAATGTCCTTTGGGTGTATGACCAAGAGTGGTATAGATGGATCTTGAGGTAGATCAGTTCCCATCTTCCTGGGGAACTGCCACACTGGTTTCCATAGAGGCTGTACAGTTTCACTTACATGAGTGTTCCCCTTAACCCACATCTTTTCCAGCATGAGCCGTCCCTTGTCTTCTTGACTTTAACCACTCTGATGTGTGTAAGATGAACTCTCAAAGCAGTTTTATTTGCTTTGAAAGGTTTTGGTTTGTTTTTGTTTGGTTCTTTTTGTTTTGGTTTTAGTTTTTCAGGTTTTGGGGTTTTTTTTGTTTTGTTTTGTTTTATCAAAACAGGATTTCTGTGTGTATCTCTGGATATCCTGAAACTCTGTATACCAACCAGGCTGACCTCAACTCACAGAGATTCGCCTGCCTCTACCACTCAGGTGCTGGTATTAAAGGTGTGTGCTACCATCATTTATTATGTATATAGTGTTCTGGGCACCAGATCTCATTATAGATGGGTGTGACCCATCATGTGGTTGCTGGGAATTGAACTCAGGACCTCCGGAACAGCAGTCACTTCTCTTAACCTCTGAGCCATCTCTCCAGCCTGGGATTTTTTTCTTAATTAAATCTTCTGAGATAACAGACAGAATATTGTATACATAATAAATAAATAAATAAATATTTGGGGCTGGAGAGATGGCTCAGTGGTTAAGAGCATTGCTTGCTCTTCCAAAGGTCCTGAGTTCAATTCCCAGCAACCACACGGTGGCTCACAACCATCTGTAATGAGGTCTGGTGCCCTCTTCTGGCCTGCAGACATACACACAGACAGAATATTGTATATATAATAAATAAAATAAATAAATAAATAAATAAATAAATAAATAAATAAATAAATAAATAAATCTTCTGAGGTAGGAAGACTCAGATTTAATCTGGATCTTTTTAGGTGAGATGATCCACCCAAATCTGGACTACACCCCCCAGTGGCAGTCTACATAAAGACCATGGAAGAAGGAAGCACTTTGCCTGCTTGCCCTTGCTTTTCCATTGCTGGTGTGTGCATGTGTGTGTGTGCATGCATGTGTGTGTGTGCGCGCGCGCACACACACACATGCATGCACACACACACACCTCCATCAGTTCTGTTTCCCTAGAAAATACTGGCTAATACAACCATCCAGCACTTCTCTCTCCTCCTCTGAGCCAGCAGCACCATGATGTTGGTAGGCAGTCAGCCATGGAGAGAGGGTTGACACCAGGCTGCCAGCCCTCGGCAACCGGGCCCTTCTCCAAGAAAGACAGTCATCAGAACTTAGCAGCGCTCCACAGGTGATCTCCCAGCCATCTGTCAGTGAAAGGGTGACTAGGTGAGCTTCCAGCTGCCTCCTGTCTCTGAATCAGTCTTCCTTACACTGCCAAGATGGTGGACACCTAGAGTTTCTTCCTGGCTTTCCCCATCCCCTAGGTCTACCTGTCTGTGGGTACAGGAACCAGACTGCTTCCTGTCTGAGCAGAGCTGTCTGACAGCAAACTGCCATGTACCCTCCCGGTTCAATATTGATTATCTAAGGCTTAAAGGACACCTCACCTCCCAAAGGGAACCATAGCCAAACCCCAACCCCACTCTCAGGCCCCATTACAAGAAGGATCTGTAAAGCAGGCTTCAGGGAGAACAGAAGAGGCTAGGAGCCCAGCTTCATGTGGTGGTATGTTCCCTTGTCACACTAGTCCTGTTCCAGGATGCGGTCTCATAGACAGACTCAATACACATGACCCAGAAGTTGTGAACCTAATGGTCCATTCAAAATCAGTGTTTGCTGGGGACCAAAGGCTCGTCAGCCGTAAAAAATGCCCTGTGCTGGCTAGATTTATGTCAACTTGACACAAACTATAGTCATCTGAGAGAAGGAAACCTCAATTGAGAAAATGCTTCTGTAAAATGGGGCTGTGGGCAAGCCTGTAGATCATTTTCTTAATTAGCGGTTGATGGGGGCAGGTTCAGCCCATTGCGGGTGGCGCCATCCCTGAGCTGATAGTCCTGAGTTCTATTAGAAAGCAGGCTGAGCATGAGGAGGAAGCCCCTCCTCCGCAAAATAGCACCCCTCCATGGTGTCTGCATCAGCTCCTGCCTCCAGGTTTCTGCCCTGTTTGAGTTCCTGTCCTGACTTCCCTCAGTGATGGATTACAGTGTGGAAGTGTAAGCCAACTAAACCCTTTCCTCCCCAACTTGTTTTGGGATCATGGTGTTTCATCAAAACAATAGAGGCCTTATACAGGCCCCTTCAGATAGATGTGCCCAGGGAGCCACGGTGGAGACAGGCTCTCTCTGCTGGCAGGACCAGCACAAAGCAGGTATTAGCAGCTTCAGCTTGCATGCCTGGTCCGTTCATCTTGCAATGGCTGCTCCATCTCAACCAGTAGCATAAAATACAGGCACAGGGCTAACAGGATGCTGGTGTTTTCTGGACTCATCCATCTCCAAGTATCCTTATCAGCCGCGGCCTCCCTCCACAGTGAAACGGGTTCTTCCTTGGGTTTCCTGATAGAAACTGCTTTCCTTTAAATCCGTGTGTCTGACGCAATCCAGCCAGCTGAGTGACATTTGCTGCCCAACTTCAGAGCCTGGCTCTGTCTGATGTGGGAGTGATTTCTTTCTAATCTGTTGCTTTCATTGGTTAATTAATAAAGAAACTGCCTAGGCCCATTTGATAGGCCAACCCTTAGGTGGGTGGAGTAAACAGAACAGAATGCTGGGAGAAAGAAGCCGAGTCAGGGAGTCGCCATGATTCTCCCACCTGACACAGATGCAAGTTAAGATCTCCCTGGTAAGCCACCTCGTGGGGCTACACAGAATATCAGAAATGGGTTAGATCAATATGTAAGAGCTAGCCAATAAGAGGTTAAAACTAATGGGCCAAGCAGTGTTTAAAAGAATACAGTTTCCATGTAATTATTTCGGGGCATAAGCTAGCCATGCGGGCGGCTGGGTGCCGGGGACGCAGCCCCGCTCCTCTTATTACTACATCTGTCACTTACCATCCATGGGCAAAGGGTGCTTACTAGACCGCCATCCACCCAGAGTCTGGCTGTCAGAGTCCGAGATGGTGGGGAGGGTGTCTTTGGCACAGCATCCTTTACAGGGTGGCCATGCATGATAGAGATCAAAAATCACCACACATGAGGGGCAGAGCTGCCCTGAGGGCAAGTTTTTGAGGCGTTCCCTGATGATCCAGCAGACCGTGGCTCCAGAAGCCACTGAGTCAGGATGGTGTCCCTTCTGGAGCGCCCGTCAACTGCCATGTAAAGTTACATTGTTGGAGAGTGCCGCCTGTACTTGTGCCTGTCATAGTCACCCTCAGTCCCAGCTCATTTTCTGCACAGCTGTTTTAGGGATGAGGGATGAACGTTCCCCAAAGGCAGTGCTCCTAGCAGCAACCCTCCCTTTCCTCCTCAGCTGTCAAGAGGAGTCTCTGGTAAACACATAAAGTCCTCACTGGAAGGAAGGCAGGGGCACTGCCCATCCCACTGCCCAACGGTGCCCACAGATGAGAGCCAAAGCTGGCACAGTGAACACTGAGGTGCATTCTCCTAAGAGCAAAAGAAGGAGAATTGTACCTTTGCTTCTTTCTCTTTGCCAGTAAGGATGCAGACATGATGAATGGAGCTTGTGCAGTCCATTCTTAGACCACAAAGCCCTGGACCAGGAATGCCGGAGTAGCACACTGGGAAAAGTGGGGTGCAGAGAACCTTGCAGAATCCATTGTCCTGCCAGCCTTAAAATGTCTACAGAATTTTGTTTTTATTGCATAAATGATCTGTCTAGTGAGGCACATGCTCTCCATTTTCCTTCTGATGCTCCCTCCCTTTTTCATCGCCTCTCTCCCCTTCCCCTCCCCCCACCCTCTTCCCTCTACTGTGCAGCTGGGCTGAATTTAACTGGGACTCAGCCCAGCAGTGCTCCTGCTTCCATGGTCAGCAAGCCAAGCAGGAGTGTGGGTGGAGCATCCCACACCTGCTCTGAGGGAAGTCATCCGTCAACAGAGGCAGATGCTTTCTGGACAGACCATGTTGAGCAGCACCAGAAGCTTCACTGGATGCAGAGATGCTCCCAGCTCATGCTGCAAGATGTCCCTTTTCCAATCGGCCCCTGCCCGGGCTCTGCTTGGACCAGACGGAGGAAACTCTGTGCCTGGCTGCTCTGGCCACATGCTCTGGCGTGGCTGATCAGCAGCTGGAGACCTGCTCATATATGAAAGCAGGCTGGTCCAGGCTACTGCATGGGCCAATCCCAGTCATGCTTGGTAGGATAAGCTGACACAAGACAGGGGCTGCAGTTACAGTTCCGTGAGGTTCCTAGAGCATCAAATTCCTAGTGAGAGCAAGACAGCAGGTACTTGAAGAAAGGAGGTGGGGACTGCTGGGTACAGTTTCACTTGGGGCACTAAACAAGTCCTGGAAATGGAGAGTGGACTGCAAAGAGACTGCTCCTCATGCCACTGAAAGATATACTTAAAATTGTAGCACTAATTCTGAGTGGTCTTAATAATAAAAACCTGGAGACATTTATTAGAGGGTGAAAGCTGAGAGGTCAGAGAAGCAGTGTAGCCAGCCACCAGAGAGACCTTTTACCTCCACCGAATCTTCAGACTGAAGGGGCAATCCTGTCCTCAGACTGACTGCTTCAGACTGCTCCTCCTGCCTTATATTCCTCTCTCTACTCAGCCAAATCCCTCCTGTCTCCTCCTCCCTAGTGCTGGGATTAAAGGCCTGTGATCCCAAGTGCTGGGATCACCTGTGTGAGAGCTGTTTCTCTTTTAGAATGGATCAATTTCGTGTGGCCTTGAACTCACAGAGATCCACCAGCCTCTGTCTCCCAAGTGCTGAGATTAAAGGTGTGCACCACCACCGCCTGGCCTCTAATGGTTTAGCTCTGCACGCTGATCTTCAGCCAAGCTTTATTTGTTAGATTGCAAACAAAATATCACTACATAAAATGCTTACAGTGGTTAAGTTTAGGCACAATAAAAATGAAATGTCAAAGCCAGGCAAGGTGGCACATGCCTGTGATCCTAGCACTTGGGAAGCTGAGGCACGAGGATCCCACTGCTGCTTCCACAGTGAGTCCCAGGATAGACTGGGCTATGAGACCAGTCTCCAAAAACCACCAACGATTCAGGACGATTGCTGAAACTTCCATGTTTAAGATCCCCCTACGAAATGCTTTTTTGAACACTTTCAGCTGGCCGTCCATCCCACACTGCTGTGGAAACCACAGCAGAAGCACGCTTGACAGATGACAGGGTCTGACGACCCAGCTGAGTCTGTGCTGTGGCTTAAATTACATGCAAAAATATACAACCGAGAGGCATAAAATACACCGACATTGCCACCGCTGAAGTTTGGGTGCTGGAAAACAGGGATGATGGTCCTGTCCTCCTTTCCTTCCTGCCTTCCTGTTTTATTTTTCGAGACACCATAGCCCAGACGGGCCTGTAACTTATTACATTACCAAGGTTGGCATTGAACTTAAGGTGATCCTCCTATCCCAGCCTCCCAGGTGCCGGAGTTTGGGGTGTACACATACCACTGATTATTTTCTTATTCTAAACATTCTGTAGCAGGGCCTTTTGCATAAACTTCAGAATGAACTCCATACAACCCAAGGTGGTAATAGGCAGGAACCAGGAATAGAAGGCACTGTACCATCAAAGGAACAGAGTCCCAAGAACGAGTCACCTCGCTCCCTGGGGAGGCAGGCTGAGAACCTTCTAGGAGAGCCACAAGCTCGAGGCCAAGGACTGTCGAAGGCAGCCTCCCACAAGGACAGGCTCTGGTAGGCATTGGGGGCAGGGGAAGACCCCATCTTCCTGCTTAGAGAGTCTCGCAGTTGGGCCTTAGTCTGAAAGCTAGCTGCCAAGCCTTTGTACTCAGTCACCAAATGACTGGGCTTCTCCAGAGGATACAGTGGGCCACAGCCCCATCCTGGTAACAAGCAGGAACAGAACTACGAACCCCCATACACACCCCAGCAAGGCCTGGCTCTGGAGGGTGCTTCCTGCCTGGTTGCGCCCGAAGGACAGCCTCTGTGCCAACGCCAGGCAGCTGTGGCGTCCAAGGCTTGTGGTTGCCTCAACCCCAATCTGGGCTCCTAGTTGCTCAACCCACCATGCTTTTCCTGTTCTGCTTTTCCCAGGCAGGCTGAATCCTGCTGCATGTGGCCCCCAGGGCTCTGTGGGTGCACACAGAACACCCCACGTCCCTGATTGCTTTTCCCTCCCTAGGTTGCTAAACAGCCTATGAAGAAAGCCCTTTCTTTTGCCTTTGTATTTTGAGGAAGGATATTTTAGGATGGGTCGGGCAGGTCTTAGACAGACTCCAGGTCCTGGAGATCAGCCCCTGCCTAGAGGGACCTGTTTTCTCTCCTGCTCAAAGACGCCCCAGGCAACTCAGAAGCCGCTTTCAATTTTGCAGGCAAAGGAAGCCTCAGAAGCTTTGGCGGTCAAGTAGTCACCCAGAGCTCACCTACTGGGCAAGGGGAAGGGGTGGAGAGGAGCCTGTGGGGGTCAGGGTGGAGAGAAGCTGAGCATCGAGATGTATTATTTCTTAGGCCCCCCCTGGGCCCCTGCATTGGCCTTCATGAAACAGGTCCTTAGAGCAGCACTTCTCCACCGGAGGCGCGACCCCCCTGGAGGGTCAGACCACCCTTTCATGGGGCTTGCATATCCGATATATACCAGATACTTACTTTACAGTTATGATGTAGCAACAAAATAATTTTATGGTGGGGGATCACACTGCATGAGGAACCATACGTAGCAAAGGATCACAGCGTTAGAAAGGTCGAGAACCACTGCCATAGAGTCTGAAGAAAAGGACCTGATCAGTTCTTGCTCTAGTCCCGAGGAAAAACAAGAAAATTAGCTTAGTGGCTGTGCCCCGTGAGTCTAAGACCAGACTCAGCTGCTTACCCCAGAATCCAGCCGAGTGCCCACTGACAACCTAACAGAAAGAAAGACCCTGCCTCAGCGCCGTGGTGCAGATGTGCCTCGTGCCTCGTATGAGAGTCAAGCGTAGGCACCTCAGGGCTCTCAGGGCGCTCTATCCAGCTTGCAGGGGCCAGGCCTGTCCAGGCCACCCCACAAATAGCTGTTCCTCCTCCTCCACGGGAACCCTAAAGCACTCCTGCACGGAAGGAGTCTGCCAGGTTTGTCAAGTCCCAAAAGAAAAGCCAGGCTGTTCAGACATCTGAAACAAATACTGCCTTTCCTGATCCCCAGGTCTGGGAGGATCTTTCTTCTGTAAACATCTGAGGGCTCCGTTCTCTAGAAACGGACAAAAAGGCATAACTCACTCTCAGCATAAATAGCTTGGCCTCCCGCCACCCAGGTCCTGGCTTATATTACTACACATCTGAAGGCGTGTGGAGGGCTTGTGGCCGGGGGCCAGCACACTTCTCCAGTACAAGGCTGGCAGTAACCAAGTCTTCAAGAGCATGAGTACCTGACCCTGAAGGCAGGGAACAGCTGTCCCATGCCTGTGGGTTCTGAGAGCACAGGGCCAGTGTGGACAAGCCTGGCTCATCCATCTCAGTGCCTGGGGAAACTCAGGGCAACCTCTGTACAGGTGTCCAGAAACTTCCAAACGGTTTAAAACTGAGTTTCAGTCTGAGATTCTCAGAGCCTAAAGGCCTACAGCAGAGACCATGGACATAGATGCTCCACTGCACACCAGGATTTACGTTCCTGCGTGTATTCAGGAGGAGTAGATCCTCAGCTTTTGGGCTCTCAAAGGGAGCGTGACTCCAAAACCCCAGAATCTGCGTGCCCAGCCTGGCTGCCTGCTATGAATAAAAAAATAAAAAAATAAAAATAAAACTTCAGACACACACCTGGGATCCCAGCACTCAGGAAGTGGAGGGATTCTCCGAACAGAGCCTGTCCCTCCCACCTGAACCTCAGACTGCAGAAGTCTGAGGAGGAACCTCTGTTTTAAGCCCTCACCCTATCCAGATCGTCTTACAAAGCTCCAAGGAGACGCATACACATTCAGTTCTGCTCTCAGAGTTAGGGGGCCACCTGCTGTGATAAAACACCACGACCAAAAGCAGCTTGGGGAGGACAGGGTCATTTCAGTTCCCAAGTCTCAGGTTCACCTTCCAGGGAAGTCAGGGCAGGAACTTAAGGTGGCAATGTGGGGGCAGGAACTAGTGCAGAGGCCGTGGAAGAAATGTTGCTTCCTGGCTTGCTCCTCATGACTAGCTCAGCCTATATATTATAGCGCCCAGGAGCAGCACCACCCACATTGGGCTGGGCCCTCCCATATCAATCACTAAGAAAATGCCACACAGGCTTGCTTGCCTTTAGGTCAGGCTGGTGGGGGCATTTTCTCCCTTGAGGTTCTCTCTCCCCAGATGACTCTAGCTTGCATCAAGTTTCAAGTTGACATAAAACTGACCAGAGGGTAGAAACCAGGCATACCAACATGAGTTCACGGCCCAACTCCCAGTGTAAGAGCTTAACTCTTTCATCCCAACATCCCAATGTGAGGGCACAGCTCCTCCATCCCAACATCCCAATGTGAGGGCACAGCTCCTCCATCCCAACATCCCAACATGAGAGTATGACTCCTCCATCCCAACATCCCAACATCCCAAAGTGAGTACACGGCTCCTCCATCCCAACATCCCAACATCCCAACGTGAGTACACGGCTCCTCCATCCCAACATCCCAACGTGAGTACACGGCTCCTCCATCCCAACATCCCAACGTGAGTACACGGTTCCTCCATCCCAACATCCCAACATGAGAGTATGATTCCTCCATCCCAACATCTCAACGTGAGAGCACGGCTCCTCCACCCACTGTCCAGAAGTCTGTTCTTCCATACTCAAGCATCCCAACCCGGGGTTTTCCAAAAAAGGCCGCAGGGACATTTGAGGAAGTAGTGGCCATAACGGCTGGGAAAGTCCTCTGGGCCTCATGACTCTACTTTCCAGGTGACCCCAGACAATCTAAAAAGGCACCCTCCTCCAAACTCCCCAGCAGGTTCTTCAAAGGGAAAATCCCATGATCCCCAACCCTCCAGCCCGGTCAGCCATAACACGTATGGAAGTGTCTGAGTGGCACCAGGAGCCAAGATGTCAGTAGCCACAAGACTCCACACACAAAACCCAGCATTAAAATCCCCAGGGTCCACACCCTCTAACCACATACGGTCATCTCCAGTTGGGACTCTCGGCTACCCAAACACTGGCTAGTCTCCATGGCTACCAGAGAAGCCAATTCTTTGTAAGCCAGCTTCCCTGGCTCACACCTGAGTTCCATTCTGACCCTAGGTTCATGCTGTGCGCTTCGGGCTACTCTTCAAGGACAAACACAGTCAGGTTCTTGAGCTGGCAGACCAGGGACTGTCCCCGACTTGCTTGTCTACTTGACAGTTAGCATTTAGAAGTGATCTGGTTTCCAACAGAAAACTAAGCTTCCTACCTCCTAGCACTGGCGTAAGAAGTGGGTGACAGGAAGCATAGTTCAGACACAAGGGAGCATAGACATCTTACACAATGGAAGCATCCCTCAGAAAGGACCAGTTGCCCGGCAGATGCCAGGTGGAAGAGGGTGATGGTCATAGCCACACCCATGGTAGTAATCACGATGATGGTAATAAATAGTAATTACATTGATGATAATGATGCTGGTGGTGGGCGGTAGTTGTTATGGTGATGGTAATGGTGGTGATGGTTGTGATGATGATGATTGGTAACGATAGCGATAACCACGGCTGAAAGTGATGATGGTGGAGGTGACAGCGGTTGTGATGGTGAAGAGGAAACTGAGACTCCTATGCAGAGCCCAGGAGCTGCGCCGCAGAACTGCTACCCTCTTCTGTGAATCGTGCCTTGCATGTAGTAAGTGCTCAAAAAGTTGCTGGTGGATTAGTTTGTTTTTCAAGTTGTTAAAGCGAAGGAGCTCCTGCACAGCTGTCCGCTGTGTGTTTTATCTGTGAAGCTGAGCTTTCCTTTTCATTCTGTGGTACAGCCATGTTTGTCCTGCTTATAAACAAGAACATTTTCCCAAACTTCGGATGAAAATGATGCCCCCAAGAAAGCATGCCCTGTTCACAGCTTTTGGGACCTACATTGCTCCCCCACACCGACATCTTTCTCAACCCTTCAGGCTTCGCCACATATGTCCAGAGGTCTCCAGAAAGTGAGGTCAGGAGCACAGACACAGACTGTTGGGCCACTGTGGAGAAAATACTTCCCTCTCTGGCCCCACTGATCTGCGTGTGAGCGGGGGTGAAAGTTAGCCCTGTGGAGGAGGGATCTTCTCAGCTACTGGAGCGCAACTCTGTGTTCTGAGTGGAGCTGAAATGAGGCCATTTCCTAGCAACTCTGTATTCAGGGTCAAAGGACGTCAGGACAAGAAGGAAAGCCTTTGACCCTGGCCTAGCTTTTTGCCCCAAGCCCCACGTTATCTTCCACCTACTGGCCAACCTCCCTGAGTTATCATTTCCTGTTCCTCCTGCTCCTACAGGAGTGTCTGCAGGAGAGGTGGAAACAGCTGGATCAAATGGCAAAATGTGGTCAGGGGTTAGTGATGTCTGAAGTAGCTGGGGATGCTTCTAGCGGGCCTGAGGATGAGCATCCCACCCTTCCCTGGACAGAGCTTGAGGAAATAGATGTGGGGAGGCCTGCAATCCCCTTTCTCCTGAGTGCCAGATAGGTCTGCGGTCCTACAGATGGTGACACCTCTGTCACTTCCTTGAGGGTGGCTCTGCATCATCTGTGGAAGTGGCTATTTCTATTTTAAAAACCACAGCAGCATCCTGGAGCAGAATACCCGTGGACTGACCAGATCAGGCAGGGGGCTTGCAGGATGGGGCCGGTATCTGCTTAGAATTACTCAGCAGGGAAGACCAGGCCTGCGGACCTGAGTTCATTCCCCAAGACCCACGCGGTGGAAGGAGACAGCAACTCCCACCAATAGTCCTCTGACCTTCACACAGGTGCTGTGGCACACATACGCCAAAATAATCAAATAAATATAAAGATTTTTTAAAAACATTTTAAATTGCAAAGTTTTAAATTGAAAAAAAAAAAAAGGTCTGATAGTTCAGACCTTTAAATAGGGCAGTTTGTAAAGGAGAAGTAGGGGGGGCCGGAAAGTCACTGGAGACCCAAGACAAGCATGGAGTCTTCACGCCCCCTGCTGTTCACTCCAGATGTGACAACTACGTTCTCCCAAATTGCCAGCTACTTTTCCTGCTGTTATGAGAAATTACCCAAGGAAGCAACCTAAGAAGAAAGTGTTGATTTGGGCTCATAGCACAAGAGCAGTTCTATCGTGGCTGGGACGTGATCCATGACGGCAAGAGCATGAGGCACTCGCAGTCGGGAACAAAGAACGTGAATGCTGCTGCTCTGCTCGCTCTCTCCCTTGTATTCAGCTCCAGCCCCCAGCCCACGGAATCAAGATAATCCCTCATGGCTATTCCCAAAGGACTTCTCCTAGGTGGTTCTGGGTCCTGCAGAGTTGCTAATATTAGCCACCGCAGACTGTGCATGTACCTAGGTTTTGCCCCAGCAGCTGGATCTTGGGGGAGTTAGATGGTGGCAGCCTCGGTGCCTCTTCCCTACCTGCCTGTTTCAAGGCAGGGCTCCCCATTAGGCAGGGCAGTGACCCCCAATCTTGCCTAATTTCCAGGAAACCGATGGTGTGTTAACGTCTGCTTGCTACCTTGGATTCTGTTGAGCTTCTCGGGATGGAGAGGCCAAACCTACGTGTCCAGCCAGTTTCCCAGGAGACTCCTATGCTCACGCCATTCTGGAGTGAAGGCAGTGACTTGAGTCTCCATTAGGACACTGGGGGACTTAACAGCCCATACACTCAGGCTGAACACCTCCAAGCTCCTGTCACTGTTGTTAGACAGTCCTTCTGCCACCTGCACTGTGACAGCAGTGCAAATCCTAGACTGTCCTTATAGTCCTGTGTTCTGTTCCTAAGAAGGCTCAGGCGACCATCCCTCCTATTCCACCGGGAAGCACAGGAGCGGAGGGGGCGTGTGGGCTGCGTGTATCCTATGTGAGCATATTGCATATGTAGTGAGCTTACTCTACCCCAGTATTGACCCAGGACCCCATGGATGTCAGCAAATCTTCATGCAGTACCCAGGGCTGTCTTGTCACAATTATGGTCTGAGCTGATTGGTTAAATGACCACGCTGTGGAACTTCAGTGCTAAAACTAGAAAGGTTTGTTCTCTGTGTAGCCCTGGCTGTCCTGGAACTCACTCTGTAGACCAGGCTAGGTTTGCACTCAGAAGAGATCAGCCTGCCTCCGCCTCCCAAGTGCTGAGATTGAAGATGTGTGTCAACACACCCAGTGCCTATCAACCACAGGGCTTTGTTTTACTTTGTTATGTTTTTTCCAAGACAAGGTTTCTTTTTGTAACAGTTCTCATTGTCCTGGAACTCACTCTGTAGACCAGGCTGGCCCTGCCTCACAGAGATCTGCCTGTCTCTCCTAGGACTAAGCGTGTGCCCCACCACTGTCCAGCAACCGTGAAATCCTTAAAGAGCTCTGCACTCCTTCCCCAAGGACTCTGCACTCCTTCCCCAAGGACGGGAATGCCTGCTTCCGCTCTCATGCCCAGGTCTCTCCTTGGTCATGTGTAGATCAACCTGACAAGGGCATTTTAGGGAAGGAGTGGAATCCAGAACACCCATCCCAAAGCATGGTGCTGCCCACAGCCTGCTCTAGCTGGTATTTGAGTTTAGCTGCTTTCATTGTTGACTGGTGGAGGAAGGGAGGCAAAGGAGAAAAAGATGAAGTAATTTCAAAAGCCCCTCGGAGACGGGCCCATTCCTAGAGTTCAGATGTGTTTGCTTACTCTCTCAGCACTTACTAAATACCTGCTGTTTGCCAGGCACTGTACCAGGTGCTCCAGCTCAATTGGGCCCCAGCTTTGGTTCAGATTTCTGATGCTCAACTCGACATTAATTGCTTAGGTCTCAGAGTGCCCTCTGCTGCCCAGAGCTGAGAATACACTGCACAGAAATAGTACTTCCCAAAATGTGGTAGGTGCCAAACTGGGAGGGGGGGGAACTAAGGGACATTGAGATGCCTGGGAGCAGAAAACAGCCCTTTTAAAAGGCCTCTGAGCCCCTTTTCTGGGGCCAGAGTTGTGTGTCTCGGGAATGGCAAAGAATATAGGTATGCACTGCCATGATGGCTCCTCAGATAAAGGCACTCAGTGCCAAGCCTGATGACCTGAGTTTGACCCCTGTGGGCTCTAGGACCACAGAGATATCTGTGTAGGTATCTGGGTAGAACAGATACCCAGATACCCACAAGTGACCTTCTGACTGTTACACACTTACCATAGCACATACGCACCCACCTCACACATACAAAATACACAAAAAACAAGGAATTTTAACTTTTGGGGGTTTTGTTTTTTGGTTTTTTTTTTTAATTCGTTTGTTTGTTTTTCCAAGACAGGGTTTCTCTGTGCCTTGGCTGTCTCTTTCTAAACCAGGCTGGCTTCGAACTCACTGAGAGCCACCTGCACCTCCCAAGTGCTGGGATTAAAGACATGCGTCACCACCCCCAAGCCCAGTTTTTTTGTTTCGATAGGATGTAGTCCTGGCTGTCCAGGAACTATGAAGAATAATAGTCTGGCCTCAGGCCCCTAGAGATCCTCCTGCCTCTCTCGAGTCCTGGGATTAAAAGTAGATACCACCACACCCCACCTCTAAAGGTTTCGTTTTAAATTATGTGTTTATGGGAGGCGTGGGTATGGGACCACAACTGCCTGCAGAGGCCAGAAGAGAACATCAGATCCCCTGGAGCTGGAGTTGCAGGCAAACTCGGGTCCTCTGGAAGAGCAGCAGGATCCTAACCTCTGATCCATCTCTCCAGCTCCTAGTTTTGCTTAGTGTTTAAGAACAAACACAAAGCCTAGAGCTATAACTCAGTGGCCCAATACTTGCCTTGTGTGAGGCCCCAGGCTCAAGACCTGGTGTTGACCAAAGAAGGGGAACATTCGCACTTCTAGTCGTGACCCTCCTTTTTTTTTTTTTTTTTTTTTTCCGAGACAGGGTTTCTCTGTGGTTTTGGAGCCTGTCCTGGAACTAGCTCTTGTAGACCAGGCTGGTCTCGAACTCACAGAGATCCGCCTGCCTCTGCCTCCCAAGTGCTGGGATTAAAGGCGTGCGCCACCACCGCCCGGCTCGTGACCCTCCCTTATGACATGGTATGGGATCCAAGACTCCCGGACCCCAAGCCTCTGAAAGCCTCAGGTCTGAGGTAACTCCCCAACTGCCTGTGCTCAAAGTGACCCCTTCTCAGATGCTGTTAGCCATGTAAAGTGTACCCAGTTAGGAAGTGCAGAGGAAGTCTGAAAGTGCAATGTGACCAGCAGCCCCACTGCAGCTGGCCTCCCTCCCAGAGATGCCACACCGGATACACAGGAACGCTGAGACCCTGCAGTCACAACAGACCAGATGCACAGCCACATGCCCACCATCAGGCCAGTAGCATGCAGCCCACACAGTAACATGCAGCTCACTCAGTCATGGTGGTGCAGACCAGGAATCACAACCCTGGGGGGATAACGGCAGAGGACTGTCATGCGTCCCTGGCCAGCACACATAAATCATCTTGGTGGGGGGGAGGACATTTTCCAGCAGCTTCAGCAGAAGGCTGGGGTGGAGATCAGTCCTGAACCTGGGGTAAGGTGAGTTGGTACTCAGAGGCTTCCACATCCTACAGATGCTTCAATAGAAGCAATGGGCCCAGGGTAGAGACCAGGTTTGCCTCTGGTTTAGGTCCATAAGCACAGGAGAAGTTCCATGTCGTTCTGTGGCTTTGGCAGAAGCTGCAGACCCAGAGTGTGAGAATTCTTCATGGTGAAGCTGAGCACCCAGGCAGAAGGTTCACACTGACACTGGAGGATAGCTTGGGACAGAGTCATCAGCCTGAAGCACCAGTCCCTGTCGGGGGCCATGGGAGAGGAACAACAGGCATCAAGGAACATGGCTTGGTGGTCAGCAAGGCTTCCACAAATAAGCAAGCCTAGGGGAGGCAGAGCCTCAAGGACTACATGTCCTGAGGACGTCATGCTGTTAATTAAACATAGCTCTGCTTATTGCCCTCATGGTCACCATGTCCCTCATAATCTATGGGTTGTATGAGAACTCTCAGGGGTTTCTAGTCCCTCACTGGGCAAGGTTTCTGGTACTTACAATAATAGTGTTTGACTTTTTCCAAGCATTGCTGCTGGAGCAGATTAAGGATTCAACCATCACCCTTAGAAAGACTTTAGACATGTAGATTGTTAGTAAAGTTAGGTTAAGATATTTTCATTAATGCTTTAAGGTGGAAAATCTTGGGAAACAACTTAAAGTTTTAAACAGTAGCAGCCTGGCTATTGCTGGCTGGTGTGCCTGTCTTGCTAGATGGGTTGGGGATCAAAGGCGATGATTAATTCCCTGTACCCATTTCCGTCCTCAGCGTCCTGGTGGAATTAATAAAAACTGCTGAGTGGGTATGCACCCTGAGGATTTAGAGATGACTGTTTTCCATATGTAAAAGTTCAGATTTGTGCTCTTTCAAGATTTTTTATAAGGTTACATTTTGAGATAATTAGCTTTAGAGATGAATAATAAAATGATTGATCTTTTCTTTGTAACCACAAACTGCAGCCTGCCATTAGAAGAACCAGCTGAAGAAAATACCTTACTTGCTTCCACTCTGTTAATCACTAACAAGTTGCTTGGTCATGAACGTATGTGGGTTGTTGGGGATAATTTGTTTTCAACCTGTAATATACAAAACTTTTAACCATGGAAGGGAGATGGGAAACATGCTGGTTTTCAATTGCATTCATTGTAACACAGCTGTTTTCCAATTGTATTCATTGTAACCATTCACTTAAAAACAATGTAACTACATTGTAGCGGAAGTCATCCTGGACTGTGGACAGGTTCCAGCAGGGGATGGAAGGAGTTGGTGAGGGAAGGATTGAACCAGGCCAATCATGATGGGCAGGAGCCTCTTGCAGCCTGACTGACTGGCAGCCAGAGTGCTTCTTTATTTATACAGAATTTAGTGAGCAGGGACATAGTCGTGTTGTTCCAAAAAATAGATCATATCATTTTTGGTTTTGGACATGTGTTTCACTTCCTTTTGTTCATCTTAGTCATCATTAATAAGCTATGACAGAACAGTTATTTCTAATAACTTTCGCTCAAGTTTTGACATCAGTGATAAACAGTTATCTTTCATACCCATTTTTATTCATTAACCCCATAACCCAATTTTTATGAACCTAGAGGTATATGACAAGCTGTTCTCTGGTTAGTTGTTTTTGTGGCTACAAGAACATTAGATAAAAAAAAAAAAAAAAAACAATTTTCATGCCCTCCGGGCATACTGCCATGTCTCAAACAGTATATTAATATTAATGGTCAGAAATATCCTCAGGCCAAAGCTGCTGCAGTTATTATTCAAATTCTGGTGTAACACAATATTTACATCTTTATAGAATACTTTTATCATCTTTACACATCACTCTTTGCCCATCAGTGTTAAGTCTCTGTGTAGGACAGAGGTAACCAGCTAGTCTAACTTTGTTGCTGCCTGTGCCAGGCAATTGCCTGGGTGTATAGTGGGAAGAGACTTGCAATCTGAACCATGGTCAGCTCCTCTAGCCCACCGAATCTTGTTGACCTTTTTAGTTTACTTTGTTTTGATTATCTTGTTCCTGAGTAAGTACAGGGACAGATGTTTCAAAAATGTCTCATAGCCTCATAAAGAGACCTGTGGCTTCTTTACGTGTGTCACAACCTCCACGGTGTAAGGATAACTTCAAGTAGATAAGGTTATCTCCCTAAAGCAGGGGATGGTGTGCTCAGGACTGTCCTGGGGAAGCTTAGAAATAGCATTCCTGGAAAAAGGCGTAAATGAGTCATAAGAACTTTTCCATCAATCCAGTATTCCCAAATAGTACAAATATTAAGTCTCCCAAGTATGCAACAGGTGAGATGAAAACCAAAGGTGGCGTGGTGGCCATCAAGTGGCTCAGCTTTGCTGGATCTTTGTCAAACAGCAGTACTGGTTTTATGACTTTTGCTGTTCCCATCAGATATGGCTGTGCCAATACTGTGATTTTAATATTGCTTTAAAGATTTTGCTGGGGTATATAAACTGTAAGAACAAACTAAAGACAAGGGACATCAGGGTAGCAGAACACAACAGAGAAAGAATGGAGTAGAGCAAGCAACAGAAAGAACAGCATGAAGAACTAAGCTTTGGCCCTCAGGAAAGTTCTCGTGTGTCTGTCTGTCCAGTAATTCACCTACTTTGCATCTCCTCATGAGTTTCTCTGACTTGCTAAAGGCCTGCCATTCATTAGATCCTGACATGTTAAAACGTGTGTGTGTTTCTTTTTCACCAGTCCCAGAGAACTGAATTTTACTCCTCCATTGAAAAGTCAATTAAGTGATTAGCCCACCGACTCTGAGGCTCCCCTTCATTCCTGAGCTGCTGAGAGCTGGTCCCTACAGCAGCAAGTTCCGAGAAAGAGCCACCTCCACCCTATGACTTAGTCCTCCACTGAACACTACAAACACCACTGGGACCTGAATTTAAACAATAAAAAAATACAAAAGAAAAATGCAACCGAAAAACAAGGATCAGGTGCTTCAGTTTCAGTGAGAAACCAAGCCCCGCCTCCTCTACAAACCACTAACCCTGCAATAAGGTCCCAGTGAAAACAACCTGGACGAACTAAAGAATCTAAAACAATGACTATATGTGTCCAGACAACGAAAGACATGGATATGCTCTCAGAAAACAAAAGACAGAGACTAATGAAGATGTCAGCCTAAGATATGAGAACACAATTCAACAATGGCCAGAATGGCTGAAGAAAATCCAGACTGAAACAGTGCTGAAAATCAGAGCCAAATAAAAACAGGGCTGTTTTCTAGAGCAGCATGAGAAACTATAGCTGGGACTACGGCTCTGGGTTAGCTCACTGCATGCTGTCCAGAAAACCCAGGCCCCTCTGCTCAGACTCCTTAGGTCAATACCTGTTTCTGTCATTGCTGTGCTCCTCTAGGCCTACCTCTTGCTGTTCCTGCCACCAACCCAGGGTCACAGCCACCCAATTGCAGGCCACTCTTTGAGGATCTCTTCCATTCTGGACAGGGTCTCTGGTACTTACATGGGACAAGGTAACAGGTGTTCCCTAGGTGCTTGCCAGGGGCCAGGAGGTTGCTCATGAAGCCACGGATCACCAAGCTCCAGCTCTTTGCCATCTTATAGCAGAGGCTGGCTGGGCAACCATCACTCAACTGGGTCACACCCCAGCTCTGTTACCACATTTAGTTCTGTCAAGGTCTCTGTAACCCTGACTGGTTATCACCCTGCCTTGGCTTGAGTGCTGGATAGCAGAACACGCTACCATGCCTGACCAGCTGTTAGAACCCAGCCTGCTCTGCACAGTGGTTACCTCCCTTCAGTGGTGATAATTATAAGAGACGGAAAAACCCCAGGAGTAGTTCACGGCAACTTCTATATGCTACAACAGGATTCAACCATGAATGTCACAACTCAAATCTCCCAGGTAACAGGAGTCACACAAGTTTCATTTTTGTTGTTTTGTTTTCAAGACAGGGTTTGTGTAGCCTTGGCTGTCCTAGAACTAGCCCTGTAGATCAGGGCCTCACAGAGATCCGCCTGCCTCTGCCTCCCAAGTGCTGGGATTAAAGGTGTGAGCCGCCGCCACCCAGCAATTTGAATTTTATATACTTTCCCTCAAGACCCCCACTCAGAACATTTATTTACCCATCACAGTGGGTAGAAGCACAAGCCATGCAAGACTGGTGACCTGAACCTGATCCCCAGAACTACATCCAAATGGAGGGAGAACACCAACTCCAAAATTGTTCTGTCCTCTGCACGTGCATCCTGGCAACAAACACTTCATACACAGTAATGCAACTAGCAAAAAACTTAAAACCCTCTTTACCTCCACTATGAGAAACCTAGCATCTCAATTCATTTAGCAATTATCGAAGAATAAATCACACAGGCGTCACGTAAACTGGTCATTTATTAGCATGGACCTTTGAACACAGCGGCTTCCAGCATGCCGAGTGAGGGGAGGGGGCTGGCAAGCGGCGAGGTCTCACTTCTTCCACTCGTTCTTGTCGTAGTCCCACTTGGCAGAGAAGCCCTGAATGGGGTTGGCCTTCATGTCCAGCATCCGCTTGGTCTGCATGGCTACCCAGTCACGATCAAATGTATGAGGGATAGGGCCGTACACTGCGGTGCAAAATGACTATGTGAGGAAGGATGCCCTGCTGGGAGGACACAGCCCAAGCCAAGTCACCTGCCACTCAACCCGCTCGCACACAGGCTTTAATCCAGGGCACTGAGAATTCCTATCTCAGAACCATTCTCTGCTTGTGAAAGGTCAGCACGGAAGTCATTATGCATTTAGTTGGGCATCTTCCTTCTAGCTGCCAGTGGCAGACTCTGCAGGCTGGCTCAGCACACAGCCAAGGGGTGCCACTCAGAGGGCTGGCATCTGTTACTAATCTGCAGCCACACTTACTAGGGGTGGGCCTGCTCAGAATGTAACATAACCTGACCTAGAGAGAATGCATGTTAGAGAACAGGCAAGCCATAATGACCAAACAGTATGGCCTTAACACTCCAGATACTCAGGTACAGCCAGCCATGTAGCAAATAGGCTCCTCCTAGCTCCAAACACTACGAAGTCATCTGAGACTTATTAAGCCGTCCAGGGCTACTGAACATGGCATGCTGTACAAGCAAACCTACCCTGCCCTGCCGCAAGAATGGCTGGCCATACGGAAGGCAAGTTCTAGCTTATAACTGTTCCCATGACTATAGTTTCTCTATCCAACCTGGGCCTGGAGACCATGTGAAGGCCTCGAAGCACCAAGAGCTAGAGCTGCCCTGGGCCACCCCTTCTTCCTCTCCACTTACCATAGTGCTTCTCCCAAATCAGAACAAGTGCAGTGAAGCCAATAAAGAACATAGCCAGGCCCACAACTGTTTTCCACTCGTTGGTGCTCCTGTTCATCTCAGCGAAGCTCTCATTAAACTGGATTCGGTACACTGAACAGAAACATAAGCAGGGTAAAGAACTTGCAGAGGACTCAGCTCCTGTCCGGATCCCAGGGTCAGCACAGGCTAGGCCAGGACACACAAATGTGCACAAATCTGCCCTCACACACCAGCACATATAGGAGAAACTGCAGAGCTGACAGCATGCAAAGACCTCTGGATATGAGGTCAGCTTGGCTCTTCCATGCTTTCACACCACATGGAGAGTATTTAGTTGATCTTTTGGCAAAGCCTGTGTACAAGAAGTCGTAATCTCCATGGCCTGCTCCTCACCAGGGCTAAGACAGCAGCATCAATAGGGATACCCAGAAACTCAGCAGGGATATCTGGTCTAGCACAAGCAGTCACACACACATACACCTATACTTGTTGCTACTGAGTTTTCGGGCAAACCCTGATACTCACATTGGACTTTCTCATCCCTGGACAGGCTGCTCCAGTCTGCCTTCTCCTTCTCCTTCAGGGCCTTCTGGCTGGCAGACAGCTGCTTAACATGTGCCACATCAGGCAAGGGGTAGTCACGCCGATCAACATAACTAGGGAGAGCATAGTCTTCACTCTTCACAACACTCCCTAAAACACATTGGATGAATCTGAAAACCCATGTGGGTAGAGTCCAGGCAGAAGGGTGACTGCAGGTCAACGGTTAAATGGAAGCACTTAACCTAACCAAACCCTCAGGTTTATAGTCACCAGAGGTGGGATCAGGGCTGAGGGTTATTTTCTGGACAGGCAACTGGACTAAAAATGAAGTCCCAACTGCAGGGACTCATGTACAGAACATGAAACTCAAAAAGGGAAAGGCAGTTGCTGCAGGGTACAGTGATAGCCCACTGAGACTCCAGAGACCACTCAGAAACTGTGGGTCTGATACAAAAGGTGTCAATCACGGAGTCACCTACTCATTTGTTTATTAACGACTTACCAAGTACCTACTGTTCACTAAGGAGGCTGGCTCTATACATATAGGACTGTCAGCAAACAACTGAGCATTCCTACCTAACCATGCACTTACATTCTGTGAGAAACAAGCAAGACCTAACACACGGAGTCACACGCTAGGAAGGCACATGTGGCAGGATCCTGAACTTGCCAGAGGAGGTCGCCCTGGAAACTCCAAGGGAAGAATGATGTGCTCAATAAGCAGAGCCAGGTCAGTTCAGTTCTGCTTTCCTTCCAATCTACGCTCACTTAATACTCACCAAGTCAGCCCAAACTGAGCAGTGCAAAGAGCCAGAGCTGAGTGGAGGCTCTTTCTTGCTACTCCACTGCATCACGTGAGCATGCACCTGTGCATCCCACAGGACAAAGCTCAGGCTACAGGAAACAAGTTGGATTGTTCCCCCCATGGTTTCCTGCTGCTAAAAGCTCTAACTCTGCCCGACCTGTCTTAGGGACAAAGTCTTGCTGAAATATGTTACTCCCCATAAGCTCAGCCCCATGTCTAAACCTCCCAGATCAAAGCACAGGGGAGATGCTCAGAAAAAGAAAGGTGGCTACTGAACACTTCCACCAAGCTCAACACACCCCACCCTATTTCTCCAGGTATAAAACACTTGTACTTTACATCAAAGTAGCTGTAAATTAGAATGAGAATGTTCTAGAACCAACCTTGGTGATAATAGCACATACCAGCGACTACACTAAAAACAATGAGAAGCATGCAATCTAAGCGAATCAATATATTGTGTGAATTACAGTTCAGCTATTAGGCTGCCATAAACTCGCATGGTCTCAGAATACACTAGCCATAAAATGGCGTATTCTAGACCAAGAGTGGTTAACGTATTTTCTAGGTACACTTCAGAATTTCGTCCTTGTCCTTGGATCAGAGAAAACCAAAGGCTCACAAGCCAACCACTCTCTTAAAAGGAACAGAAGGTCCCGATCCCACAGCCTACTTCCTCCTAGATGCAGCCACTTGTGCAGGACCAGGTGCCACCATGCCCAAGTGTTGCAAGCGTGTCAAAGAAGTGTATTTGCTGAATGACCTCACTAGGTAAAGACTGGCATCACCCACACCTGAAGCGTGAGAAATATGGTAAGACGCTGACCTCTGGGGTCTATGCTGAGCATGAAAGACAAGCCCTACTGCAAGCAACCTTGCTACTCAGCCATGTTTGGGCCTAAAGGCTGTGGGTGAGGTGGAGCTGACAGTCTTACTTTCAAGCAGACCCAGGTTGTGGAAACCCTCTTCCCTGCCTAGGCACATGCCAGGTCTTACCCTTGGACATCAAGGGTTCCCAAAAGCCCTTCACACCCTAAAAGCTGAATCTTTCAGAGGAAATTAAAAAAATATTAAAAGGGAGACAGAAGCAAAGATTTTGAATTCAATAAGGTCACTTCTGTTCTCAACCAAGGTGAGTTTTGCTCAGCTTGTGAGATCTGTTAGGTCTCAGCTCCCTTCTGATTCTCGTAGTTACACTATGAAGACCTCACCTGACAGCAGTGCCCCAGTGGAGTTCCACCACATCCTAGCACTGTAAGCATATGCTATCCATGGAGGACTCCTATGAGGGTTAATAAAGGAAGGGTTTTCCTTTTCCAAACACCTTTCACTAATGCTCAGTCTGCGTCCACGGTGCCAGACTAAACCGTGAGCCTCTGGGACTCTCACTGTCTACCACTGCCTTCATCTCACCAGCCCACTCCACAACTGCGAGCTCCTTGGGGAAGGTCCACCTCTCACATTATCTTCTCAGTACCTAACACCGCTACAAAGAGTATGCTTCATAAACACAAAGCTAAAATGGTGCTGAACCAGGCTCAGAACTAAAATCTTGTGTGTCTGTAGATTTCAGGTGAGACAGCAGATGCTTAGACTTCAGGAGCTAGTCCATGATTGCAATGAAATCCAAACACAGCTCAGACCCAAGCCCACCTTTGCTTCCATTGCTTCTGTGATGGCAACAGAAGGGGACTTAAGAAGTTTAGAGTGGAAAAAGAATTCAAGTCAGATATGGAGACGCTCTCTAGAAGAGACAGAACTTTATATGTATGGTAATGCATCTTTAACCCCAGCATTCAGAAGGCAGAGCAAAGAACCCCGTGAGGTCAAGGCCAGTCAGAGCTACACGACAGGGAAGGAGGGAAAGAGGAAAGAAGGGCATCTTTGTTTAAAACCCCACCACACTTTTAGACATAAAGCAAAGAAAAAACAGCCACAATTCACAATCCCAGAGAACCTAGACAATAATGCGGACCCTAAGACAGACAGACATAGATCAATGTACAAGGGAAGTAGAAAAAGACAAGATCCCAATTGGGAGCATGGGGACCTTGGGAGAGGGTAAAAGGGGAGGGGAGAAAAAGGGAGGGGAACGAAGAAAAATATATAGCTCAATTAAAACAATAATATAATGATAATAAACAACAACAAAAAATAAAACCCTACCACAGTGTCTTAGACATAGGAGCAAAATGACATTAAGTTAGTCTATTTGAAAGTAAAAGTTCTTAGCTAGGCATGGTGGTACACGCCTTGAATCCCAGCACTTGGGAGGCAGAGGCAGGCAAATCTCTGAGTTTGAGGCCAGCCTGGTCTACAGAGTGAGTTCCAGCACAGTCAGGGCTAACAGAGAAATACTGTCTTGAATAACAAAACAAAACAGACAGACAGAAAAGTTTCACTTCACTTACCATGTGCTCGAACACACACCGAGGTGGAAATGGCTCTCTTGCCAATTAGGCTAAGTGCCCTTGCAGCCAACATTCTGAAAGACAAAAACGTACACTTCTAACAATGAAAAAACACCTTTTAGTGTGCTTCTTGCCATAGAGCACTTATGAGCTACATGCAACTCATTCTTCCAACGTTAAATGATTTTTTGTTGCTATGATTTCATCAGACTTTTAAGGCACAGGCTGCTGGCCTGTGTGGCTTGCACCCTATCCTCCTCTACCTCATAAGAGCTCGCATTACAGGCAAACAGCACACGCCCAGGATCCGTTTTTATAACTGATGCGGATGCACGAAGTGGTGCAGGATGAGTTGGGTTTTCTTAGTCTGCATTTACAGAGCGCCCCGGATCAAACCAAGGGCTGTAATATACGGCTTTGGCCAATGAATCAAAAACTCGGCTTCTTAAGAAACAATTACACAAAATGACTAAAATAGCGATAACTCGACGGAGCACACGGTGCAGCCACGAGCTGTTCCTCGCGCTGGCGTTGGAAACACCGCCCGCGACTGGATTTTACTTAAAAACGACTCGCGCGGAGACTACGAAGGGCAAGCGGAGGAGGGAGGAGGCCTTCCAGGCCCTGGCCCTCTTCCCGTCCCTGCGGCCCACAGGCGATCTCGATGACCCTGTCGCCCGCCCCAGCGACCGGAGCTGCAGGCCTCACTTCTGCACGGCCTCTCGGAGACACGCTCCCCGGGAACGGACGCCCGGGGCGGCAGAAACCGTAGCGTGACGTCAGGGCTCGGCTGGCCGCGCCTCGGGCCTGGTGGAGCGGGAGTGCAAGAAGCGGGCCAGGCCCTAGCCGAACTAGCCAGCGGGGACCCAGGACAACAGACCCGCCCGGGAAGCGGGCGCGCCAAGGTCACTGAGCGGCTCAAGTCCTGGTCCCGCGGGCGCCTCAGCGTCACCGCTGCCGCCCCGACGCTCCAACTCTTCGGCCCCCGGCCATGCCGCCCTCACCCGCTGTCAAAGGCCGACACCCGCTGTCACCTGCCACCGCTGCCCTAGCGACCGCCTCGACCGCCCTCTACACCCCGGCAGCTCGCGACCGGAAGAGCAGGGCCAGCACCGGAAGAGCAAGGTGGAGCCGCGGAGCACCGCGGGATCGAGGAAGCCCCGCCCACACGCGTCGGGCCGGGGGCGTGGCGCCGCAACTGTCGCGAAAAGCCGCGCGGGCCACGGGGCTCTCCGGCAGGCGCTGGCAAATACGCTTTCCGGCGGGCGGGTCGAGGCGGGAGGTTGCTAGTGGAGGCGTGAGTTTGCCTTCGGGTGTAGCGGGGTCGTGTTTTGTATCTTGGGGGCCTCCTTGGCGACGTGAGCACCCCGACTCAGCATGCCGGGCGTGAAGCTGACTACCCAGGCCTACTGCAAGATGGTGCTACACGGCGCCAAGTACCCGCACTGCGCGGTCAACGGGCTTCTGGTGGCCGAGAGGCAGAGGCCGCGCAAGGAGCATCCGCCGGGCTCAGGCAGCCACACTCTCTTCGTGGACTGCATCCCGCTTTTCCACGGCACGCTGGCCCTGGCGCCCATGCTGGAGGTGGCACTCACCCTGGTAAGCTCGAGGTCAGCGCGGGATTCTGGGCTGGGCGAAGTCTCAGGTGCCCTTCTTTCGAGAAGCGTCTCCTCTTGGGTAAGCAGAGTAACGTGCTCTCACGGTTTTGTAAAATTACCAAGAAACCGAGTGTGGTGTGCATTCTTCAAACCAGCGCTCGGGACGTGAAGGTGGGTGGAGCTCCGTGAGTTCGAGGTCAACCTGGTCTACGTAGAGATACCAGTGATAGTTAACACTACATTTAAAGTTTAAACTAAGCTTGAGAGACCAAAAAGAAAAAAAAAAAGCCTCAAGTATGTAAACCCCTAGCATGGCTGTACCCTGTATCCCACCCCAGACGGTGAAGACTATTTTTTAAATCCACTGAATTTGCTCTTCTAGCAAGCTAGTAGGTCATAAAACTCTTCCTGCTTTTGTAATCAAACTTGGCTTTCTCTGCTCAAAAAATAGACCCAAAATTATAGCTTTGTGATTTTTGCCTTTATAAGCCCTGGGCTGATAATAGCTAGGTGCTGCGTCTCGGGCACGCGCTCAGATGCAGACCTGATGCCCGTGCAAGTCAGTCCTTGTGCCAGTATCTCAATCAAAAGCTCCCCAGACCCATAACAACTCTGCCTCAAAAAGGTAAATAAACAAAAGTTGAAGTAAGCAGTAACCCCCTGAAGAGACTTTAGCCTACCTGAGCATGGCCACCATGACCCTGGAGGCTGAGTTTGCCCTTCTCCCCCATTCCCTCTGCCTTGCTAAAGACTGTGAGATTCCATTCTCACAGCTCGCCTGAGCAGCAGCACTCACCACAGCTCCGTTTACGTCTCAGAATGAGCTCTGAGATGAAACAAGAGTGGGCAGGGGTGACGTGCTACTCCTGGCCGTCCCGCCCCCCGAAATTTTCTAAATGTGTAGCCCAGACTAGCCTTGAACTCTCAATACTCTTCCTGCTCAGTTCCTGAGAACTGGGACATGAACAAGCATGCCTTGCCATCTGTTCATTTTGTTTTTTTGGAAAGGGTTTCACTTTTGTAGCCCTGGCTGGTCTGGAACACTATGTAGACCAGGCTGGCCTCCAAAATACAGAGGTCAGCCTGCCTCAGTCTCAAGTGCTGGGATTAAAGATGGTGACCACTGTGCCTTGCTCAACCTTTTCTTAATTTACATTACAACACCAAGGGAAATGTCCGACCAACTATAAGTGTCTTTAGGTGATTGTCTTAAATTTACTGAGCATATTTTTTGAGTATTTTGTTGTTGTTTTGGTTTGGTTTTGGTTTTTTGAAACAAGTTTTCTCTTTAGCTTTGGAACCTGTCCTGGAACTAGCTTTTGTAGACCAGGCTGGCCCCAAACTCACAAAGATCAGCCTGCCTCTTGTCTCCCAAGTGCTGGGATTAAAGGTGTGTGTCACCACTGCCCAACAATTTTTTTGAATGTCTTAAAAAATTATTGCATGTATTTTGTTTTTAAATTTTAGATTCTTGGGGGCTGGACAAATATGTGGGTGATATTTATAAACTCATGAATTTTAGTTTCTGAAGAAGTGTACTTTTGGTACCTGAAGCATGGCTGAGGATTCCTGTGCATTTTCCAGGTCAATCTTGTTCTGTTAGCAAAGAAGTTGCGGGTGACTTAATGTGAACCTGGCAGGGCCCTGCCTTCAGTAGTAGGGCAGGTTTCTCAGGCTCTCCACTAAGTGTGATTACAGTGGGTTGAACCCAGGACTGGGTTAGACTTGGATCTGCAGTGGGCCGACAAGCTCTATACAGAAACCAGCAGCTAATAGAGGGGTTGGGGAGGTGGCTGAAGCACTTGCTGCTCTTGAAAGGAAGAGGTAATTCCTAACACTCAGGTCAGGCACCTACAACTATCCCCAGATCTGACCGCCTCTTATGACTTCTGTGGGCATTGCACTCACATGCCTCTACCCACACAAGAGGCAGCAGATTGCTAAACCATAGCACACGCCTTTAATCCCAGCACTCAGAAGGCAGAGGCAGGCGGATCTCTGTGAGTTTGAGGCCAGCCTGGTCTACAGAATGAGTTTTAGGACAGCTACATAGTGAGACCATGTCTCCAAAAAAGAAAGAAAGAAATGTAAAATAAGATTTTTTTTTTCCACCTAAAAAAAAAATCAGTTCATCCAAGCCTGGGGGTTAGGATAGTCAGGACGTTTAAGCCAGCCTGCCACCCCATGCTTTGTGACCTGCCCTGGGGCCTTTACAGGCACTAGGAGGTTCTGTCTTTCTCAATCTCCACTTCAAGCCCAAACCCACTTTTCAACTTTTAGCATCAGGAGTTCATTTGACTGTCTTAGACTCTTTGCACCAAATACTCTGCCTACTCTCTCTTAGTGCTACTCTCTGCTGTGTCCCTGAGACAGTGTGGGGCCTCTGAGGCCCGTCGACTGTCCTCCCTCGGGCTCTTTGTTGAATCCATCCTTTCATCTCCTGCCAGCCTCTAGTCTCAGACGACCCTCATCCTCTGCAGCAGGCTACAGTTCCATTTGAAGACCTGCAGTCTGACAGGACCTCCCCAGACTGGTGTTCTGTCTGTCCCCAGGATGTGGCCCCCATACCCACTTCTTTTCCCTCCCAAACACCCCCCCAACTGTCCCCACTACTATTCCTCCTGCAGACACCCCTGCTCTGAGTATTCTCCCCCACTCAAGCTGGGACTGTCTCACTAGTCCCCATTGCAGCCATTAATTGAGTTTATTAAATTTGTGGTGTTACTTTTCAACCATGCAACCTTGCACAGCAAAGGCTGTGAGAAGTCTCTGGGTTTGAAGCCTGCTACTGTTAAAATACGGCTGTGGAAGTTTTAACAGCCGCAGGACCCATGCAGCTGTGTCTATGAGACCCCCCCCATCCTGGTGGCTCCCACTGCTGGGGAGCACACACTGGAATGATTGTTGAACATGGGAAAGCTCAGCTAGCCAATTCCTAACATGCAGTCTGGCAAAGGGCAAAGTGAGAGTCCTTTAAAAGGATTTCTATTATTATTTTCCATTTTTAAAAGAAATCCTTGCATTTCTGGGTGCTTTTCATTTGTTTAAGTACTTATGCCTATTATTTATCCTCAGCCCTTTGACGTAGGTAGTGAAGGAATTACCTCTAATAGAAAAAAAAAAAACATAAAAGTGTTGGTGGGGAAATTAGCATAACCCTGTTTCTCTAAGCCCGTTGTCTCTTTCTCGTGCTGCTCTGGGCAATTCTCTCTGCATTCTGCTCGGATGACTTTCTTGCTTACCATGGTGTGATTTCAGGCCACTGTTCTACCTGCCGTCTCCGTTCCATGCTCCACAGCTGTTGTCCCATCTGCCCTGGGTGTTCTTCCTCAGCATATGACCCCTCTTCCCTGCTCATTAGCCTCCCAAGCTTCTCTTTCAAGGAAAAGTCACAGCTGACCTGAGAAGGAAACTCAGGAAAACTCAGCCAAGGCCTGCTTCTTGCTTCAAACAGGGAGTTTTACTGGATTACCCTCCGTTTGGTCATGTGGGATCAGGAGGGAGGGAGACGCTTAGCCTTGCCCATTCTCCTGTTGTTATGGAGTCAACCTGAGGTAGATGGTGATGCTTACATAGAATGTTAGCAGGCTTGCAGAGAGGGGCTACCTCTGCAGAGTCAACAGGAATCAAGGGGTTGACCCTGGCCCCTCAGCAGGTCTCCCATATGACTGGCTCGGAACAGCATAGAGGACATTGAGCAGAGGGGGCAGGTCACACCCCGTAATTGCTTTCTCCTTCCCTGTGAAGGATATGGTGTCTGTATCAGTGCTGTGTTTGCTGCTCCTCTAGTGGTCTCTCAGACTCCATGGTAGGGTCCTGGGTTTCAGACAGCCATGCCAAGAAGATGGACATGAGCAGAGGTCAGCTTCAGGGTTGTGCTTTGTCATGGCCCGCTTAGGAGGGGCAGGTTACTTGACTGTGTGCCACTACTCTAGGCTACCCCCGCTTTTCATAAGACACATGGGCTAACTCTGGTCTGAGGCTTCTGTATTCCTGGACACTGCAAAGCCCTGTCCAACAGCCTATCCCCATCCTCACTCATCTGAAGCTGCCCTCGTCCATTTTTCTTTATTTTGCCTTATTTACTTAGGGGCCAGAGAGATGACTCCATGTTGAGAGCACTTGCTGCTCTTCAGTGGACCCAGTTCGGTTCCCAGCACCTATGTCAGGTGGCTCACAATAGTTCATGACTCCAGTTCCAGGAAGTCTGACGCCTCTGGCCTCAACAGGTGCCTGCATTCCTGCACACATACCTACACATAATAAAAAGTAATAAGTCTTTAAAAAATAAATTTTTATTTTGTGTGTATGGGTGTTTCCCTTCATGTATGTTTGTGTACTCTCTGCATGCATGTGGTACTTGTGGAAGCCAGGATATCAGAAATCCTCTAGGAGTTACATACAGTTGTGAGCCACAGCTGCAAGTGTGAAGAAGTAAACCCAAGTCCTCTGCGGGAGTAACCACTTGGTCCTCTCTTTGGCCCTTCTTTCCCTGTTAAAACATGTTTCCCTGTCTCTGAGCTCTGGTGGTGCAGGGTCTGTTCCTCGGTTAGTGGATAGGCTATATGCGGGTTTGTGTTGGTGGAGACATGTGCACAATGTAAAAAATTGTTGCATTTCCTAAAGCAAAGGTGGGACTTTTATGGCCTGGTTTGCTTTAAACCTCCCCACAGAGTCTAGAAGTTCTAGGTCACAGCATTATTTCTCCCACAGATTTGGTTAGGTTCCTGGGATTTTCATATAGGCCTGTGTCGTCAGCAGATATAGGGCAGGTTGAAGCATCTGTTAACATTTATCACAGGTATCAGTCCCGTGTCAAGTGCTGTCTATGCCCAGGTTCAAGGTGGTACCATGTATGTTTGAGGCAGATGTGAGTCCTGGACCTTTTGGCCAAAGAGCCAGATTAGACTGCTCACTGAAGGCTGATGCCGTGTTGTTGGGGAGTAAATTTGCATTGCACCCCAGTAATAAGTACAACAGAGTTGTGGGCGGAGAGATTGTCTCTGCTTCTCTGTGTCAGACCAGAGTAAGAATAGGGATTGTTAAACAAGTCAGTGGGTAATGTGTGAAGGCAAACAGTCAGGAAGATGTGACTGTAGGCCCAAGAAGGCTAGAAAAGGGGTGTCTAAAGCTCATAGAAAGAACCAGCCTTGTCATGGGATATCTTATACACTGTAACAATTTTGTCATAAGTAAAACATTGGCCAGTAGCCAGGAAGGAAGTATAGGTGGGGCAATCACACTAAGAGAATTCTGGGAAAAGGAAAGGCAGAGAATCAATCTTCAGTCAGACACAGAAGAAGCAAGATGCCTTACTGAGAAAAGATACCAAGCCATGGGGCTGGAGAGATGGCTCAGTGGTTAAGAGCATTGCCTGCTCTTCCAAAGGTCCTGAGTTCAATTCCCAGCAACCACATGGTGGCTCACAACCATCTGTAAAGAGGTCTGGCGCCCTCTTCTGGCCTTCAGGCATACACACAGACAGAATATTGTATACATAATAAATAAATAAATATTTTAAAAAAAAAAAGATACCAAGCCATGTAGCTAAACAGACAAGAATTGTGGGTTAATTTAAGTTGTAAGAGCTAATTAATAATAAGCCTGAGCAACTGGGTGGTGGTGGTGCACACCTTTAATCCCAGCACTTGGGAGGCAGAGGCAGGTGGATCTCAGTTCGAGGCCAGCCTGATCTACAAAGTAAACTCCAGAACAGCCAGGACTGTTAGACAGAGAAACCCTGTCTCAAAAAATCAAAATAATAATAATCATTATAATAATAATAAAAATAGACCTGAGCTAATAGGCCAAACAGTTTATAATTAAGCTTCTGTGTGTTTCTTTGGGACTGAATGACTGCAGAACCGGGCAGGACAGAAACTTCCTACACAGCCTCATCCCCGTTGTAGACCTGAGATGATGAATTAACATTGTTCTGTGCCACTGTGTTTGAGTGTCTTGTTTCAAGAGCAATCAGTGGCAAACAAGCAGGCCCTGAAACAAGGGGAACTAGCCCTAATGGCTGAGAGAGCTGGCAGATGTAGGGTCACCTGCAGGAAGGGCACGCAGGTCGGCTTTTATTAGAAACAGCCAATGGATCACTTACGTTTGAATTAAGGTAAAGGTGCCAAACCCAAAATTTGGAACAAGGCCCACTGATGCGGTATGGGGATAAATTTGGGGAAACTTGTAGGGAGGGACAATTCCAGCACCTGTTCCCTTAAGAGGAGATGGCAACATGTGACTAATTCTGTGGGGATTTGTGCAGTGGAGCCATTATAAATGTTTGGGGACATAATCCTAATCGTTTGGGTGGATGACCAGCATTTTTAGGTGGTTTAGTGAGCTCTGGTTTTGACCCAATATGGTAACTCATGAATTCTCAGGAATCTGGAAATATTCCACATGTGATTCAGGGACCCTAAGACTAGACCTGATATGTCAGCTTTTAGTCATGATGGAAACTGAGACTAGAAGGAGAGTCCAGCATTTAAAGCAGATTTTAAACACACATTTTCTAGAGACAGGGTATCTCTGTGTAGTTCTGTCTGTCCTGGAACTCACTCTAGACCAGGCTGGCCTGGGACTCAGAATCCACGTGCCTTTTCCTCCCAAGATAGTCTTTTTTTTTTTTTTTTTAATATTTATTTATTAAGTATACAGTATTCTGTCTGCGTGTATGCCTGCAGGCCAGAAGAGGGCACCAGATCTCATTACAGATGGTTGTGAGCCACCATGTGGTTGCTGGGAATTGAACTCAGGACCTTTGGAAGAGCAGGCAGCGCTCTTAACCTCTGAGCCATCTCTCAGCCCCCCAAGATAGTCTTGTTGTGTGTTCCAGGCACCCACCCTGTGCTTTCAACAGCTTCTGGCTGCCACAGCCGCCAAGTGCTAAGACCACAAATGCATGCCACTATGTCCAGCTCACGTTGTCGGGCATTGGGTTTTTATTTAAGATTTAATTTGTGTGAGTCTGCCACGGGCAGGCGTTAGACCTGCAGAAAGCTAAATCAGATTGACAAACTGTATTACAGAGCAGGCAGCTCTGAAAATATCTGCTGCCTGCCCCTGTTGGAAGCACATGCAGGAGACTAAGTGTGCTACGCTGCAGAGGCGTGGGTGTATTTACACCTGCCCCAGGTGCCCATTTATGGTAGAAAGCTTTGACAGGCATCACTACCAAGTTGCTAAGAACTTACTCCTCTGTCTTATAATCAGAAATGTCTTGGACCACATACAGGCACATCTGTGAGGTGTCTGGAATACCTCACAATTTGCCATCGATATGGACATACTCCATTCTCAGATTAGTGCTATTAGTCATTTTAAAATACAAGCTTCCTCAACAATAGAGGTAGCCGATTACTTTGCTAAGTCGGGCAATTTTGTAAAGCATAATTCCTTATGGGGCTCTTTTAAATCTGGGGCTCCTCATAGGAGTAATCATTTGCTCTTGTTTTCCCTTCTAGTCATCTTCAAATGTTTAGGATTTGCTATGCATTCCGCCCAGAGAAATATTCATGTTTTTCGGTTAAACAATAATTTTTAAATGACGAGCAGTGGTGGCACTCACCTTTAATCCCAGCACTAGGGAGGCAGGGACAGGCAGGTCTCTGTGAGTTCAAGGCCAGCCAAGTCTACAGAGCTAGTTCCAGGACAGCTAGGCCTGTTAACAACACAGAGAGACCCTGTCTCGAAAAATCAAAAAAAAAAAAGAAAGAAAGAAAGAAAAATAATAATAATAAAGGAGATACAGCTCAGAGTATAACAAAGCTATTCTGGGTGCATCCTGGAGATCAGAGCCCCGGGAGGGGTGTCTCCAGAATGTCCCTTGCAGCTGTGTTTCTGCTGTGTTTGGCATGGTGTGATTACTGTATGACGGGATCCCACTGTATCGAGTACAGTGTGATTGTTTCCTGGGAAAATCTCACTTCTCACTGGGCAGTTTACTTGCAGATCATAATGAAGATGCCTTTTATAAAAACAGTAATGATTACTTAGATCTATGAATTAATTGAACTTTGAGTTTATCTAAGATACAGGTGGTTAAGACAGTAAAGATGATTAGGGAAATGATTTAGGTTATTCTCCAGTTGCTCCAATAAAAGATACAAAGAAGACAATATAGGCTAACCCTTTGTTAGACGTGAGACCTACAGAAGACCAAAACAGTAACAAAGAAGTTCCGTGCACTATAGATCCATGAGTTCTGCCTGTGGAAAAACAGGCTGGTGATCAGAGAAAACAATTCTGTCCCTACAGCCAGGGTTTGGCCTGAGCCCCTCTGTCATGGAGCTTACAGAATTAGTCACAGGCCCTGGTGTGCACCTCGAAAAAACCAAGTTGTGAAAGGAGAGTAAATGACCCTGTTGTGTAAAGGAAAATAGATGGCGGACTAGCCATTGTTGAATGTTTCTCTGGAGTAGAAAACAGAAATCTGTTGCACTGAGACTGCAGACTGCGGCCTGCCAGGACAAAAGGAGCTGGCTGGACTATACTCGGCTTGCTTAAAACTTTGTTAATCGGTTATAAAAGAATCGTTGCTTTGGGGTGAAGAACATATAACTTGTGTTTTTACTGTGATTTCTTCTTACGTAAAGATTTTAATTTCTTTTTGAAAAATATGTGGCTTATGGCTATGAAGTAATCTTTTCATGCATAGAAATCTTTGTATTAGGAGGTATAAAAGGGATCAGAGAAATAGAGAAGAGGAGAGATGTAAAGGAAAACATCGGAAAAGAAGGATAAAGAGGATTAGGGGAATGTTCAAGGGGAAACAACTGGAGAGACAAATAGGGCAGAAGAACAGACAGAGAAAGATAGAAAAAGAACAACCAACAGGCCCTCAGAAGAAGTCTCCTGTGTGCAGCTCTGTTGACACCACACCTTCTTTGCAGTTTCTCTGAGCTTCTGAAAGCAGGTCTGCACAGCAGCACCACAGATGCTGTGTGCTTTAAAGAAATGGGGAATGACTCAAGATGCCTCCCTCTCCCGTCCACACGGAACTGCTCTGTGCTGTCAGTTGCCAAGGACCCCAGCTGCTGCGCCCAGTACAGCCGGTCTAGGAGGACCCTGCTTCTGGACCCTGCCCTTGTACATTTCCCTGATGCTCGTTTCGTTGTGGTCAGGAAAAATGCAAGGGCTGTTTGGAGTCTGGCTTGTCCCACGTGTGGTGGGGCTGTCACTGGGACCTGGTGCTAAAGTCGTTTTTCCCATTTGTGTTCCTCTCAGATCGACTCATGGTGCAAAGAAAACAGCTATGTGATCGCCGGCTATTATCAAGCTAATGAGCGTGTGAAAGATGCCAGGTACGGGTTGCACACCTGTGGATGGTGGGGTTGGAAGCCACGGAGCCATCCCTGAGGTGCTTTTGACACCACCACCCCCCCCCGCCCCGCTTAAGTTTCAAAGCTTGTGTAAGCCCCCACTCGCTTTATCAGGTGTGTGGGCAACTGGCCAGATAAGTAGCTAGGAATTCATCCATGGCTCCTCTGTCATGCAGGGAGGGAACTTAAAGAGGGGGAGCAGCTGCCAACCCTGCTTGTGTCCACCAGCCTGTTGCCTCTCCAAAACAGGAGGCTGTGGAGTGGAAGGCAAAGTAGCTCTCTTGCGTAAGTAAAGTGGTTTGGGATTTGGAACTGTTAGAATGGGACCTTTGGTAAAAGTGTGGTCTTTGGCGCCTTAATTGGCACCAGGTTCCTGCACCAAAGATGCCACCACCTCAGCTCTCTTTTTTTTTTTTTTTTTTTTTTAATATTTATTTATTATGGATACAATATTCTGTCTGTGTGTAAGACTGCAGGCCAGAAGAGGGCACCAGACCTCATTACAGATGGTTGTGAGTCACCATGTGGTTGCTGGGAATTGAACTCAGGACCTTTGGAAGAGCAGGCAATGCTCTTAACCTCTGAGCCATCTCTCCAGCCCCCACCTCAGCTCTCTTGAACAGGATAAGTTAACTGTCTGCTGTCTGCTTCAGACTGGGTCCCAAGGCCGGGCGGTGGTGGCGCACGCCTTTAATCCCAGCACTCGGGAGGCAGAGGCAGGCGGATCTCTGTGAGTTCGAGACCAGCCTGGTCTACAAGAGCTAGTTCCAGGACAGGCTCCAAAACCACAGAGAAACCCTGTCTCGAAAAAAAACAAAACAAAACAAAACAAAAAAAACAGACTGGGTCCCAAGAGCCTAGCAAAGGACACCTTCAGTCAGGGCAGCTTAAGGAACTCATGGACACTACTCCAAAGGGGTGGGCCATAGATAGAATTCAGGACCTGTGTGCAGGGACCAAACAGGTGACAGCAGCCTCCATCCCTCAGCCCTCGAGGGCCATCGAGGAAGAGCTGGTAAAGAAGGCCACTTCCAGAGGAGCAACATCCTTTGGCCACAAGACATGGCCAGTGGCCAGCCTGATAGGGAAGGGAGGCCCAGATCAGTCAGTATTGATGTCCCTCTTCCATGCCCTCTGCTGTCCTCCAGAGGCTTCCTTTGGCTGCAGCCAGCTAGAAGCCAGGGGCAGCTGGAAAATACCCACAGAGTAAGTACTGGGGTTTTCTTGTGTGGTCGGATGGAGCCAACAGACCCCAGTGTGCTTCTCCAGTATGGATGATGGGGTGGCCCACGGGCTCTTCTAGAAATAAAACAGTGAGTTGGAAAACCCTCACAACAGTCACTGATGAGGCTTAGGAGTATCCAAGAAATGTGCCCATCTTATCCTTGGAGGCCTACATCCAGACAGTCTTATTAAGTAAATTGATTGCAGCTAGATGCTGGGCTCATTGAGTACATCAGGGCACCTTCTGGGACCACCCAAAACCTGTAGAAGCCCTGTGCTCAGGTCCCGTTTCTTCTGCCACCTCTTGTTCTCTGTGCCTTCTGGCCCTTATTCTGCCTCTGGGTGGGTGACAAGTACTGTCCAGCCTGTTACAAAAGCTGCTCTGGAGAAGGCTGTGGATGCCACACAGCTAGCTCTGTGCAGAGCCAAGTGGGCCCTTCAGTCGACCTGTGAGGACCCTGAAGGAAAGCGGCTACAGCAGCTAAAGTTCAGACCTACCCAGCAGCATGGCTAGAGAAGCTTTGTCAACATGAGATACGAGTGTCATTCGTTGGTCAAACTAGGATGGCATCAAATTGAAAGCTCACGGCATAGAGAAGATGTGAAATGACTTAGAGTCCTAAAAGTGGCTTGGTTTAAAAGGAGGATTTGGTTGCCAGGGCCCTGAACCTACTGAGTAGCAGGCATGTAGAGACTCAAGCTCATATAGTCCACAGCCCAGCGGGTCATCAGCCTGCCCTAGGCAGCACACCATTAAGTCCCAGAAGAAGGAATAGGCCCCGTCCTTTTAGGAGATGCCCTCAGGGTCCCCTCTCCAAGAGCTTGCTGGAGGAGTAAGGCCCACTCTGGCAATGTGCTCCATGGTCCCAGTGGCATTCATAGCCCCCAAGTCATCTCAGTGAGCCATTCACTCAGTTGGCTCCATTGTTGCTTGTCAGTTCAGGTGTTGGTCAACTATACTGACAGAGGACCTGTTTGATGACTCGGTTACAGTATGTATGGTAGAACTCATGGGTCCTTCTCTACAGCCCAAACCAGGTGGCAGAGAAGGTGGCCTCCAGGATCGCTGAGGGCTTCAGTGACACTGCACTCATCATGGTGAGTCTCATTCCTGCTGCTGCTTAAGCTTCCCTCGTGTCCCAGCTCCAGGCCTCAAGTGTTCCATCACTATAGTGGGCTGGGTACTACTGCAGGCTCAGCACTACAGTGGCAGGGACCACTGAGAAAAGCCAGTGTATCCTAGGGAGTCGGGGAATAGCCTATGTAGTCTTAAGAGTGAGGACTGGGCAGTCGGTGATGGTGCACACCTTTAATCCCAGCACTTAAGAGGCAGGTGGATCTCTGTGAGTTCGAGGCCAGCCTGGTATACAAGAGCTAGTTCCAGGACAGCTAGGACTGTTACACAAATAACCCTGTCTGGGGGAAGAGGAGGAGTCTAGTTGTTGGAAAGGTGGGGAAGTGCCTCACACTCACTCTGCAACACAGAATTCTCTTGGTGTGAGCCTGTCTGTGCTGTTGGTGCTGCTTGCATAGGAGCCCAGGAAGGTATTGCTCTTCTCAGCCCCGTCCTCATGCTTGTCACAACCTCATCTTCTCAGGTGGACAATGCCAAGTTCACAATGGACTGCGCAGCACCTACAATCCATGTCTACGAGCACCATGAGAACAGGTGGCGATGCAGAGACCCACACCAGTGAGTGCAGTGCCCTCCTGCAGGGCCTAGACTGTAGGGCTTCTATGAAAGACGGGGTCTGGGTGGTACTTGCTGGTCTCCACACGGACCCATGACACCACACTCCTCCTGTGTTTGGTTTGATTTCTGATGACATGGATTCTTCAGGCATGTCCCTCTAGGTTCTTCAGTGCCCTGTTTGGAGGGGACCTGTCCATTAACAAGTGTCTTGGGTCCATCCTTACGTGTTTCCCAGCAGCTGCTCTGTCCTTAGCAGCCTGTGTGGTCTTGGGGTGGGTATGAGGCTGATGCTGCTGTCTGCCCTACAGCGACTACTGTGAGGATTGGCCGGAGGCACAGAGGATCTTAGCATCGCTCCTGGACAGCCGCTCCTATGAAACACTTGTGGATTTTGATAACCACCTGGATGACATTCGGAACGACTGGACAAACCCTGAGATCAACAAAGCAGTTCTGCACCTGTGCTAGACGAGGGCCACCACAACTGACTGGACACTGCACTACAGAGAAGAGAAAAACCTATTTTTAAATTTCGAGTACTAGTGGACTAAGTCTGTGGTGTGTGCCTTGGAAGGGGAGTCCAATCGGCATCCTTCAGGGCAGGGTTGTGGAGAGGTGTAGGCCGCCTAGGCTTTGGGTTCTTTTTCTGTGCTGCCCAGTCCTGCCCATCAGAGCTCTTTCTGCTTGTCCCGGTTGTTCCCATTAAACAGTTCTAGCCTTTTATAATCTAGAAAGGGTGCATTTCCGTCTTTATTCTGGTGAGTGTGCAAGGCATTACGCAGCCTCGTGGACTGTTGGAGCATCATCTTGATCAGCCAAGTTGGTGTCAAGGCTAGGAGCTGTGGGCTCCACAAAGCTGCACAGGGGAAAGAGCCAGCACCGCTGCCTGAGAAACCTCACTCTACAGTGAACACAGCACATTGGTAATGAGAACAGAGATGCGGTGAGGAGAGGAAGCTGAGCCCTTGAACATTCCCAAAACCTGACTCAGCTGCTCTGGGTCTTCAGAGTGAGACCTGCTTTGTATTTAAAATAAACAAAAAACAAACATACAAAAAGAAAAGAAAAAAAAAACCCAGTGTCCAGTGTCTCTGGGATGTCCCAAGCAATGTGCTTGTTAGCTTGGATCATTTGACCAAGTGTTCTGACCATCTTAGGAAATAGTAAGAAGACTTTTGGTGCATTGTGTGTTGTCCTTTGGACTGTTTTACACAGAGAAATAGTGCCTTTCCTTAGGCTTCATGAGGCTGGTGGCAAGGGTTGGTGACAGCATTCTCCCCTTCATTCCAGCAGCTCTTCTTTTTAACTGTTTTGTTTTGCTCTTGATTTTGTTTGTTGGCTGGGGGAAGTACTTAGTTTCGGTTGACTGAGAATATACCTTTGCCATCCTGATTGACTTGGTTTTGGCTATGCATGGGGAGGAGCCTGGCCTTGAACGTGCAGTGATCCCTCTGCCTTTGCTTCTCACTTACTGAGATCACCACCCCTCCCGGCTCTCCTTAACCTTTCAAACTGACCTTGTCAGTTCCTGAACTAAGGAAGGTTGGGACACCAGTCCCCATCCTTCCTCACCCTCATACAGAGGGCTTTGCAGGCTCCTCTGTATTTGAGGACAGCCGTAGGCATGTGCTCTCCCCTCCACCCCCCTCCAACCCCTGCCTTGCTTATTTTTGAGATGGGAGTTTTTGTGCTAGAGCCGGAGTTGGGCAGCAGCTCACAGTTCTTCTGTCCAAGCCAGGTATGGTGCCCATGCCTGAGTCCTAGCACAGAAGGGGAAGATCCCAAGTTTGAGTCCAATTCTTCGTAATGAGTTTCAGGCCAACTGTAGAGTGAGAACACGTTCTGAAAACGAAATCTGAGTGCGGCGGTCACCTGCGTACCTTGTCTTCAGGGACAACTCCCTTAGAGCTGCGGCTGACAAACGGTTCTGTATAACTCGCACATCAAAGAACAGGAACCTGAGGCAGGAGCTGAAGGAACTTACTAGGAACTTACTAGGCTCGTTCTCTGAGGTTCAGCCTGCTTTCTTACATGATTCAGACCATATGCCTGAGAGTAACACCACTCAGTGGGCTCTTCTACGTCAATCATTAATCAAGAAAATAACCCACAGACTTGTCTGCAATCTAATGGTAGCAATTCTTTAATTGAAGAAGGAGGTGACTAGACTATATCAAGTTTGACAAAACTAACCTGCAAAGTATTTGTCAGGATTCTCTAGAGAAATGGGAGTGTTTTTTTATTCTATAAATAATATATATTTATGTAAAATGGGATTTATTAGAGTCACAGGTAATGATCCAACTATTCCAACAATATCTGGCAACCAGTGGATAATTCAAGAATCCAGAGTTCAGTCCTCAAGACTGGATGTCTCAGTTGGTCTTAAGTATACACTGAAATCACAAAGAAGTAGGCTCTAATGCCATTGAAAGAATGAACTTGCCAGTGTGGGCAAGGGTAAGCAGGCAACAAACAAAAGCTTCCTTCCATGTTCTTTATATAGGCTGCCACCAGAAGGTGTGGCCCAGATTTAAGGTAGATCTTGCTATCTTAAATGATAAATCAAGGAAAATCCTCACAGATGAACCCAGCAGCTTGGGGTTCAATTAATTCCAGATGTAATCAAGTTGATGACCAAGAATAGCCATTACAAGCAGACAGTTGTCCCCTGTCAACTTGACATATAAACAGCACTATTAAACCATAACCTTTCTGTTCCTGTTTTTTTTTTTAATATTTATTTATTATGTATACAATATTCTGTCTGTGTGCACGTCTGCAGGCCAGAAGAGGGCACCAGACCTCCTTACAGATGGTTATGAGCCACCATGTGGTTGCTGGGAATTGAACTCAGGACCTTTGGAAGAGCAAGCAGTGCTCTTAACCACTGAGCCATCTCTCCAGCCCCCTTCTGTTCTTGATTATCCCCAAGTTGCTTTGGTCAGTTGTAGCACAGCAATGGAAACTAAGCTAGGACACCATTAACAAGTATAGTAAAAGCTATCAATATAAAGTTTTCTTGCCGGGTGGTGGTGGCGCACGCCTTTAATCCCAGCACTCGGGAGGCAGAGGCAGGTGGATCTCTGTGAGTTCGAGGCCAGCCTGCTCTACAAGAGCTAGTTCCAGGACAGGAACCGAAAAAGCTACGGAGAAACCCTGTCTCGAAAATCAAAAAAAAAAAAATGCCGGGCAGTAGTGGCGCACGCCTTTAATCCCAGCAGAGGCAGGCAGATATCTGTGAGTTCAAGGCCAGCCTGGTCTACCAGAGCTAGTTCCAGAACAGGCACCAAAGCTACACAGAGAAACCCTGTCTCGAAAAGAAAAAAAAAAATTAAGACCAGGTGTGGTGCTTGTTTTTAATCCCGGCACTCTGGAGGCAGAGACAGGCAGATGTCTAAGAGTTCTAGGCCAGCTTGATATACATAAATCCAAGACATCCAGGGCTGTGTAGAGAGACCCTGTCTCCAAACTAAGAAAGTCAAGGATACTGTCCAGGCATGATGGCATACGCCCATAATCCTGACACTCGGGCTGAGAAAACTGCCACAAGTTGAGGCCAGCCTGGTCTATATTGTGAATTCCAAGACAACCTGAATCTAGAATGAAGACTCAAAAAAAAAAGAAATAAAACTAATATGGAAAAACAGACAACAGCCTCATCGGAAACTGTACAGCTAAGGAAAAGCTGACTACTAATTTAAGGGTGTGGGAGTGTTTGCTTAAACAATGTGTGTCCAGTGCCCGTGCAACAGAAAGTAGTTTGGAAATCCTGGGGAAGTCTGTACGGCCAGCAAAATGGCTCAGCAGATAAACGCACCCTTCAAGCCTGGCAGCCTGTGTTCTGTGCCTGGGACCCACATGTTAGAAAGAGATAGGTTGTCCTCTGACCTCCACACGTGCACATAACTGATAAATGTTATCGTTAAAGCCTTTGTGTAATTGGCATCATTTTTTCTAGGAGCTTATTTTTCTCATGTCTGGAGAAACTTATTTCCGTATGATATTTCCCACTTCATGCCTACTTCTGTCGCTTGCCTTTCTGAAACGCCTGCTTTGGGCAGGATCTGTATCTCAGCTTTGGCAGAAAGCTCAGTGGAGTGCTGCCCTGCCAGCTCACAGAAGAGAGCATGAAAGGGTGTGTGTGTGTGTGTGTGTGTTGCACAGAATTGGCGCTAGAGATTGAACCTGGGGCCTCATAACATGCTCATTGGGCTTTCTACCCCGTGAGCTAAATCCCCAGCCCTGTAAATACTTCATCTTCAAATTGGCTTGCAACTTCTCATGTGCCTGTGATATCCTCAATGGGACCGCTGTCATTCCTTCAAAGCTGTTTCTGTAAGCCTCCATCCCCGAAGACTAGCTGCCTGGAGAACCACTCCTTGCAGGTTCCTGAAAGGCTGCAGTCTGAAGTGCTCACTCTGGAATCAGATCTGGAGCAGTGGCAGAATGGCCAGGGATCGATCGACTTCTCTGTTGCCTCTGCTTTCCAAGCAGGCAACACCAACCCAGCTGAGACCTGACCCGTACTGGAGGTAATCCTTGGCTCAAACTGTTGCAAAATGGAATAGCATGCTATGTTGAGTGCTGGCTGCGAAAATTCCAGATACCTTCATAAGTCTAATGAATTAGACTTCCAAACACCTGTGACATCCATGGGCAAAACCCCCACCCATCAGGAGGAACTAGGAGTGGGAGTCAGCCTCAGGATCATCCGCACCTCCATGTTCTGTCACCTGCCCCTGGGAGGGAACTGGGTATTTGTGAATTGGATGCATCCTTGAATACTCTCTGGACTTGTGGCAGGCTTTGCCTCTTTGGGTGATGGCTTAGAGCCTGGCAGATAGTGCCAACAGCCCTATAGTGCTCTGGATAGTCCAGAATGGGTTAGGTGAATCCCATTTGCCACATGACTCTGTGGCCCTGAGCATTTTACTGCCCACAGCCCTCTGATAACATCCACCTACAGGGCCATGCGCAGTGGAATATATTCAGGTGGCGTTGAGAAAGCTTTTAGCTGCTAAGTGTTTTAACATTTAGAATGTGTCACTGATCAGATGCATCCAAGGGCACCACCTGGCCATAGACAGCAGTCAGTACTGAAAGGGTAAGAGGATAAAATATTCAAAAGCTGGCACAACTTTGACATCGTCCCACCGTTTCTATCAGCTGCCCCTTCAGCTAGTGTTGGTCTTGTCTCCATCTACAGACGGGGACACCAAAGCCTGCTCAGCCTGCAAAAATGACTTCTTAGGTTCATACAACAGTAAGTGATGGGTGGAGTAGAGGGTTTGAGCTGGCCGTGCCTCTACCAGAGACAGTCAGTAGCTCAGTGCTGGCTTGGCATGCGTGAGACTCTGGTTCAATACCCTGTACTGCAGAAAACTCTCTCCGCACTCGGTTCCCTTCTCACCCCAGCCCAGTCCGCGTACCTTTATTACAGAACCAACAGGAAATGAACGGACAGGCACTCTTCTGCCCTCCCCTTCACTAATGACTTAATAGTAGTCAGAGCTGCAGCAGCCTTGCCAGCCCAGAGGTGGAGAGCAAGGTGCCTGCCTGTGTTTGGGCCCCTGTAGGAAATGAGAGGTGTAGTGGGTAACAGTCTCTGCTCCAGCCCAGGGGATGGAAACATAGGAGACTGGGGCCCAAAGCCAGCCTTTGCAGCCAACAGAGCCACAGTTGGTTTTGTTTGGTTGTCTCCTGTGTAGTGCAGAACGACTCAGCCCTCCTGCCTCTACTTCCCAAATACAGGCGTGCCTGGCTGGCCCCTGATGTGCATCCGGGACTGAGGTATTTTTTTATCTAAATATCAAAGTAAATAATACAGCTTCTAAGCCAGGTGTGATGGCCCATACCTAGCACTTGGGAGGAAGAGAAAGGAGTATTGTGGGGTTGAAGTTAGCCTCGCAACATAGTGAATTTGAGGCCAACATGGACTCAATTACAAAAAAAACCACAAAGGGGAAAAGTACTACTTCTAGGTACCCAGGGATTATGACCTCGAATTTGGCATGGATTTTTAAACAGGATGCATACAGGCGTGATCGATGGTACTACATTAAAATTAAAAAACTTGTTCATAAAAAGGACAGTTAGGCTGACATTCAGGAAAGCGGGACTGGAGAATGGCCTAGAAGGTAAAGTGCTGTGCAGCCATAAGGACCAGAACACTAATCCCAGCACCCACAGACAGGCCAGGCAGTGGTGGCGTACATCTTTAATCCTAGCATTCGGAAGGCAGAGACAGGTGGATCTCAGTGAGTTCGAGGCCAGCCTGGTCTACAAGAGCTAGTTCCAGGACAGGCTCCAAAGCTACAGATGAAACCCTGTCTTAAAAAAAAAAAGAAAAAGAGGGGCTGGAGAGATGGCTCAAAGGATAAGAGAACTGACTGCTGTTCCGGAGGTCCTGAGTTCAATTCCCAGCAACTACATGATGGCTCACACCCATCTATAATGAGATATGGTGCCCAGAACACTATATACATAATAAATAAATTTTTTAAAAAAAAAGAAAAGAAGAAGGAAGGAAGAAAAGCCAGACAGAACCACAAGTATCTGTGACGCCAGCACTGCTAGGTCCCTGGAGCTCGCTGGCCAGTTTAGCTGAGTCAGAGCTCTGAGTCAGTGAAGAGACCCTGTCCCCAAAACTAATATGGATTGGCTGGAGAGTTGGATGAGCAGTTAAGAACATGACCTGAGTTAGGTTCCCAGCACTCTTAGGTTCCCAGCACTCACGTCTGGTGGCTCACAATGTCTGTAACTCCAGCTCTAGGAATCCAACACCGTTTTCTGGCCTCTGCAGGGCACCCACTCATTTGTGAGTTACACACACACATGCACACAGTGTACAGTGACAGTCACAGTGTCCTGCCATCATAAGCTGGCACACCTGCTGATGCAGGCCCACTAGGCGTGTTCATGAGACCAAAGGGCCACTAGCCCCACAAGTGGAAAAAGGGGCTGTGTGCATCTTAGGGCACCTGAGGAGTGAGTGAGTGGGTGGGAGAGTTCAGAACTTCAGGTCACTGAGAGCATCCCTCCACAGCTGCTTCCCGAGACCCTCTGTCCCATCCCAGCGTCCCAGAAAGCTGTAGAAGCTTCCCAGGAGCCCTGCTGATGGCCAGGAGCCCTGCTGATGGCTGCCTTGTCCCTGGACTGCTTCAGTACTCCAAACTCAGCTCTCAGACCTCCCTTTGCAGTGTCTGATCTGGACTAATAGCCTCCAGTGTTTTTGTTTCCATGATGGGATTTGAATCCAGGGCCTCGCACATGGCAGACAAGACTCTCACTGCACTATATATCCACTCCCACATTCAATCACCGAAGCTTTCTTGGGATCACCGTTTGGGAAATAGAGGGCAGGCAGAAGAAGGGGTGAATGGGGACCCTTCTACAGCAACACGTGAAGAACTGTATGTAAATAGACAGACTGGGGGTAATGGTAAGGGTGGTACTCTGGAGGCTCAGAGCAGAGGGAAACCCCAGCAGAGAGGAGTCTAGATAGGGTTCCCACCTGCCCATCCCAGACTGCAGGGAATGCCCACTCCTTCAGAGTTGGGAGCAGGAGAGTTGAAAGGAAGCCAGAAGCCCTTCCTGCCTTCAGCTACCACTGCTTCCTGCTCTCCTTCCCCTGGGGCCACTGTTGGAGGGTGGTCAGAGCTAGTGAGTGGAACAGAAGCCAGCATCTCGGCCAACATATTTTGTGTTACATGAGTAACCCAGAGTACCCAGGGTCCCACTAGTCCACATCTAGTGAGTGTGGGGTATGGCCACACAAGCACCATCAAAAAACGAAAAAACCAAACACCTAAGAAGGGAAAGATATTCCCAGAGAACCAAGAGAGAATTGTCCTGACCATAAACAGATTTTCCCCATTATTGGGCCACGAACTAAGAGAAAGAGCACCCCTGGGGCTAGGGGCTCACCCTTCCCTCTTCCCCAGTACCTACCAAGTTTATCTACTTCCTACTCTGCTCAGCACCCTAATCGACGTCCTCCTCAGCATCCTGTCTAACATCTACACAGAGTTTCCCTGTCCACCTTCCTTCCCAGCCTCCTATTCAACATCCCTGCTCAGCATCCCTGCCTGTAACACCCGATTCTGTGTTACACCCTTGGTACAGTTGGCGCGCCGCTGTACCTTACACGAGTCGGGTAAGGGCCTGGAGATTGAAAGAACACACAAAGAGACCAGGGTCATTCGAAAGGAGATCAGCCGAATGCCCTTTATTCAGACTTGGGGAAGTCCTTAAGTATCTAACTGCTGCACAAGGACCCCTGCCCAGGCAGGTGGGAAATTACCATATTAACAATGGAGTCAAAGTCCTGCAGCTAATCACCAGGCGGGACAGGAAGAGCACAGAAACAAACAGGATGCTTAGTTAGCTGACCAGAAACTGTCCCTGCAAATGCACCCCAGGAACAAGGGCAGACCCGGGCCCTACACCTGCCCAGCCTCCTGCTCAGCATCCCTGCCCAGCATCCTCAGCATCCCTGCCCAGTCTCCTGTCCAGCATCCCTACTAAGCCTCCTGCTCAGCAACCCTGCCTAGCTTCTTAGCATCCCTGTCCAGCCTTCTTCTCAGCATCCTTGCCCAGCCTCCTTCCCAGCATCCCTGCCCAGCCTCCTTCTCAGCATCCCTGCTCAGCCTCCTATCTAGCATCCTTACTAAGCCTCCTGTCCAGCATCCCTACTTAGCCTCCTGCCCAGCGTCCCTGCTCAGCTCCCTGCCCAGCATCCCTATCTAGCCTTCTGTTTCTATCTCTAACAAGATCCTAGAGAGAAGACTATTCATCCAACACAAGCCTAATGCCTCGTCTCTCCTGGGATTGATTTGGGTGGGAGAGCAAGGGTCCATTGCTGAACATGGCACTGTCTGATATACTGTTTCTTTTTCCCAAGGGCCAGCAGCTGGAACAAGATATTACATCCCCAGACAGTTTGACCGAGTTTGTTGCCGCCTCCTGAAGGCTGAGAACTGAGCTGGCCATTTGGCTACCATCAGCCAATTTCTCTCACAGGATTCATGGCCCCATCACCCTCTCCCAGGCAAGGAGAACCACACTGATGGTGGCACACTGAACTCACCAGTCAGAGACTGCCATCTCCACCAACCGAGGCAAATACCCTCCCCAGAGGACTGAGAGGAGGAACCAAGATCAAGAGGCCTTCCCCACACACTGGCAGAAATGGCTACCCACCATCCCAGATAGACCACTATGCAAGAAGTCAGACAGTCCTTGGAGGCCCAACCTGTGTCCGGGGACAACCACCTGCACCTGTCTCAGTTGGGGGGGGGGGGCAGTGGAGCTAGGCACTCCCCAGATGTGTGACCACACAATTCTAAACACCAAGGCACATCTCAGGAGAGAAGCCCCTGCCCTTTCTGCAGCCCGCTTCTCCCAGGGTCCATAGCTGATGTACCAGGGTGGGGTATTGGCTCAGTTCTTGCTCTGTTCACTTTTTGACAGCTCCATGGTTTGTTTGCCTTTGTCTGTTTGTTGTTGTTTTGTTTATTTTTCTGAGTCAAGAGTTTCCCTGTGGAACCTAGACAACAATGAGAACCCTAAGAGAGACATGCATGGATCTAATCTACATGGGAAGTAGAAAAAGACAAGATCTCCTGAGTAAATTGGGAGCATGGGGACCTTGGGAAAGGGTTGAAGGAGAGGGGAGAGGCAGGGAAGGGAGCAGAGAAAAATGTAGAGCTCAATAAAAATCAATTTAAAAAAAAAGTTTCTCTGTGTAGCCCTGGTTGTCCTAGAACTCGCTCTGTGCTCTGTACCAGGATGGCCTTGCACTCAGAGATCTGCCCGCCTCTGCCCTTTGCCTCCAGAGTGTTAAGATGAAAGGTGCGTGCCACCCCTCCCCACTGTTTGCTTTTTAAAAAAAGCTTTAAACTGAGTATAATAGCTCCTGTCATTTCAGTCTTCAGGAGTCTGAGGCAGGAGGATTATCATGAGTTCAAGACCAGTCTCAGCTATATAGTGAAGTTCAGGCAGCCTAGAATACAAGATGAGACTCTTATTTCAAGAAAAGAAAAAAGAAACCTCATTTAAACAAAATATTTGAGCTGGGTAATGGTGGCATGTACCTTTAATCCCAGCACTTAGAATGCAAAGACAAATGGTTCTCTGAGTTTGAGGTAAGCCTGGTCTACAGAACAAGTTCTGGGATACAAGGCTACACAGAGAAACCCTGTCTCAAAGAGAAAAAAAAGGGGGACAGAGGGCTGGAGAGATGGCTCAGAGGTTAAGAACATTGGCTGTTCTTCCAGAGGTTTTTGAGTTCAATTCCCAGCAACCACATGGTGGCTCACAACCTTCTGTAATGAGATCTGGTGCCCTCTTCTGGTGTACAGGCATACATGCAGGTAGAACACTATACGTAATACATACACACATACATACATACATACATACATACATACATACATACATACACACATACATACATACACACATACATAAAGATAGATCTAGATATGTAAAGTGTTTGGGATGGTTGTTTCAGAAAGAGGCCTGGCTTGGCTGTCAGTCATACCCTAGGACTGTACAATACACTCAGTCTTGTGAGATCCAGAAACTTGAGTCCAGGACAAGTCATGGTCACATCTGACCTGACCAGGGTCACTCAAGAGATGTGTGGTTCCATAGCTGAGGCTCTCGGGGTTAGGGGAGCAGAATTGGGACAGAGAGGCACCTCAGTCTGACCCACAGTATACTGCAAACCCGAGGCCTTTCTAACATGCATGTAAGAGAATAGCCCAGGATCCCCCGGCCTCCGCCCTCTCCTGCAGACTGCACAGGTCCTCATCCACCCTATATGGACGTGGCCACTTTTTTTTTTTTTTTTTTTTTTTTTTTTGGTTTTTCGAGACAGGGTTTCTCTGTGGCTTTGGAGCCTGTCCTGGAACTAGCTCTGTAGACCAGGCTGGTCTCGAACTCACAGAGATCCGCCTGCCTCTGCCTCTCAAGTGCTGGGATTAAAGGCGTGCGCCACCATCGCCCGGCTGACGTGGCCACTTTTGACTCCAGGCCTGCTCCTAGGAGGTAGGAAGGGTGTCTTCGAACGTTCTCAAGGCTCAGAAGCTTCTGTGGCAGGATGCTCTGCTATGTGTCCTGGTTCCAGTGTGGGTGTATGGACAAGGTTCTATGATGCCCTCGCTGAAGGTGACCTGGTCTCAGTAGGGCACCTATAGTCTCTGGCCTCCCTTTCCCCAGTCTGTCCTATTGCCCCACAACCCTTCCCTGGGGCCAAGCAGAGGAGGCCCTATGCTCTCTCCCCAGCATGAGTTCTGGCACTCACCCGTCCCCTAGCCAGCCCTGTGGTTCCCAAGTGGATCAAGCCTCACAGGCCTGGGGAAGAGCATTCCTAGGAGGGCAACACCATATGGAGCCAGAGTTCATGCCTAACGCAGGCTCAGGCTCGGAAGTGTTCTGAAGTGAACCAGCAGTTCCCTAGCCAATCAGCTCAGACAAGCGGCCACCAGCAGACCTGGGTGTGGCTCGGGGCAGGTGCATGCTTAGCAAGGGGCTCACTCACGGCTCCTCAGCAATGCAGGGTGGTGACTCAGAGGCTCAGCACTCCAGACTCAGGGAACTCACAGGGTTCATCTCTGCTGGCTTGTACCCTCAGGCTGTATACAAACCTAAAACCTCCACTGTTGTCTGATATCCTTCTAGGATCGTGCCGGATGCTCACAGCTGCCTTTCCTGGGACAGATGCTCACCAATGGCTCTCCCTTTGCCATTCCTCTTCCTCCCCACTGGCCCACCCCTCTAGCCCTAGCCAGACATGAGGATCCAAAGCCAGGGGATTAAAGCTTCAGACGCCACAGGGCACACACCAGGCCTGGGCTTAGGGATAATTTCCCTTCTCTGCAAAGGCCAGGCATTTAGTCCACATGAGCCAGGAGGTACGGGGAGCCGGGGAGCAGCCCGAGCCCAGATGGCCACCGCAGAAGAACAAGCAACTGTCCCCAGCCTGAAGGAGTTCCCTGAGACTAAAGACAATCACTGAGCTCCTGTGCCAACAGGTAGGAGGGGCAGAAGGGGGATGGTCCTAGAAGGCATGGGGAGGACCCATCTTCAGCCTTCTGAGCTCTTAACCAGTCCTTGTGCCCTGTCACGTGCCATGAGCTCAGGAACCTCTTCCCAGCAGAAGGTTAAGAAGTCTCATCTTTACTTTGTTAAAGGGGCCACCCCATGTGTTGTTGTTGGCTTATTTTAAACAGAAACAGTTTACATTCATTTATTTATTGTGGTGGGGTGTTGCCATGGTGCACATGTGGTGCGGTCAGAGGGCAACTTGTGGGAGTCAGTTCTCTCCTTCCACCATGAGGGCCCGGGATCAAACTCATCAGTCTTGATGGCGAGCACCTTTGTCTGCTAAGCCGCCTCTGCCGCCCCGTGTTGGATGATTATAAGGTAAAGACAACAGCCATCCATCCACACCTGTGAAAGAGCGGCCTGCCATGCTGCAGTCCACGCTTGCCCGCTGTGATCTCTGCCTGCTTCCATCCCAGCTGAAATTCACGAGGAAAGAAGTCACTTCTCACTGCTGGCCGGCAGTGTGCGGGGGGGGGGGGGGGGGGGGATTTGCTCCACAGTCACTTTGCTCCCGGAGATGAGCAACCTAACCTTAGAGGTTTCCTGGGTTCCTCCCCAGCAGAGGCACCAGGGGCCTCCATAGGCAGAGCTCACTCTCTTCCAGGACAGCCTATGCAGCCAACCTCACTGAATGTCTTTCAGATTGGAAGACAGGAGGAAGGGAATACTAGCTGAGCCATCCTTCAATGAGCTGGCCGGCCTTGGGTCTGCGGCCTCCGAGAGTCAGAAGTGGCTTTCTGGGCATCCATATAGGCTTGTCCGTATAAGGGATAGGTCCAGGAGGGCCTGTCAGCAGCCAGAGCAGCCACCTCTGTCTCCCAAGGGCCCCTGGTGCCAGGGGCGGAGGGTGAGTTAGCACCTGTAGACTGAAGTAAGTCTCAAGCTGGACATGGTGGCTCACACTTGTCACCTCAGCTTCCAGGAGGCTGATGCAGGAGGGTTGCCGCCAACCTGGGTTGTGTGATGAGTTCCAGGCTAGTCTGGTGTACAGAGAGTGAGACTTTTTCAAAAACAAAACAAAAAGAGGGCTAGGATGTATCTCACTTGGTAGAGTGTTCTGGAAACATTCGTCAAACCCTGGCATTCATCTCCAGCATCGCATAAACCAGGTGTGGTAGGACACACCCATAGTCCTAGCCCTTGAGAGGAGGATTGCCTCAAATACAAGGCCAACCTGCACTACACAGGACCAGGCCAACCTGGGCTACACAGGACCAGGCCAGCCTGGGCTCACAGGATCAGGCCAACATGGGCTACACAGGACCAGGCCAACCTGGGCTACACAGGACCAGGCCAGCCTGGGCTCACAGGATCAGGCCAAGAACAAGAGTTTTTGTTTTGTCTCAAAAAACCAGTATCTTGCCGGGCGGTGGTGGCGCACGCCTTTAGTCCCAGCACTCGGGAGGCAGAGGCAGGCGGATCTCTGTGAGTTCGAGGCCAGCCTGGTCTACAAAGGGAGTTCCAGGACAGGCTCCAAAGCTACAGAGAAACCCTGTCTCGAAAAATCAAAAAAACAAAAAAACAAAACAAACAAAAAAAAACCAGTATCTTCCAAGCACAGGAAATCACAGAAGACCTAAATATCAGCCCCAGTACTCCCCAGATTTTAGTCTTCTGATTGATTGATTGATTGATCTTCTGACATGAGTGTGTGTGTGTGTGTGTGTGTGTGTGTACACAAAGCTACTGCGTCCCCGGGGCAGAACTTCCCAGATGCTGGCAAACAACAGAGGACTGCACTGTCCACAGCTTCAGCTGTGAGGTCTCTGCCCAGTGTACAGCCCAAGCCCTGTTGGTTTAAGGAGTTGATGGTAGAGTGTGGAAATTCCTCAGGATTAGCCCACCAAAGCATTGCACAGTCAAAAGCTGTGTCCAGTCACCAGGTGACAAGGCAGCCTTGTTTTACACAGCCAGCTACAAACAGTGACTGTCACTAGACCTGGATCTGCAACTGGCTGATGCAGATAGCAGCTCTGAGACAGGAATGAGCAATCTTGGAATGTTTATAGCAATGATGGACTCCGTGAGGGTGTATAGACAGACCCAGTGAATTTCACAGGCTTTTTAGCATTGTTTTTTGTTTGTTGGTGTTTTTATTTTAATTTGGGGGGGAGGGGGGCGTTGAGAGAGGGTCTCATATGACCCTAGTTGGCCTTGAGTCCCTGATACTCCTGCCTTCACTTTTTGGGTACTAAAATTACAGGCACATGACACTATACTGTTTGTTGTTGTTTTGGTTTGATTTAGTTTTTGGAGGCAGGGTTTCTCTGAGTAGCCCTGGCTATCCTGGAATTCACTCTGTAGACCAGGCTCAGAGATCTGCCTGTCTCTGCCTCCCAAGTGCTGGGATTAAAGGCATGCACCACCATCACCCGGCTTCTAGTAACTTTTAAATGGTGTCTGGGACTCTGCTAATCCTTTGTCCAACCAGTCTGATGTCTCACAATCACAGCAGGGACTCAAGAAAAGTATCACAGACAATGGATGGATGGACAGGTGGGCAGATGGGTGAGCAAGTGCCAGACACCTGAAGTGCAGAGTGGCCAAGGCCCGGCAGCTTCCTCTTTATTCTCAGACTTGTAATGAGAATTGGAGCCTCTTCTCTCCTGCCCCGCATACCCAGGAAGTCTCAAGTGCAGTATCCCTGAGGAGTGGGGGTGGCAGGGGGCGGTGGGAGGTTGAGCCTCTGCCCTGCAGCATTGGCCACCAGAGCTTCCTGTCCTGGGAACAGCTCCCTGCCCCTCACCCTGCTGCACCCCCCCAAAACTTCTTGGCACCATCCCCAGTGTGCTGGCTCAGAGCCTGCAGGGCAGAGTTGCTCTGTGGAAGGGTGCAGCCATCAGCCTGAGTTCTCAGGGAAGAAAACGCCAGCATGTGGTCAGTCGTCCCTGGGCACAGTTCCCAGGCCGGGGCAGGCAGTGTCTGTACACCATGGTGTCGTTTTGAAGCTGCCGGGCCAGCACTTCACAAGGGCCTGGGCTGGCACCCAGTTAGCCTGGGAATGAATGCTCACACACTGAGTTGGGGGACACATGAAGTTGCCCAAGCTCCTGATCAGAGTCTGATACTTTGTGCAGCTCTGGTGTGAGAACACCGAACCCCTCCCTCTTCCCTCATTGTGCCTATCTTAAAGTGGGAAAGATTTCACGGAGGAATGTGTCCTGTTCTGTTTGCGCTTTGTCGAACTGTGAACCTCCAGGGCCACTGAGCTGCGTCCCCAGCCTTTCCACTTCATTTTTTTTTTCATTTGTTTGTTTGTTTGTTGTTTGTTTTGTTTTTTTTTTTGTTTTTTGTTTTTCGAGACAGGGTTTCTCTGTGGGTTTTGGAGCCTGTCCTGGAACTAGCTCTTGTAAACCAGGCTGGTCTCGAACTCACAGAGATCCTCCTGCCTCTGCCTCCCAAGTGCTGGGATTAAAGGCGTGCACCACCACCACCTGGCTCATTTGTTTGTTTTATTTGTTTTTTGTTTTTGTTTGTTGCTTTTGATTTTTCGAGACAGGGTTTCTCAGTGTAGCCTTGCTTGTCCTGGCACTCGCTCTGTAGACCAGGCTGGCCTCAAACTCACAGAGATCCAACTGCCTCTCCCTCCCGAGTGCTGGCATTAAAGACACGTGAGCCACCGCCGCTGGGCTCCGCTCTCTATTTTGAGATAGAATCTGGTTAAGCTGAACTCACTCTGGCCTTGAACTCACTCTTTAGCCTAGACAGGCTTTTGGCTTGCCATCCTCTTGCCTCAGACTCCTGAGTAGCTGGGTGACAGGCCTGGCCACAGGGCCTGGCAACGTCTGTAGCTTTGCGCTCTGAGCTTACTGGTCCACCCAGCCCCACCCCACTCCACTCGAAGATCTCCTTAGATGTGCTGAGCTCTTGCCTGGACTTGGAACCTTCAAGGCCTTCTGCCATCTGGTTCTCTGTGGTGGTGTGGACAGGTGGAAGATGACATCGCTGTCCTTCAAGGACACCTTGGCATATGAGCAGAAAGACAATTCTGCAAAAGCTGCTGCCTCTCAGGTGGCAAAGCTCCGATCTTTGTCACAATAGCTCACGATTTCTGAAATCCTGACTTGGACAATGTGAGTGTATTAACTCACCAAGGATTCCATGGGGTGCAGGAGGCTCAAGAACAAAGTCAGGAGCCGACAGGATGCCACCACACCCAGCAGGCGAATCCCATCACCACTCAAGCCCACTTGTGAGCTTCTCAGAGTCACTTCCCTTTGCAGTCCTCACCCTAGCCTCACCCCACAATCTGGGAGCCCTAAATTCCTCCTCAGAGCCTACCCACATCTCACATTCAATACCATTTGTTACAGGATATCCTTTAGCATTGATTTGAAGTTACAGTGTTCCTGGCTTTTGGAACTCAGTGTGACCATGTGTGACATTGTATTCATTTGTTTTTGAGTCTGGTGTCTGGGGGACTGGATGTGATGACAGGAACACTGTATCCTGGACAAACTGTGGTCACTTGTATTTGACACTTTTCTCAATATTCTAGAACTGTAGTTTCTTATGCTTCTGGTCAGTCTTGGGGCTGAATAGCACACCCTCACTCTTAGGCCACAGAGGGCAGTGCAGGTGGAAGCCAGTAAGCATTGAACCTGGCAGAGGCTTTCAGATCAACTTCGCACCTGCACAGAGATGGAGCAGACCCACATCCCCTCCTTTATGGTGACTGAGGGACAGTCACACTTAATCTGACCTGAGCCTCTTTGGGACCTTCCACTCCAGGACAGGGAGAGCTTTGATATATTTTGTAGGCATAGAGCTCTTGTAGACCAGGCTGGCCTCGAACTCACAGAGATCTGCTTGCCTCTGCCTCCAGAGTGCTGGGTTTAAAGGCGTGCGCCACCACCGCCCAGCCCAGACATTGGTTTGTTCCTTGAACTCTGGGACTTTTTTCCCCTTAAAATTGTTGATTCAATTTTACATTTATTTATTGTGTATATATGTGTGTGCTTGTATGGGTATGGGCCACAGTGTGCTTGTGGAGGTCAGAAGATGTGTGGTACTCAGTTTCCTCCTTCTGTGTGTGGGTGCCAGGGACCAAACTCATGTTTTCTGGGTGAGTGGCAGACACCTTTACCTGCAAAGCCAACACAATGGCCCCTTGGTTTTATTGGAAATAGATTTCACTTCAGTACAAAGAAATAAATTACAAAGAAAGAAAGAAAGACTTTAGATTTTGGCTAGGGATTGGAGACTGACTCCTGATAAACACGGGCCCTGAGTCATGGTAAGCTGGGTGCCTAAGAGCCCTTGTGTCCCTGCATTTTTCTCTCCCCTCATGTCAACTCTGCACTCCACTCCTAGGCAGCTGCTGTCTGTTGGCCTCTTCCTCTCTCACACCCTTCTGCTCAGGTACCCACTGTGCCCTCTTCCTCCTCAGCCTTGCTGGAGGCTCTGGTGGCCGTTGTTGGTACGGTCATTAAAGCCACCCATTAGAAGGGCACAACTCAATAGTTTCAGTTAGCTGACAGCTCTCCCAGCCCTTCCTGGGTCCACCTGCAGCCCTGGCAACCACTAATCCGATTTCCATCTCTGGATTTGCCCGTTCTCGGTACTTCCTGTCAGTGAGATCACACATGACACACAATGTGGCCTGTTGCGTCGTCTGGCTTCTTCTCCTGAGCACCGTGGGTTTGGGGAGATAGGGAGGGTTGTTCTGCTTTGCTTTTGGAGACAAAGTCTTGTTGTGTAGCCCAGGCTGGCTTTGGACTTGAGATCTTGTCTCTGCCCCCAGAGTGGGGGTCACGGGCATGCTCCATACGCACCGGACAGTGGGTTTGAGGTCTGTGTGCAGGACAGTGTCGGTACCCCAGTCCTCCCTCTGTGGCTGCCTGAATACTCTTGTGTGGTTTTATCTTGGATAGCAACTTGACACACCTGGGAAAAGGGAGCCTCAAGTGAGGAACTGCTTCCATCAGATTGGACTTGTGGCCATGTCAGTGGGCATTTTCTTGATGATGTGGGAGGGCTCAGCCCACTGTAGGTGATGCCATCCCTAGGCTAATGGTCCTGGGTGGTATAAGAAAGCAAACTGAGCAAGCCAAGGAGAACAAGTCAATAATCAGAACTCCTCTAAGGCCTCTACATCAGTTTCTGCCTCCAGGTTCCTGCCTTGAGTTCCTGCCCTGGCTTCCCTCAATGATGAACTATAAACTGTAAAATGAAATCAACCCTTTCGTCTCCAGGTTGCTTTCGGTCTGTGTTTTCTCACAGCAATAGGTGCAAACTGGGATAGCACTCCAGAGTTTGCATGGACCGTGGCTGTTGTTTCCATTCCAAGCTATTGCAAGTGTGTTACCGGAAAAAGACACGGAGTACTTTCAAAGGACAACTTTGGGGTGCTGGCGATAGCTCAGAGGTTAAGAGCACTGACTGTTATTTTAGAGGTCCTAAGTTCAATTCCAGTATCCACATGGTGGCTCACAACCATCTACAATGAGATCTGATGTTCTCTTCTGGCCTGCAGGCATGCACGCAAACTTTTTCAGACAGAAACAGTGTATACATAATAAATCTTAAAGAAAAAAGAAAAAAGAATGACTTTAGCTTTTAGTCTTTCCAGCTGCACGGGGACTCAGTCTCTTGAGGATGGAGAGCACTCCCTTGGCCCAGGTCTTTCTTATTTTCTCCATTTACACCTTTAACAAGTTTATTTCCATATCCCCAAAGCATCCTAATTAAGCTTCCAAAGGGACAACGCCAAATGCAAATTCGATTAAGGAATGTCACAGTGTGCAGGATTTTCTCAACCAAGTTTTGCATAGGCTTTGAACCCTTAGATTCCCTGTGTTAAAGAGAAGGTGCTGAAGACAGGGCAGATTGAGATGACACTGCAGAGGCAGCCAGCTAAGCAGATTGAGGTGACACTGCAGAGGCAGCCAGCTAAGCCCACACCTCTTTCTTTCTCTCTTCCTTCCTTTCTTTCTTACTTAGTTACTTTTTTTTTTTTTGGGCGGGGGGACTAGCCTTGAACTCAGAGATCGACCTGTCTCTGCCTCCCAAGTGCTGGGATTAAAGGTGTGAGCCACCACTGCCCAGCAGGCCCCTATTTCTAGTTTTTCAATTCTGAGAAATTTTATTAATTCTGGCACTTGCCCTTCACCAGATAGATAATCTGCAAGTACTGAAGCCCAGCCTGTGGCTTTTCTTCTTCTTGTTTTCTTTTAATTAAAAAAAAAAAAAAAGTTTTTCCCAGCCAGGTGTTGTGGTGCATACCTTAAATCCCAGCAATCAGGAGGCAGAAATAGGTGAATCCCAGGTAGTGAGGCCAGGCTGGTCTTCAGAGTGAGTTCCAGGACAGCCAGAGCTGTTACACAGAGAAACTCTGTGTTGAAAAACAAAAACAACGATAAAAAAGTTTTTCCCCCATACAGTATATTCTGATCACGACTGTCCCCTCCCCTAACTCTCCCAGATTCTCCCCTCCTCCCCTGAAAATTTTCATTATCATTTTAAATTCTGTGTGGGTATATATATATATATATATATATATATATATATATATATATATCTGCATGTGGGAATTGTTATTCTGGGTCACGGAGTCCCCCAGCTAGGAGATGGAGTCCTATATGTAAAATCAAGGAGCCCCTATTCTTATACAAGTTCGAACTCAGACTCTCTGTGTGTCCAAAGTATTGGTGTGAAAGGAGAGGCCCGGGGCTGGAGAGATGGCTCAGTGGTTAAGAGCATTGCCTGCTCTTCCAAAGGTCCTGAGTTCAATTCCCAGCAACCACATGGTGGCTCACAACCATCTGCAAAGAGGTCTGGCGCCCTCTTCTGGCCTTCAGGCATACAGACAGAATATTGTATACATAATAAATAATTAAATATTTAAAAAAAAGAAAAGAAAGGAGAGGCCCGAGCTCAGTTGGGTGGGGTTTCTATAATACCAGAGGGGTGAGGTCTACGGTTCAGGACCCCTGATTTGCTGACCTTTCTCTAGGGGTGTCTTGGTGAAAAGCGATGGGTGTGCGCTGGTAGGTGATCCTATCCACAATGGTTGGAACATTAGGAATTTCCTTTGGATGGGTCTGTTCCTGGGTGGTCTCAGTTTGTGGTCTTTCTTGGGACCAGGTATTGCCTCAGGGTAAACCACTGAGATTGGACCTCTATTGGGCTTGTCAGGGCTGGGTCCTATAGTTAACAATGAGTGTCTTCACTATTAATCTCCGTCTTAATTTTTGAGACAAGGTGTCTCACTGAACCTAGAGTTCACCAGTTGGCTAGACTGGTTGTCCAGGAAACCCCAGGAAGGCCCAAGAAGCTCTGTCTCTATCTCCCCCTGGGCAGGCAGGTTACCAACTGAGCCATTTCCCTGGTCCCTTTTCCTGTTTTTTGTGGCATTTTCCAAAGGGGGTTCATCTTGAAGACCTGGCCATCAGTTTGGTGACTTTCTGTCTGTTCATTTTCTGAAACAAGTTCTCATGTAGCCCAGGCTAGCCTTGAATTTGCTTTGTAGCTAAAGATTGAGCTCCTGCTTTTCCTCCTGCCCTTGCCTTCTATGTGCTAGGATGTGTGCCACCATGCCCAGCTTGACTCAATTTTGGGAAGCATTAGCCTGGGCTTTTTTGAGTCTGTCTCCTGCTGCTCTACATCCAAGGGGTCTGTCTCAGTAAGGGGGGCTGCGATGAAACGCCATGACCAAGGCAATTTGGGGGGAGGAAAGGGCTTGTTTAGCTTACACTTCAGAATTGCTGTCCATCATTGAAAGAAGTCAGGACAGGAACTCAAACAGGGCAGAAACCTGGAGGCAGGAGCTGATACAGAGACCACGGAGGGATGCTGCTTACTGACTTGTTCATCTTGTATGCCTGCATGTCAGAAAAGGGCATGACCCACCATGTGGTTGCTGGGGATTGAACTCAGGACCTCTGGAAGAGCAGCCAGTGCTCTTAACCTCTGAGCCATCTCTCCAGCCTAGGGATAGCACTGCCTACCAAGGGCTGGACCCTCCCCCATCAATCATTAATGAAGAAAATGCCCTACAGGCTTTCCTGCAGCCAGATCTTAGGGTGGTATTTTCTTTTTTCTTTTTTTAAATTTATTTCTTATGTACACAGTGTTCTGTCTGCATGTATGCCCGCAGGCCAGAAGAGGGCACCAGACCCCATTACAGATGGTTGTGAGCCACCATGTGGTTGCTGGGAATTGAACTCAGGACGTTTGGAAGAACACACAATCCTCTTAACCTCTGAGCCATCTCTCCAGCCCCGGGTGGTATTTTCTTAATTGAGGTTCCCTCCTCTCAGATGCCATTAGCTCGTGTCAAGTTAAAACTAGCCAGCACAGGGTTCACGGTGTGTGGTGCACAGCAACACCATGCCAGGCTGCGAGGGCTCCTGACTCTCTGGAATGCTGTCGCTCTCCCTTCTCATCCGCCCTGTGACCCCCGTCCCGTGCTTCTCACCCCATCAAGACAGAGAGGCTGAGTAGCTGGCCATGGTCTATCATGCCATAGTCCCAGCTGAGGCAGACTTTCTCAATTCAGTCTCTGCCTGGCCTACAGAGGGAGACCCTATATCCAAACATGGGGAGGAAGCTGGTGGGATGAGCCAGGAGCCCTGGCTGCTCTTCCAGAGAACCTGGATTTGAGTCCCATTCCCACATGGCAGCTCACAGAAGTCTGCTGTTCTAGGGGACCTGATGCTGTCTTCTGGCCTCTGTGGGTATCAGGACCACAAGTGGTGCACAGACATACACGAAGGTGAAACATCCATATACATAAAATAATTTTTAAAAATATATTTAAAGCCAGGTGGTAGTGGCGCACACCTTTAATCCCAGTGCTGGGGAGATAATGACAGGTGGCTTCCTCTGAGGATGGATTCAGGCCTTCCTTCGCCCTCCCTCTTAGGCCCTTGCAGAGGGCTACTGTTGCATGCCAGTCAGGCCCTGCTCTTTATGCTGAATGCCCAATGGCAGCAGGGCAGCCATCCTGCCCGCATTTCTGGGCTGCCAGAGGAGCAGGCAGTGTACTAGATGGGGCTCCATGGTTGCAGGGAACTAAACAGAGAGGAGCAGAGGGTTGAAGAGGAACAGCCAGTGAGAGACAGGGGTGCCCCCCACACCCACTCTTCACCCTTCCTGGGCTGATCACAGACAGAACTTTCCCAGCCCTTTTCTAGTCTGCCTCCTCTGCCAGGCCAGCCCCACCTCAGCCTGGAGGGCCTCCTTATGTCTATATTTCTTGCTCTCCTTGGTCCTCAGAGTCTAATGCCAAGAAGGGCAGATATACCTGGCACAGGAAGTATTTGGATCCTGTAGAACGGCACACAGACAATTGCTACTGAGACTGATAATCCTTGGGGGTGAAGACCAACCGTCCACTGCCCACACAGACGGAAGGGGTCCCAGACCTCAAAGGGCAGCCAACTTCACAACCACCCACCCAGGATAACACCCAGGATGCCCAATTCAGAGATGGCTTCCCAGGTATGAACTGATTATCAATGTCTCTGCAGCTGTTTCCCACTGGAGGGCAAGGTGACCCTCCTCCTCCAGAACTCAGGATCCCTTCCAGAAGCTTCCAACAGCACCCTGTTGAAAAATCAGCCATGCACCTAAGCCCAAGGCCCAGTCTGGCTGCCAGATGGGCTCTGAACACAAAAGTTTCAGGTCTTTATTGTGGTCAGCTGGTACTGGGTGATGGATTACCCCTTCCCAGCCTCGCTTGGCCCAGCTAAGTCAAACTCCAGGCTGGACAAAGTTGGGGACATTTACCACGTCTGCTTTCACTTACTTTTTCTTTGGATGAGACTTTTGCTTGTAGCCTCGGTTGGTCTTGAACTTGTTATGTAGCCGAGGATGACCCAGATGCTCCTCTACCCTCCACCTCCAGAGTGCTGGAACCACAGGGTACCGGGTTCTGGTGTTTGCCATGCTAGGCAAGAAACCACCAAATGAGCCCCACCCACAGCCACTCGGTCTCATTTTTAGCTCCCCAGGTGATTCCTGCAGGTTGCTGGCTTAGAGAGCAGCTGGAAAAATACTCAAGGGCTCTCATCTAAGAGCTGTCGCGCCCTAGGGACACAGGTAGCTTTGGCGCTCCTGACATCAGGGGACCGTGCTGCTGGCATCCAGCAGTGGATGTTCGGGGAGCAGTTCAGCCTCATGCAGGGAGCGGAGATGGAGAGAGAAGTCATAGCCCAGAGGGCTGAGACCCAAGTTCTCAGAGGCCGTGTGGAGGAGCCCCATCTCAGTACAGGTGACAAGAACATCATCCTCTCTTCTCTCTGTCCTCTGCCCCCCTCCCCCCCAGAATGACTGGTGTTCCCTTCCTAAAGACAACTCAGATGGTCAGTCCAGAAGTTCTATTTGTGGGATGGCCTGTGACCTCCCTAAACCAAGGTTGCCACATTGAGGATAAGTGAGAATAACCATCTACCCTGGACAGGTGTCACAGGCCCATGGTGATATCAAGGCCCCTTGCCTTGTTGGTACTGGGTCAGTACTGGTAGGAAGGAACAAACCCATATCTGGGGAACATTTGAAGCTGGGAGATAGACTGACCTCCACCAGAACCCGCATTTTGCCAACCCAGGTCCTTGACCACTGAACAGGAATTCGAGAACTCCCATGTGTCCTTTGTCACCACGAGAGGAGACAGTTTGAAGTAACCCTGCCCCATTGCTCCAGAGGGCAAAACCTGGACATAGTCACTGGCAGCTCAGGAAGTAGCCAAAGGGACATGACCTTGGCTCATGGGAGGTATCAGGGATCCCCTAAGAAAGTCAGGGATGGGGGAGGCAAATGTTCATCAAACATGCGCACACGTGTGAAAGCATCCCCTCCCTGCCCTGGGCGGACAAACAGGGCTGGGGGACCGATATGAGAATGTTGGGCTGGAAGCTGGGGACCAGAGCAAATGCCCTGCTACAGTCGCTAAGACTTCTGCTCATCCTGCTTCACACCTGCAGACAGACATACAGGTACCTGCCCAGGAATGCCCACTTCACACCAAGGCCTCCCTGGTGGTTCAAGCTGGGGGCAGCTCCCACCTTGTTTGAGGAAGGTGGGGCATGGGCTATCCTGCCCACCTGCCCACCTCTGTTGGAATTCTGGAGAATACGTGATCCACTGCCTGACATTTTGGCCTGAACAAAGCCAGAGCCTGAAACGTCACTACATTTTGTAGTGATGGCTCAAAGCAGGAATATGAATACCTGTGTAGCCACCACAGGAATTCCACTCTTCTGTCCTGGACTCAGTTTCCCCTTGTAATATTTGGAAAATAGCACAAGATGTGGAGACCTGGAGCTTGTAGAGTGGGCGTGGCACTACAGGCTTGTGACAGAGAATTGATCTAGGTAGGTGAAGTGGGGCTTCAAGGAGGGGCCCCTGAGAAAGCCATTAAGACACAGGTCTGGACGCCACATCTATGGTTGGAAGTATTGGGAATGTGATTCAGTGCTGAACACGAGCTGGGCTTGTAGAGGAGGGGGGATGGGGGAGCCATGTCTTTTTCTTTTTCTTTTTCTTTTATTTTGGTTTTTCGGGACAGGGTTTCTCTGTAGCTTTGGAGCTGTCCTGGAACTAGCTCTTGTAGACCAGGTTGGCCTCAAATTCATAGAGATCCACCTGTCTCTGCCTCCGGAGAGTGCTGGGATTAAAGGCATGCCCCACCACCGCCCGACAGGGGAAGCCATGTCTTACCTCTGGCACTGAAAATATAAAAACAAAGAAGCCTGGGCCTTGGCCCCTGCTTGTAATCCCAGACTTGGGAGACAGAGGTCAGAGGATCAGGGGTTCAAGGGCAGCCTGGGTGGGATACAAGAGCCCCTATTTCAAATAATACAAAGGAAAGCATGATGCTAGCCTTAGGGGTAGGGAGTCGATAGCCAGAGTCGTCTTAGCCTGAACCTTCAGGTCCTCTGCCAGCTGTGGCAGACCGAGGCACGTGGCCAGTTAAAATGCCAGAACCCAGCAGCGGGGGAAGCCCGCGGGTCACAATGCCACCTGAACCTCCCAACCGCAGCGACGAGCTGGGGGCGTTACTTCTCGTCTCTGCAGGAGAGGCGGAGCTGGACGCCCCTTTCCATCTATAGCACCGGGGACAGCCGACTGGTGCCCAAACTTTCCCGGGTGCTGGGAGCGCGGCTGGGGTGGGGGAGGCGGGATGGGAGGCGCGGCAGCCGGGGTTGTGACTGCGCCCAGGGCGGGCTGCGGGGCGGAGCGGCCTGGGCGGCACCGCCCTCCAGGTGCCGGGAGGGGGCCGAGGCAAGCGCTGCTGCGGGGAGAGCAGGCCGGGCCATGACCCCCGCGGTCCGCGGCTGCAGGCGTGTCGCCTGGTATCCCGCACGGCCATCAGCGTCCGCGCCCAGCGCGCCCCAAAAAGCGGTGAGTGCGCGCGCGCCGTGCGCGCCACGGCGGACGCACCGGGACCTGGGAGGGACGTGGGGAGGGACCCAGGACAGGGGACCCCTGGGCTGTGGAGACCAAGGACGGTGGGGATCCCGGAGTGTGTGTGGGGGTAACCCGGGACGTAGAGACCGGGGGTTACAGGAACCCCGGAGGGTAGGTACCCCAGGGTGGGGTGAAGACGCGGGGGGAGGGGCTGTGGAGACCCCAAGGTGGTGGAGACTCCAGAGTGATGGGGGACCCTTTGGTCCCAGGCGTCCCATAACTTCCCGCAGACTTCGCTGCCCAGCTCGGCTCCTTTTGGCCGCGTGCCTGGCATTGGGCGGGGGCGTGTCCCGCGCGTGGCAGCCTCAGGCCCCTCTGTGCAGCCGGCTTGGCTGTCAAGTAGCGGAGCAGTGGGGCGAGGTGGGGGTAGGAGGCCTCGGGAGGAACCGCTTCCCTCCACCAAGTGTTTCGAATGTATTATTGATGAGCTGCTTCGCTTAGGGGCGCCCAGTACATCAAAGCAGCTTCGCGACCGCAAAGGGCGACCCGCGCAAGGCTGGCACTTCTCTTGGCAGGGCTGGCCCGGGCAGATCTGGGGAGGGTGTGCGTATTTGAAAGAGGCCCCGCAGCTCCCCTGGGGGACTCTGAGGGCAGGAGGGACTTCTGGCCTTTGCCAAGAGAACAGGGTAGCAGCAATGTAGAAGTCATTCCGGAGAGAGTATAGAAATGTTAGAACACACCCGGTTTTACAGATAAAGAAACTGAGTCCCAGGCTGCTTCATATGAATGGCAGACTTTGATGTCTCTCTTCAGCCTGAGACTCTTCCAGGAGATCCTCCCTATCTTGGGTTGTGCTACCAGCTAAGAGCACCCCTTACCTGTCCAGACCCCTTTCCTACCCAGGCCACAATGTAGACTGGTCCTGTCTAGGCCATACCCAGCTCCGGTCCTGTCCTGGTGCCCCTCCCCCGGGTTCGGGTCCTCTGCACAGGAGAGAGGCAGTGTATTTATGGAAAGACTTAATCCCTCCACCAGCCCCAAGGCCCGGAAAGCTGTGTCTAATCTGTCCCTGGAAGGCCTCAGCTGGTGGGCACACACCAGGCAGGAGTGTGCCTCCCCTAGGGAGGTGTAGGTCACTCGGGAGACTCCGCTCGTCCTCCTGGACTGAGGACGCTGAGATGTTCGTGCTTAGCCAGCAGTAGGCCCGTGCCAGGCCTGCGCTGGCTGTTTTCGCGCTCACACCAGCCCCCTAACCAAAGCCTCTTCTTGTCCCCATTTTAAAGGGCAGGAAACTGAGGCGGGAGAGTAGATGAGGCCAAGTGTTAGCCTCGAGGTAACAGGAAATGGCTCTTATCCAGGGAAGGGAAAGCCAGGCCAGCCCCGTAGAATCATGGGAAAGGAACCCACCATAGAGACTGATAGAGAGCCCCATCAAAAGAAACTCAATCTTCTTCCAGGCCCCACACAACCTTGGGTTCCTGATAGTAGCCACTAAGGTCACAGTACCCATCTCTCCCATGTCCCTGTGTCCAATCTTTCAGAAAAAAAAAAAATTTATGTGCATGAGCATTTTTGCTCGCATGCATGTCTGCCCCATATACATGCGTGGTGCCCTTGGAGGGCACCGGATCCCATAGAGCTGGAGTTACAGATGGTTGTGAGGTACTGTGGGATGCTGGGAACAGAATCCAGGTCCTCTGCATGGCCCCTGAGCCATCTTCCCCTCACCCACCCTCCACGTTCAATCTTGGCTGCTACAGAAAACACGGGACACTCTCTTGCACGCACATGGTCGGCTTTAGTGTTTAGCAGGTGTTTTTAATGGTGTGAAGAGAGAGTGAGGCGTGAGTGTCACCAAGTGGCCCAGAGCAGGCAGCAGGCAGGTGGGAAACCGGGGCTGTTGGCCTCTCTGGCCTTGGCAGGGAGGTACCACACAGCCAGCACTGTTCTCAGCATGGTGCCTGGGCTGAACTTGAATGGATTCTTGTCCTGTTACACAAATGAAGTGACTTCCTAAGCAAGGTAGAAACCCAGATGTGGGTGTGTCCATCCTGCTTGAAGCAGGAAACAGCTCCAAATGATGGGAGCTTGGGAAACAGCTAAGGGACCAGGATGCTCTGCCCAGCCTCTTCTTGCCTCTCAGGGCCATGCGCTAAGCCGATGGTCTGGCTGCTCCTGCCCGGCCTGTTAAAGGAGGGCTTTGTTAAGGAGGTGGGGCACCATGCCACTGTGACTCAGGCTCTCTTGGCAGGGTAGGTTCTCCTAGGAGAGGTGGCTGGGCAGCACCATGGCCAAGGGGGCTCCCAGCCCAACTGCCTGCTTTGTGTTCCTTCCCTCCACTCATGACAGCTGGGGTCGGAATCAGAACTGTGGGCATAGTAGCCAAGGTGCCAAGGAGAGAGTGAAGAGGCCCAGCTCAGGCCAGTGGCAGGTCCACACCCAAGTGGGACCCAGGCATCCTGCCTTCAGCCTGGAGCCTGTCACTGGGCTGCTGTCCTCCCTCCTCACCAGCTCTAGGTTTGTGTGGCCCTAGAGCCCAGTCTTCCCCAGGCACAGGCTGGAGACTGCCTTTTATGCACCCCATAATGGCTTTTTTCCAGGGCTGTGAATTTGTGAACGCCAGATGGTGAAGTCACTCCCGATGGACACTGGTCCACTGAAGACCGCGCTGCCCACTCTGTGTCTCTTTCCCTGCCTCCTCCTTGTACTGCTCAGTTGCTTGAGTTTTAAGAAAGCAGTTGTAGGAAAAGGTCAGGAGAACACGGGTGGGAAATGTTCTCCTTCTCATCCTCCACAGCCTGTTAGAGTTCAACCCATTCCAAGAATCTGTATTGAGAGGACCGGGGACTGGGCTGTGGCTCAGGTACTGTGGGTATGCCCACTATGCACAAGGTCCTGGGTTTGATCCCCGGAGCCCCAATGAATCAAGTAGACAATGTGGCCAGTGACTAGAAACTGAAAAGTCAGCAGAGCACCTGTTAAAATAGAGAGATTGCCTGCTGTGGCAGGTTTCATCTGCCCCCCAGCCTGTGGGTCCTCCGTCCCTGAGGCTGACCACTGTCCTGTGGCCCCTGAAAGGAGGGACTGCAGGGTGGTTTCCATGCCCTCAACCCTGGCCAATGTTGCCTGAACTTTCCTGGACAGCAGCCCTCTGCCCCGGCATACACTCAGCCCAGATGTGGTCAGCAGGCACTGTGACCTCACAGCTGGCTTATTTTACCACTGCTTCCTGATGTATGCCCAGCTGGCCAAGTAGGGGCCAGGACAATGACATCCCCCACCCCGCTCTAAGTGCCCTCCTTTCTTCACAGGCCTGCAGAGGAGACGACGCCATGGGGCTGAAGCCCTCCTGTCTGAAAGGTAGGACCGAGTGTGGGGTGCTGGAGGCAAGGGGACTGGGAGAGCAGAAACGGGGAGACTGGGGTGAAGATAGTACGGGGGGACCCAGAGGCCTGGGGTACTGGCCTAGACTGATGGGACCTCATCTTTAAAGGCAGTTCGTATATACAGTAGGTACTTCATAAATGCTTATTCTGCCTCTGTGACCTCTTCCAGGCCTTCTTTCACCAGAGGTTTGTGCCCTAGGGCTTCAACTTTCTCCTCAGGCTTCAACTTCCTCCTCAGAGGAGAAGTCCCCAAAAAGGAGGGTAGCTAGGAAGCGGGAAGCCTGAGCAAGAAGCCAGGCATAACTTGGGTAACTGCTTCCCAGGACACGCTGGATACCTGCCATCATCCAGGCAAGAGGTCAGCTTGGTTAGTATGGGAGAAAAATAAGGCCATCAGAAAGTTCTAGAAGGGTGCAGAATCAGTGAGAGGTATTGGTGGAGGCAGCACAGACCTCTGTCCTGATATCCCCCTGTGACACAGGCATGATCCCCACCCCCATCTGCCACCACTGCCCAGCCCAGTGTGTTTTCTTGATGGCCCCTGCCAAACACATCACTACCTCACATGCTGAGCCACTGGCCTGAACACCAGGTTCTGCTCCCTGCCCACCCCAGGCTCCCCTCCTCGCCCACCCCAGGCTCCCCTCCCCAGCCTTCCCGTGCACCTCTGCCTTCCAAGATCAGCCTGCTCAGAGGTCTGTGTTCCCCAACCTGTTCAAAGCTCCAGAGACCTGAACAACAGCCTTGATTTCCTTAAAGTGGGGTCACGACAGGACATGGCTGTGGGGTGTTCAGAAGTGCCAGGCTCCGGGCACTCAGGCTGCCACTGGGGTATAGCTCTCCTGATGATTTCATCCTTGGGCCCTTCTGTTCCCTGGGTTTTCCAGCCCCTACTTCCAGGTCTTAGGAGACTCTGAGTACTAGCTAAAACATTGATTGCAGTTAAGATGAGCAAGATGAACTTCTGGGAAGAAAGAGAGAACTCTTTCCCCCAGGAGAACTGCAAAGGCTGGGAAGGAGTGGATGGATGTCTCCTGAGCTTCCTCTCACTTTGTGGATGGGGTAGGGGAGGGGCAGATATAAGACAGCACTTAATTGGCCCAAATGAGGCCTTGTGCCTTGACCTGGGAGGGTGGGGCATCTTGACTGACAGCCCCACCAGGACCGCTAGCAAGGGGAGTGTTGTGCTGCTCACAAGGTGCAAGGTGGCCAGGCACTGAAGGAGCAGAGTCAGCCTTCACTGCACTCCAGGGCTGGCGCTCCGAATGACCAGTGAGTGCACAGGTTAGGGATATACACTGCCTTGCCCCTGTGTGGCCAGGGCCCCTGACATCCTGCACTTACTTCTCTATAGTGTCAACAACTCTGATGCCTTGTGTATGTGGACCCCAGGGTTCTCAGAGAATCTAGCGCTCGTATGCATGGTGTAGTCAGACTTTTCTTTGACCCCAACTCACAAATAACACAAAGACTTATTTATTAATTATGAAAGCTTGGCCTTAGTTTAGGCTTTTTCCCAACTAGCTCTTGTTTTGTTTTGTTTTTCAAGACAGGGTTCTCTGTGTCACTTTGTTGCCTGCCCTGGAACCCTGGAACTAGCTCTTTTTTTTTTTTTTTTTTTTGATTTTCGAGACAGGGTTTCTCTGTAGCTTTTTGGTTCCTGTCCTGGGACTAGCTCTTGTAGACCACGCTGGCCTTGAACTCACAGAGATCCCCCTGCCTCTGCCTCCCGAGTGCTAGGATTAAAGGCGTGCACCACCACCACCCGGCTCCCAACTAGCTCTTATAACTTAACCTGTTTTTAGTAACCCATGTTCTGCCACGTGGCTTGGTTACCTCTTCTCTGTCTGACTTCTTCAATGTCTTGCTGGCATCTCTTGCACACCTAGATTCATCCCAACACCTCTCTCTCCCCGGAAATCCCACCTATTCTCTCTCTCCTGCCAAGCTACTGGCCATTCAGCTCTTTATTATTAAACCAATCACAGTGACATGCCTTCACACAGTGTAAACAAATATTGCACAACAGCGTGGACCAATTTCTTGCCTGGCTCTGTTCACTGAGTATTGCATTTTCCAGGCTCAGTGTGTTGTGGTATGCATCTGTGTGTCGTAGGGGCCAGATGCTTCATTGTGTGGATTTCCAGCCAGCTTTGCATTACTGCCACAACATACCTGAAAAGAACAAGGTACAAAGATGAAAGGTTTTTTGTGGCCCATGGTTACTTTGGGCTTGTGGGTAGGGACTGTGGAGTGCTGCGAATGAGGTGCCAGGGCTGGAGGGACAGCTCAGGGGTAAAGAGCACTGGTTGTTCTTCCAGAGGACCCAGGTTCAATTCCCAGCACCTACATAACAGCTTACAACTGTCTGTAATTCCAGTTCCAGGGTACCCAACACCGTCATACATACATGCAGACAAAACACCAGTGCACATAAGTTTAAAAAGAAAGAATGAATGAAATGCCCATCTGTGACTGCTAGGAAGTTAGAAGGGGTTGGGGCAGAAGCCACAGTCCTAGCATATACCTCAAGGCCATGTCCTCAATGACCTAACTTCCCACAGGGCTTGCTTTTTACAACTATTCTCCTGGTCTGAGAACCAGGACTATGACAGACACATGGGCCTTTTAGGGGAGTTTAAGATCCAACTAGGTATGTACCTGAAATCCCACCATTCATGGGACTTAGGCAGGAGGGTTTCTGCAAGGTTGAAGCCAGCCTAGTGAGCCCCAGGCCAGTCTCAACAAAAAAGCAGTAGACCATGGTCCAGCAGGATGTGACGTGTTTTCTTTCTCTCCCACCCATCAGTGGGATCTTGCCTGGTTATATCAGGATATCCAAGATGGTTCAGCCTGGGACCTAGGCTATCTCCCCAACAGGACCTACCTCTATCCTGTGCCACCACAAGCCTAAAAGCCACTGTGCACCAACGGCCCCTAGAACAAGAACTTTGAAAAGGGTCCCTCCAAGGTGTCACCTCATATAATTTCCCTTGCATGTTTTGGGTGTGTTGGACCTTGGCCTGCCTCCAGCTACCCAGCCTTGGTCCCTGGAGGTAATGAAGCCGAGACTTACCCACCAGCCAGACCCACCATGGTGGAGCCTGGTTACACACACACACATATACACACACACACAACATGCAGCGTGATGTTGTCCACACAGGCCTACTTGTGGCTCCGTTTCCTGTGTGGCCTGCTCCCGTGCAGCCACAGGTTTGGCTCTGTGCGTGTGGTGCTGTGTGCTGTCTGGTTTGCTTCCTTGAGACATTGTCTCATATAGCCCAGGCTAGCTCACGGTCTATGTAGCCAAGGATGACTTTGAGTTCTACACGGTTGCTTATATAAGTAAGCCACATAGGATATTTTGGTATGATGGTGATGATGATGATGATAACTTGTTTGGAATATATTCCAGGAGTCAGAATGGTCAAATGACAATAAATGGCTGTTTTACTTGGGGGCTTAACCTGGGAAAGGCTCTTGTCTGTGAATTCCATATGGATTAAGTCATTTGTCTCCAAGACAAGGAAGCTGAAGCCCAGAGAGGGAGTCCAGCTTCCCTGAGATCACACAGCTTTGGCACAGGCTGTATTTGAACTCTTCCAGAAGAAGCCTTGCTCTAGCCACTCCATCATCCGCCTCCATCCTCAGGCAGCCCTTCTGTCTTCTTTGTCCTCATTTAGCTTCCTCTTCCTCTTTGCTTCTGAGTGCACAGCTGTTGGACTCAGTCCACCCGGTTCCAAGATGCTGCCTCTGTGAGGTCCTCAGACTGATTAAACCTCCAACACCTTGTTCTAAAAAGGCTGGATTCACCCTGAGCCAATTCACCCCAGAGGTGGAGGGGGTGAGTCACTCATGGGGCAATAGGCAAGGGACCCAGCTGGGACCCACCTAGAGCCTCTGTCCCTCCATCCCCAGGCCTGCCCCTGGGGCTCAGCTGTTCCCAGCTAATCTTTGTAACACTCCCAGCTCCAGGCCACATCAGAGCTCCAGAGCAGCACAGGGCAGCTACCCTCCTCTGCACAGCACAGCATCCCGCCACCCCAGAGCCTGGCTCAGCTTAGCACTCCAGACTCATTTCCCATGAACTCCGACACCAGGACGGTCCCGTGTATGTGTGTGTGTGTCTGGGCTCAGGGTTTTCAGGGAAATATGAGACATCTTCCACCCTGTCACACCGTGGATGGAGAATCATCTAGAGAATTCTATGAGCTGCACATGCCGAGGGCTGGCTCACCAACTGAGAGCACCGTCCCTTTGGAGGCCAGGACACTCAGAAATTTGTAGCTGTCATGGGCAGAAGGATGGTGAGCTAGAGGTTAGCCTGGGCTACACAATGAACCTTTGGGTTTGTTTTTTTTTTTTTTTTTGTAAACTCTTGTTTTAAAAATATAAATTTTGGGCTGGCGAGATGGCTCAGCAGTTAAGAGCACTCGTTCTTGCAGAGGACCTGGGTTTGGTTCCCAGTGCTCACATAGGGGCTCACAATTGTCTATAACTCCAGTTATGGACGTCACCATCCTGTCATCTTCGGTCCTCTGCCAGCACAGACCTATGTGCAAGCAAAACACTCATACACATAAAAATATATAGATATTCTTTTAAAAGATAATATTTTTCTTTTTAAAAGACTTTTTTTTTGGGTTTTCGAGACAAGGTTTTTCTGTGTAACAGCTGTGGCTGTTCTAGAACTCACTTTGTCAACCAGGCTGACCTTGAACTGATCTGCCTGCCTGTGCCTCCCAAGTGCTGGGACAAAAGGTGTGCGCCACCTCTTAGCTAAGACTCATTTATATTTAAGTATGTGTATGTGTGTCACTATGCACCACGTGCGTTCAGGTAAGGCCAGAAGAGGGTGTCAGATCCCCTGGAGCTGCCTGATGTGGGTGCTGGGAACCACACTCAGATCTTGGGTCCTCTGCAGGAGCAGCAAGTGCTTCTGACCACTGAGCTGCCTCCCAGCCCCAAGTCTTTTCTCAGTGGCACAGTCTGGCTCCTACAGTGCCACCTGCCTTGGTGACCCCTACTGCCCACGCCTGTTCTTCCCCAACAATCCGCTTCCCACCACTTTTGTCTCCTTCTGCTTTGGGATCTTTGCACCTGCTGGTCCCTCTGCCTGAGATAGAGCTCTCTCTCCATAGTCAGGGTGTCTGCAGTCCAGGCCAGGTTAATGTTGGGGTCCCTCATGGTTTCTTGGGTTCTTTCCTGTGCCCCTTTCCTCTGCCAGCCTGGGCTCTATGTTCACATAGCTTTCCGTGTTTGTCTCCTCTCAGGACCCCTGCCCGGTGATGATAGCACATAGCGGATACTCAGTATGCTTGTTGGCAAAAGAAAGCCTGCCCTGGTTTACAACCGTGGTCTGGGCTCTACTCCCAAAGCAGGCATTTAGCCTCCTGGAGTTCCATGTGTGCCTAGCTTCTATTTTGGGCTCAGATACCCCTAGATCCCTACCCCATGGCAGTGGTATTGCCGGGCATTGAGGTTGGGGGTTGCCCAGTCCCTTGGAAGCTGGAGCCCATTTTATAGATGGGGACATTAAAAGCCAGGAGGTCAAGGTCATAGTACAGCAGAGATGGGAGGTAATTTACAAGAAGCAGAACAGGGTCCCTTTCAGGTGAGCATTGCAGTGGGGCAATGTACAGCTCCCTACCCCATGCTAGGACTTAGCCCTTGTCACCAGTGCTTAAGCTAAGCCTCAACAGCACCCGATGGCCTCAGGAATTAGGGCAGATGCCCTCCCTAATCGCCGGTGCCACCTCACCCCTGTCTGCTGGAGCCACTTAGTGAGGACCCTCGGCTTGAAGCCACCCTAGACTCAGAAGTCAGCACTCCATTTGCTGTGTCTCTGCTTAGACTCAACCCGGGTCAGGAGGCTAGCCAGCCTGCTCCTCCTGAGCCCACCTCGCTCCTCCCCCACTTTTAAAGAATATTTTTGGCCAAGTGTGGTGGCACAGGCCTTGAATGCCAGCACTCTGAGGCAGAGTAGGTAGTAGTTCCACAGGGGGAGTTTGAGACCAGCAGGAGCTACACAGAGAAACATTGTCTCCAAAAGAATAGTCCCTCTGTGTCTCTTAGCGGTTTGACGCGTGTACACCGTGTGTCACAAATGTGTCCACAGCTCTGCACAGCCACTCCCCCAGCATGTCCCTAACACCTTAGTGTTCTGTTCTAGCACACTGGGCCCTTGATGTTTTCAGGGCTTTGTGGCTCCAGTCTTCCTAGTGTACGAACAGGAAACTTACAGCTGTTAGTACCTGCTCCAGGCCATGCACACATCTGGGTCATTACCAAGAATAATCACACACACACAAAATTTTTCTTGAGACATAGTTCACACTGTAGTCCAGGCTGCTCTGGAACTTATTCTGTATCCCAGGATAGCCTCAGATTCAACAATCATCCTCCTGCCTCAGCTTCCCATATCCTGGGATTATACAGCTCGCACCTGTGACCCTCAGCTGAGGTGGATATGTGCCTGTGTCTGTGGACGTGTGTTCCACCTTGAGAATGTGCCAGATGTCAGAGAAAAGCCCCATGGAGTAAGTTGTGGTGAGCATGTACATTGCCATCTCAGCATGCAGGAGGCAGAGGCAGGAAGATCAATTCAGGATCTGCACAGTAGAGCAAGACCTTATCTCAAGATATAAGCAAGTGAGCCACTTGTTTAAATCCAGCACTTGGGAGGCAGAAGCAGGTGGATCTCTATGAGTTCAAGGTCAGCCTGCTCTACAGAACAATTCTCCTGCCTTCCCCTCCCACCCTCTCAAGTGAGGATGACAAGTGTCTGCTCTTCATCCAGGGATGACGCATGTGTGCCATGAGTCTGGCTTTGCTTGTTTCCTGTGACTAAGCTCTTATGGTCACTCCAATAGGGTGACCTATGTCCATTGTAGGGTTGACAGGCTGAGGGCCAGGAGAAAGGGCCAGAGCTGATCAGTGATGAGTCCAGGCTAGATCCTGTCTCCTGCACAGAACCCTTGCTCTCCACAGCTGAGACCCCAGCAAGATAGCAGGGACAGGTTGCTGGGTGTGCCCGGTGCAGGCAGGAGGTCAGCCCTTAGCCTGAACTCCCTGGCAACCTCTTCACAGGCTCTGCCCAGTGCAAGCTCCAGCTGCAGGTCCCTGACGCAAGCAGGAGCTTTTCCCTTAATTGAAAAGAGACTTAAAACCATTTCTGTTGGGGCCCAGGCTGCCGTGAAAAGGTGAAAACTGCCGGCGCCGCCAGCCATTGCTGAATCTGTAGTAACGCTAGGCTTTCCCCATGGTGGGAATTATAAACCGTGAAGGAGAATGAGGATTACACGTCTGGATCTCTCACAGGCCTTGACCCTGGCTTTCTCCAGCATGCCTTGCCCCAGTGCCCTCTTCTCCGCCCCTCCTGCGGCTTTGACTGTTCCTCACCCCCACCCCCTTCAGTCTCCAGAGCTCTCCCGGAACTCTCACCGTCTCCCTTCCAGTCACCCATGGCCTGTTGTTTGTCCTTGTCCCTCTGTGACCAGACTCTGAGTTTCTGTGCCTGTGTCTCCAGGACCCAACATCAGATCCGTGAGACCTCTCTGTATCCTAACGTGGCGGCCCCTCCCAGTGAAGTGCTCGGCTCCCAGAGCCGTCCCTTCTCTCCCCAGGCAGACCCTGAAATTCCTGTGGCCCATTCGTGGGGAGGACGCGCGAGTGAGAGGTCACTTGGCAGCTGCTTTTGAAAAAGGGGGTGAAACGAACACACGCAGGACAGGAGGTTCACTCGCTGGCTTTTATTCTGAGGTAGGCAGGGCCCATGTCTTGCCCCCCTGCTGGGAGCTTCACCTCGTTCTCTGGCGTGGTTGCCTAATTGGCACAAAGGGGAAACATGTGACCGAGCTTCAGGAATGCCCAGGGTTTAGGAAAACAAGAATAAGGTGGAGGAGGTTCGTGGCATATTGGCCAGCTAAGAAAAAAAAAATCTCACTGTTTCTGTTGCTGGGCCCTTGAGTGGAAGGCAGGAAAGGCTCTGTGGGCAAGCAGAGAAACATCTGGGGGTCATTTTGCTCTCGGTTGTGTAGCCAGCACACAGAGAACTGCCTGGTACACAGTGGGTGCCCAGAAAATGCCAGTTGTCAGGGCCTGAGCTCCTCCAGGGCCAGGCCTGGGCTTGGTCCTTTATTCAGAAGCAGGTCACTGAAGCCTGACACAGCAAGTGGACAGCCCTGGCCAAGACAGGCCTCTTTCCCAAGAAAGTGGGTGCCCAGAAAATGCCAGTTGTCAGGGCCTGTGCCCCTTCCTCCAGGGCTTCCCGGGTGCCATGCTGAGACTAAGCTCTTGTTCCTCCCGAGTGCTGGGATTACAGATGCTCAGCTCACCACGTGGTGTTGGGGCTGGGCAAGCTCTCTACGTGCTAAGCTGAATTGCCACTCCTAGAATAGTACTGGGGCTACTTGCTTGAGTGGCCTGGGGTCGAGTTCATGACAGACAGTCTAGCTCAGTGGTTCTCCAGCTGATGCTGCTGAAGGCGCAAGTCATAAACAATCCCACACCAGTTTGGAATTGTGATTAATAGGGTGGTATTTATTTAAAGGGGAATAAACTTACAGATCACGGTCCCAGACAACAGCCCTCTGCGCACGCAATTGGGAAGAAGTCTAGTCGCCGGAACCGGAGCAGGAAGTAAAGAGAGAGAGGAGGGAAGTGGCCGCTTTTTTTAAAGGGAAAGATACCACGCCCCAATGGGCTGGTATCTTGGTGGCTATTGGCTGGAGGAGCGGAAGGACCTCCCGCAACACCTCCCCCTTTTATTTAAGTAAGAGAGTTCTAAACCTACTATGAAATTATATACAATAAGTACAAATATCCTATTCTAACTAGCTTAGGTCTTATATAATAAATAGCTTGGCTAAGTCATGAGTCGAAAGTAACTACATTTATATAGTCTTCAACCCCATCGAAGATCTGAGAAGGGAAATAATGTTACCTGAGTAATTAGGAAGTGCAATCAAACAACTTCTAAAACATGCAACAAATCACAGAGACAACTAGCTACCTGGGCAATCACCCAAGGTCACGTTTGCAGCGTTGAAGCAACCAACTTTGGCTAAGGCCTAACATAACTGACACACCATTTTCAAAGGCAAGAAACTTGTCAAAACTATCTTACCCTGTCTTGGCAGGATATGACAGTCCTGTTTTTTCCATTCACAGATACTCTGTATTTCTGTCAGTGGTTGAGGTATGGGCATTTCTTTACCCAAAGGCCAGTTCAGCCAAGAAGAAAGGCTCCGGGTGGAGTGTCTTTGGTGCTCAACATTCTCTCGGGAATAGAGCGGTGTTGCCAGGAGCAATTGTGTCTCACTACCACAAAACTCTGAGTTAGATTAAAGGCCATTTTCTACAGCTCTTTGAAGAGGTTGAAGATTATCTATCTATACTGAGTATAATCTCTATGTATCTAAAGAACCTGATTAGTCTAATTATAAATGACAAACTTAGAATACTATTGATCTATATAATTCTCAATACCTATCTAACTTAAAGACTAAGACAATAAATAACTGTGAAACAAATGAGGACAATGACCTCCAAATATAAGCAATGTACAAATATACATTGCAGTATGGTAAATATATATCAATACACAAGCAATATGTAAATATCTTAATCAGAGGTAGAAATGTACACTGCAATATGGTAAATATATACAATATATATCAATACAATATATGTCAATACATAAAAAATGTTTTTAAACAGAGGTAGAAACATGCATGCATACAATAGTCAATATAATTTCACTTTGTATCAATATATAAGAATCGATACCAATACATTTGTCTCAAAACAATAACTCACAAGTACCAACAAGTACCAATCTATTATCCCTCTTTTTTTTTTTTTCAAATGATCCCTGAGCTTATTATAAAATTCCTTCCCCAACCCTCAACCATATACCAATTTATAATCAACCCCTAAATGATGTCCCTAAACCCAAGGGCAAACTTTACTGGGAGAGGGGACGTCGTCCTCTAGAGTTACTTCCAGCTGTCATGGGGGCGACGTTCTTTCTGGGGGATCCTGTGAAAGTAAAATGATGGTTAAATTTCAAGATCAATGTCTTTTAAAATTGCAAATAGTCTCTGAGTATTTTGTGCAGGTCTGGCCAGAATGTTGTATAAGAGGTGCACCATTTCAGCTAACCAAGTTGGGATCGTCTTGTGCAGCTGGTACCCAAAACAGGTCTTGTAGTAGCGCTATCGGTATCATGACGTCATATCAACCAGGTGGAGTCGTTGTTATGGGGCCCCATCTTCTTCCTGGAAACTTTAAATGTCACTTCAGGAAAAACTCATTGTTCATTGTGAAAAACTTAAACATCAGTCATATAGACATACACACACACACATACACACACACACACACACATATATATTCAATGAAAGGAATGATAGATATATTCAATGAAAAGTATGATAGATATGAAGAAAAGCAAAGATGTTTTCTAAACTCATATTTCTTTCTGTCCCCTATCATGGCTCTTGACATGAGACAGAAACTCCAGAAACTCTGGGTTTTTCTCTTACCAACAGGCTTGGAATTGGAGAGGGACTGAGCCAGAGTCCAACTTCAAAACCAGCTCTATAAATTTAGAAATATGGTTTAGTATATTTTACTTACACAACTTATTCAGTTTTCTTAATAGTTCCTATTGGGCAAGTATTTTTCCATCTGTCAGTATCCAAACATCCAGGATCCCTTGAATTTTTCAAAGATGAGTGTTTTCCTGTGGAGATAAGAACAGAACCCTGCCCCCATTCTATATGTTTTTCTTACCACCTGTAGGAATATCATCATTGTGGATGAGTTGTCATTTCTCCTTTCCAAGAGGTTTCTCCTCTTCAAATCGAACCTTTATTAATTTTGATGGTATCCACAATTTTTCTTCTCCTGTGGAAACAAGAGCAAAACCCCTTCCCCAACGTAGCACATCTCCTGGCTTCCATTGAGAGGTCAGCACATCTTTGAAATAAATTGGTTGATTTAGTTCAGCAGACTTTTCCATTATCCAATGTCTTTCTGCTGCTGTCGTTCCTTTCTCATTAGCGTTAAGAAAATTCAAGGTCAATAAAGCATTATGTAATCTATTTCTGGGGGTATTTTCGGTCCCTTTCTGTTTGTTCAGCATATCCTTTATAGTACGATTTGATCTTTCTATAACTGCCTGACCTGTGGGATTATGTGGTATACCTGTAATGTGTTTTATATTATAATAAGCAAAAAAGCGTTTCATTTTCTTAGATACATATGCTGGACCATTGTCTGTCTTTATTTGTGCAGGTATTCCCATGATGGCCATAACTTCCAATAGATGTGTGATTACTGAATCAGCCTTTTCTGAGCTCAGGGCAGTAGCCCATTGAAAACCTGAATACGTGTCTATGGTGTGGTGTACATATTTTAATTTACCAAATTCCATAAAGTGGAACACATCCATCTGCCAGATTTCATTTCTCTTAGTACCCTTTGGGTTACTCCCTGCAGGCAACGGTGTTTGATTATAGAAGGAACAAGTAGGACATCTCTTTATAATGTCCTTAGCTTGTTGCCATGTAATGGAAAATTCTTTCTTTAGGCCTTTACTATTGACATGATGCTTCTTATGAAATTCTGAGGCCTGCAACACGCTTCCAATCAATAATTGATCAATCTCAGCATTGCCTTGTGCTAGAGGACCAGGCAGACCTGTATGGGACCGGATGTGTGTTATGTACATCGGACAAAGCCTGTTCCTGATTATGTCTTGTACCTGGATAAACAATGAAGTCAACTCTGTGTCATCTGGTATAAATTCAGCAGTTTCAATATGCAAGATAACTCTTTCTGCATATTGTGAATCTGTAACTATATTAAGAGGTTCTTTAAAATCCCTTAGCACCATAAGAATGGCATATAATTCTGCCTTCTGGACAGAATTATAAGGGCTTTGTTCCACCTTACTCAATTCATCTGACTTATAACCTGCTTTCCCTGATTTATTTGCATCAGTATAGAATGTACGGGCTCCAGTTATTGGAGCATCACGTACAATTCTAGGAAGAATCCAAGAAGTTCTCTTTATTAGGTTAAGTCTACCACTTTTGGGATAGTTGCTATTAATTTCTCCCAAAAAATTAGCACAAGCTCTTTGCCATGGTTCATTGTCTTCCCATAACTTTTTTATTTCTTCAGTAGTAAAAGGCACTATAATTTCTGCTGGGTCTATACCTGCTAGTTGACGAAGTCTCAGTTTACCCTTTATAATTAATTCAGAGACTTTTTCCACATAAGTTTTTAATTTTTTACTTGGTTTATTAGGTATAAATATCCACTCTAAAATAATATCTTCCCTCTGCATTAGAATCCCTGTAGGAGAAATTCTGGAAGGCAATATGACTAGGATGCAGCTAAGATTTGGGTTTACCCTATCCACATGTGCCTCCTGTAATTTTTCCTCAATCATTGTCAGTTCCTTTTCTGCTTCAGCTGTCAGTTTTCTTGGACTATTCAAATCTTTATCACCATCTAAGGTTTTGTTTAAATGAACTATTAGATCAGGTGTTATCCCAACAGCTGGTCGTAGACTGGAAATGTCTCCTAACAATCTTTGGAAATCATTAAGAGTCTTTAACCTGTCTCGCCTAATTTGTGCCTTTTGCGTTTTAATTTTCTCTAACCCTATTCTGTAACCTAGGTAATTAATAGAATTTCCTCTTTGAATCTTTTCAGGGGCAATTTGTAATCCCCACCTAGGCAAGACTTTCTTTACTTCTTCAAACATCCTTTCTAAAGTATCTTTATTTGAATCAGATAACAAGATGTCATCCATGTAATGGTAAATTATGGACTTGGGGAATTGTTTACGAATTATTTCCAATGGCTTACTTACAAAATATTGGCACAATGTAGGACTATTGAGCATACCCTGTGGGAGGACAGTCCATTGATATCTCCTATTAGGCTGAGAATTATTATAAGTAGGCACTGTGAAGGCAAATTTTTCTCTATCCTTTTCTTGTAACGGTATGGTGAAAAAACAATCTTTCAAATCAATAACTATAAGAGGCCATCCTTTTGGTAATAGAGAAGGCAAAGGAATTCCAGATTGTAGTGGGCCCATAGGTTGAATTACCTTGTTGACAGCTCTTAAATCTGTCACCATTCTCCATTTACCGGATTTCTTTTTTACAACAAACACAGGAGAATTCCAAGGGCTGGTTGATTCTTCAATATGGTGAGCATCTAGTTGCTCTTGCACCAGCTGTTCCAATGCCTGTAATTTATCTTCAGCTAGAGGCCACTGTTTGATCCATATTGGCTTCTCAGTTAGCCATTTTAAAGGTAGGGCTGTTGGTACCTCTAAAGGTTTGGTATTTGCTGTATGTTCTTGTACAGCCTGAATGGCTGGTGACCTTTTCCCATAATATCTCATCATGTCCTTCCCAGAATTATGAGTTCCTGGAACTACAGGAATGTTAATCTGGGTATTCCATTGCTGTAGCAGGTCGCGGCCCCATAAATTTATTGCGATATTGGCAATATATGGCCTTAGTCTTCCTATTTGCCCTTCAGGCCCTATGCATTCAACCCATCTTGTGCTTTGTTTTACACGAGATAGGGTTCCAATTCCCAGGAACTGAACATCTACCTCTTGAAGAGGCCAATTCGGATGCCAAGATTCTGGAGTAATAATACTTACATCCGCACCTGTGTCCAATAAGCCTTCAATAAAAGTGCCATTTATACAGACTCTTAGCTTTGGTCTTTGATCATTAATAGAAGTCTGCCAAAATATACGTTTACTCTGTCCTACTGGGTTTTTTGACTCATCCTCCATGCGTAATTCATCATTTAGACCAGTAATATTTTTTACAGCAGAAATTGGAGCTTTTAATTTTCTTGGTGAGGCACGTTCTCTACTGTGACTGGGAATGACTGGGCCACTGTTGGCTTGGGGGCCTGCGAGAGGCCCCTCAAGGAGTTTCCCGACTGTATCGGGTTGCCTTGTCTGTCTGTTGTTGACCTGCATTCGTTGGACCAGTGTCGGCCTTTACCGCATCTCCTACATATACCTGAAGGCCGAGGTCTCCTATTTTTGTCATTCCCAGAAGGGATATTATTCCTAGAAATCCTTTGCCTGCAATCCCTTTTCAGATGTCCTAATTTACCACAATTAAAACACCTGGCAGTTTGATGTCTCCTCATTGCTTTGGAAATCGCTTCTCCTACCCAAGATTCATCATTATAGCTAAACGTCTCGACATTCATTGTATGCTGAATCCATTCATCCATAGGTGCTGATCTAAACTTTAAAGGCCCAATTATCTTTTTGCATTCTATGTTTGCATTCTCAAAAGCTAGAGATTCAAGAAGTAGTCGTCTAGCTTCTGGGTCTGTTACCCCTATGTCCAGAGCCTTAATTAATCTTTGCAAAAAGTCAATAAAGGGTTCTCTCTGTCCCTGCCTAATTCTGGTATATGATTCAACCCTTTTTGCTGGATCTTGTAGCCTATTCCAAGCATTTAAAGCTGCTTGGTGACATAAACACAGTACTTCATCATCATAAAGAGCTTGGACCTGTGGATCAGCATATTCTCCTACACCAAGAATTTGATCTTGGGAAACCTCCACACCTTTTGCTCTTCCTTGCTGTTCCATATGTTTGGATTCTTCTCTGAAATAGATTCCAAACATCAAGGAAGGTCCATTATCTAAAACTGCAGACACTAACTGATGGAAATCGTGGGGGGTAGCTCTAGCATTAGAAGCCCAAGTCCTTATCATTTCCTTAACATATGCAGAGTGCAAGCCAAAGGTAACTATAGCTTGCTTAATTTCTTTTAGATCATTCATTGCTATTGGCATCCATCTAGCTTCTCTGACTCCCTTTGAGCCTTTAGAAGTTGACGCTTTGTCAGAATGAATTACAGGGTATGTCGCTAAAACCCTGGGTAAGCCAGATCTAATAGCTGGTGGTGGCATTGTATCCTGTCTTTGTGCCTTCTTACTCTGTTCACCAGCTCCAATAATTTCTTCAATCATTTCAAGTCTTTTTATCATTGTCTCTCTTAAATCCTGAATCTCCTGAGCTACATGTGTTTCTAGTGATTTCACTGAGGTATCAATTTTTTGGTCCCCATTCTGCACCTGTGATTTCAAAGCTTTTGAATCCTGAATCTCCTGACCTGTATTAGTTTCTGGTAAAGATTGCATGGTTCTTAGGAGTGCCATAATTTTCCTAAATAATAGAATATTCAAAAGAATACTGAAACCTAGTAACCAGTAAATTAAGTTATCTCCATAGTCGTATAAACCTTGCATGAAAAAACCCATTGTTTTGGTAGTCAAAATAGTAAAATTCATGTTGGAAACGAAAACTGCCATATTACCTATTATCCAGCAGGTGGCGCTGTTCCCAAGTCGCGACGAAAACGGGGTCCTGTTTCAGTGTCCGCCTAGTATTTGTTAAAAACTGGGAAATGCAAGTTGCTCAACAAAGTAAATGTAATTAAATCAATTCCGTACACGGAACCATAAACCCAGAATCCAGGGGTAGAGAAGAGTAACCCGGAAGCTGTGTATGCCTCCACGTGACAGAGTCGTCCCAAGGGGTTGCAGCTTTCCGCAACCGGTAACCGCGTGCTCTGGTTCGCTCCGCTTAAGAGCTGTGCTTGCAAGGGAGATTTGAAAACGATTCAGAAAAGAGCAAACCACGTGGGCAGAGACTACGCGGTCCTGTGGAATTTAAATCCACGTAGCGAGGCAAACGATAGGCTGCGTGGGGACTTGAAGTCAATCTGAAGTGTCTAAAGGGAGAATATAAAGAACTGCAGCAAGAAAAGCCACTGCGTGATGATTTATGTTAAACTGCTGGCTCCACGCACAAGGCACAGGCCGCAAGGCACAGGCCGCAAGGCACAGGCCGCGGCCGAACTGGCGGCCAGCAGCCGAGCGGGAGAAGGAGGGGTCCTAAAACCAAACGTTGGGTGCCAGATGAAGGCGCAAGTCATAAACAATCCCACACCAGTTTGGAATTGTGATTAATAGGGTGGTATTTATTTAAAGGGGAATAAACTTACAGATCACGGTCCCAGACAACAGCCCTCTGCGCACGCAATTGGGAAGAAGTCTAGTCGCCGGAACCGGAGCAGGAAGTAAAGAGAGAGAGGAGGGAAGTGGCCGCTTTTTTTAAAGGGAAAGATACCACGCCCCAATGGGCTGGTATCTTGGTGGCTATTGGCTGGAGGAGCGGAAGGACCTCCCGCAACAATGCTGCGACCCCCCCAACCATAAAATTATTTTCATTGCTACTTCATAACTAATTTCCTACATATTGTTATGAATTGCCATGTCAATACCTGTGTTTTTCGATGGTCTTAGGCGATTCCTGGGAAAGGGTCATTTGACCTGTGGTCTCGATCCACAAGTTGAGAGCTGCAGGTCTGGCACCTCTGTGGGGTCATTATGTACCCCATCCCCAGCAGAGGAGAAGACAGAGGCTGAAATGGGTGGTACCACTGCCCAGGTGGATTGAAACCCAGCTGTCTGCCTCATGCAGCACTGGGTCCAGGAGGTTGGAGCAGAGCCTCTTGTGTGTGGAAGTTGGGTTTTTTTTGTTGTTGGGTTTTTTTTTTTTTTTTGGTTTTTCGAGACAGGGTTTCTCTGTGGTTTTGGAGCCTGTCCTGGAACTAGCTCTTGTAGACCAGGCTGGTCTCGAACTCACAGAGATCCGCCTGCCTGGAAGGTGGTTTTTATGTGGCGAGGGAGGCGGTTGGACAGACTCCCAACGAGCCAGAGTGCTGTTTTACAATGAGCCAGTAGAGGGCGCCTGCGAGCCATCATGCCTGCTCAGGGCGGTAACTTGTCTTAGGGGGTAGCCTGAGTCTGTTCGGGCCTGGGGAGGTCTAGGGAATGCTGAAGGGAGGGGAAGTAACCTTGTGAGCTCACCTGGCCCAGAGCTTTAAAGAATGAGACCTGAGGCTGAGGCAGGAAGGGTTGAATCACAAGAGGCCATGCCTCCTCTAGACGGCCTATGATCCTAGTTCCCTCTGTGGTGTGAGGATAGAGACAGTGAACATACAGGCTCTGCTCACCTGTGCTGGGAAGGCAGCAGCAGGAGGCTGGCCAGCTTGGTGGGGAGATGGCCACCAGCTTCATGTCCCCCAGGCAGGCCGTGCCATCCACGTTTGTATGGTTTCTATGAGCTCTATATATTACAGCCGGGGAGATCAAGGCTCAGAGAGCAAAGCCACCCATTTCCACAGTCACCCTGGTTCAAGGGTTCCCAACCCTCACTGTGAATCTCCAGGAAGCTTTATAAACAGCCAGGACCGGCTAGAAGACAGAGACTCGGCCCCTTTGTGTGTGTGTTGGGGGGCATTCCTGGGTAAATTGTTAAATCCCCCAGAGTGAAAGCCCAAGAGAGAGAGAAAGAGGAAGAAGAAAGCTGGGTGTGGTGGGGCACACCCACAATCCCAGCACTTGGGAGTTGGGGCCAGGCGGGTCAGGAGTTCAAGACCAGCTTTGGCTATGGAAAGCCCTGGTTCAGAATCAAAAGAAACTTCTCAGAGAATCCCCACAGGCAGCCATGGGGTCGCCACAGCCACAGCCAGCAGAGGGCAGGGTTAGCTCGCAGCCCAGCCTTGCCTAGCTGTGTCTCAGCTTCTCAGAAGGCAGCTTAGGCTGTGGCTGCGGGGTCTGGTTGACTGAGGTGGTGTGTAGAAGGATGCTCAAGGTGGGGGAACCCCAGAGCTTGGCACAATGCATGAAGGCCTCCTGCCCAGGCTCCAGACCTAGTCCATGTCTGGTTCCCTGGCCAGTCCTGTGCCCTGCTTCACCTGTCCCTCTGGAAACAGACTTCTGATCGCCTGAGGCAGTCCCAGAATTGACAGATGACAGCTCTGACTCCCAGGGTGACTGGCATTTGTTTTTTAATCTTCACTGTTGCCTAATCCTCCTGAGAGCTTTGCCCAGAGGCTGCACAACGGGGCTGAGGGAGCCAGGGACCTGTCCCTCCCTCTCCCTTCTTCCTTCCCCCTCTTCCCTCTCATCTCTTCTTCCAGTCTATCTTCATCTTGCCTGCTTACACCCCCTCCTCCCTCCTTCCATCCTCCCTCCTCCAGCATCTCTCCTGGGCCCACTGAGCCCCAAAGACTTCCAGCGTAAGCTGTGGGCTCCGTCCTCAAGCTCCAGGCCCTGCTGATGAGTGTAGTTACTGTGTCAGAAGCAGGGTGGGGGGTGAGGAAGGAGTTTGAGTGAGAGTGGGAGGCTCCTCCGTCACTGTGGGGTGATTTGTGCCATCTTTTGTTGAGGTCTCTGGAAGCCATAGGGACAGGACTGCCAGGCCAGAGCTGGATCCCCAAGCCCCTGCATTCAGTCACATACAAATGGTCCGGGTGTGCACATGGTCACATGGTCAGGCTCTGCTCCCAGATGTAAGGTTGGCATGACCATGCCCAGACTGTGGGACTCTGCTGGCTCCCTGGGACGTCAGCCTTGTCTTAGACCCACTTCCTGGGATCATCCTGGACGGACGGCAACAGGAACTGACCAGCCACGGGCACTCCTCTGGGACCTGTTGGCTGCCTATAAATAGAACTTTATCAGGATGGGCGCGTGCCCTGTCATCCCTGTAAGGTCCTTCGTTGCCACCATCCACAGAGGCAGAACACTGTAGGTGACAGCCTGCTGCCGAGGTAGTTACTGCAGGCTCTGTGCAGGGAGCCGCGTACTCCGTTATTCATGATTTCCAGGGACAGGAAACGTTGGTACTGAGAGTTGTTGTCCAGTCTCTGGCTTAGGGACCCCGGCTGCCTCCTACCAGCTGGTCAGTCATGTGCAAGTTATTGCTCTCTCTGGTCCTCAGCTTCCACATCTGTGTAATGGTCGGGTAGCACTTGGCAGAGAGAGCTGTGAACTGAGGGGAAAAGACTGTGTCAGACAGGGAGGTTTGGACCCTAGAAACCACCTCCTGTGTCCTTGGTTGTTTCCCACGCTAGCTCCTGCGTGTCACCACCGTGCTAGACTGTCTCAGCCAGGAAGTCTGCAGGTCAGGGGGAAAGGGCTGAGGCACTGCCAGGAGCTTGTCAGATCCCAGGATGACATAGGGGTGAAAGGGGGGTGTGCGAGAAGGAGAGGGTCACAGTGGCCATGTACCGGTCACCATGGTGACTATTTTCCAACAGAATTGGATGGGTTTGGCTTCTGATTTTGTCAAAAGAAAAGGGAACGCTGTGAGGAGACAAAACTAAAGCCAAGGGTGATGTGGAGTGAGCTCTCACTCCGCCTCCAGCAGACGGAAAGCTTCACTGCGCAGGCAGATGAGGCCTGGAGCACCAGCTGGCAGGTCATCTGCCCCGGGCTCCTTCTTGGAGGCCAGCGGGGAGGAGCGACCTGAATTTGGATCACATGAGAGGCTAGTGCTGCTCCATAGAGGTTTGTATCCTGCGGGGATTTTGAGCTGTGACTTCATTGGTCGTGGCTTCCGTTGGCTGTCTTCCAAGCTGTCAGAATCCTCAATCAATGGTCTGGAGACTTCTCCCAGGAGAGACTTAAATTGTTACTGGTGTAAAGGTACTGGTGACTAAGTGGCCACCAGGTGGCGCCCTCCTATGTGAGGAAGCTAGTTGCTAATTCCAGCTCCACCCCCTCGCACGAGGTCACCCACGCTGCCTAGCCAGCTGCTCCCCCAGCCCCCCTGTGATTGCTAGAAGGACTGATGGATCTCACCAAGACATATCACACTTGGTCACAGGGCATGAACATGACCGTCCCGTCTGTGAAGTCACAGATGGTGCTGACCCCCCCCTCTAACCCTGCCCACCGTGTCACAGTACACGCACAGGTGAGTGCGTGATGCTGACGTGTGATGACACTCAGAGTCCTTACCAGGGAAGCTGCTGTGGTGGTTTTACTCTTTCCTCTTTTGACTTTTTTGGGGGGCCGCCACCCAGCTCCCAAATAAATCCCACACGGAGGCTTACCCTTAGTTATGAATGCATGGCCTTAGCTTGGTTTGTTGCTTGCCAGCTTTTCTTAAATTATCCCGTCTATCTTTGGCCTCAGGGCTTTTATCTTTCTTCCTGTTTACCTTTTCTTTCCTTACTCCTTGTCTGCCTGTGTGGCTGGTCCCTGAAGTCCTCCTTCCTCTCTTGTTCCCAGATCCTTTTACTCCCAGATTTCTCATATTTATCCTCTGCCTTCCAGCCCACCTCTTTCTCTCTCTGGCCTTGCTGTTGGCAAGCTCTTAAGACCGTCAGGTGAGCCGGGCGGTGGTGGCGCACGCCTTTAATCCCAGCACTCAGGAGGCAGAGGCAGGCGGATCTCGTGAGTTCGAGACCAGCCTGGTCTACAAGAGCTAGTTCCAGGACAGGCTCCAAAACCACAGAGAAACCCTGTCTCGAAACCCCCCCCCCCAAAAAAAAAAAAAAAGACCGTCAGGTGTTTTAGACAGGTAAAGAATCACAGCTTCACAGAGTTAAATACAAAAAACAAAAGTCACACCCCTTAAAATAATTTCCCCAATAGGAAGCCCCTTGAGCCTCAATGTCCTATTCCACTGTGGATTTGCATATTGGGAGGTTGTGGGAGCTCGTGCCTGCAATCCCAGCACTGAGGAGGCTGAGGCAGAAGGATTGGGGGGTTTGTGAAGCCTGAGATACATAGAAAGACCTTGTCTCAAACCAAAAGAAGGAGAAGACAGGACAGGGTTTTAACTAGAATGCCATTTATTGGGTATGGTTCATTAGCCAGGGTCAAGGTGACTCTTGACTGGTCAATGTCTTGTTCAGGTCTCCAAGGTGACTTGGACAATTACTGCCCCGGTACCTGTGAGACAGCTACTGGGCTTGAACGTGGCCTTACTGTGTGGTGACATGTTTACAGACTTCTATCCTTCCTGGAGCCCTGGATCACTGCAGGTCAAGGGCGGTGATATGGAGATCGCTGGGTACCTTTTCTGAGGACCATGACACTGTGGAGGCCACTAGGTGTCTCAGGGGCTCCTTTTCCTTTCAGCCTTGAAGGGAAATGTACATCTGGACTTCTCAGCCGCCGGTTTAGACAGACATTCGGAGGAGTCACAGGCCTTCATGCAGAGCTAGGTGGTAGACAGAAGCCAGACAAAGTCGGGTGCCTGCTCCCATCCTACCATGCTCTCCTGTGGCCCCGAGCTGCTGGGGTCAGAGCTAGCAACAATTTTTTGTAGTTTTTATTTTGATTGGATTTTTTGAGGCAAGGCTATAATTGTATGTGTATGTTGTTGTTTTTGTTGTGATTGTTGTTGTTTCTTTTTTAATTGTTATATATGCATTGGTGTTTTATTTGCATGTGTGGCTGTGTGAGGGTGTCCGATCCCCTGAAACTGGAGTTACAAACAGCTGTGAGCTGCCGTGTGGGTCCTGGGAATTTAACCCAGGTCCTCTGGAAGAGCAGCCAGTGTTCAATCACTGAGCCATCTCCTGCTCCTTCCCCTCTACCCCCAAGACAGAGTGAGTCTTGGCTGTAGCCCTGACTGTCATGGAACTCACAGAGATCCATCTGCCTCTGCCTCCTGAGTGCTGGGATTAAAGGCGTGCGCTGCCTCTACTACCCAGCTAGCTTTTGTTTCTTGAGACAGTCTTACTGTGTCTCCTGGCTAATTGTGGTCTCCTAATCCTCCTGCCTTAACTTCTGATGTCTGGCTGTAGGAAACATGGTCTCTAGGCCCTGGTGCACTTGGTGGCTTCCAGGGGCAGTGTCTGACCTCCCACACAGCCAGCAGCCCAAGGCAGGACAAGGACTGACACTTCTGCCATCCTCTTCTTTAGAGTCCCTGAGTCCCCTCCCCACTAGGACTGAAGCTCCACAGCTTGGGGACATCCTGAGAGTGGCAGGTAGAGAATGTGGAATGTGTAGAGACAGTCACTCAGGACTGGGTGATTTTCTTTTTAAACTAATTGTCCCCTTCTCATCCTGCGTGGCTTGGTCCTTCAAAGCTAACTGGGGCCAAGTGGGAATGAAGGGAGGACAGACACACAGACAGAAAAGCTGGAATGAGGTGGGCTGTGCTTGTTCTGATGGGGGATAGCTACAGTGTAACTGCTGCAGGGAAACCAGGTTTATGTATTAATGGATGGAGTAAGGAAGAGGGGTTAGCTAGTCTTGGTGCCAGTTCTCTGTAGGGAATGCAACATCTGAACTGTAAACATCTGGGAGAAGGAAGATGCTATCAACCTTCCTCCTCAGACCCAGGGAGGCTTTGCCATTTCTGTGGATCTCAGGTACTGGGGTAGGTCACGTGGCTGTGCCCACATCAACAATACACATTCACTCAGGGTTTCCTCTACTCCCCGCAATCTGGTGTTCTCTGGAGTCAAGACAGGACTCTGGAGTTCAAAGGTTTCGATTGTTTAATGTAAATTTAAAACTGTCACTTAAAACAGACTGTGCTGGGCTCAGGGGACCAATAAGGAAATGGTGCCTACTCTAGGCACCCTCAGCAAAAGCAGAGATAAGAGCTGTCCTTTCCGTGCCTATGACTAGATGAGCACAGACAGGTCAAAGAGGTCATGAGTTCTTAGCTCATGGCTTGAGCCATCTTTCCCGAAGATGGGCATGCTATGCTGGCTTTTGAGGGATGGATAGGAGCTCATTCCCCTGGCAAAAGAAGAAAGTGTATATCAGGCATGGGACCAGCATCTGCAAAGGTGTGAAGAGGCTGAAGGGCTTCATGACTCTTGGTTCTGGGTGTGAACAGGTGTCCCTGCAGATGGGACTCTAAGATCATCTTAAGTTTGGGAAGCCTTGGATTAGGTCAAATTAGAACTATCTCTCCACTAGGGCTGGAGAGATGGCTCAGTGGGTAAGAGCATTTGTCGCTCCTCCAGAGGGACCTGGGTTTAGTACCCAGCACTTCCATGGCATCTCACAGCCTTGAAACCTCCATGAGCACCAGGCACTTTGTTCGTAGACATTTATTCAGACTTTCAAAAATATAAAATAGAATAAATAAAACTAAACTTAAAAGAGGGAAACCTTTTCACGCTGTCTGTGGTGGCTCGTGCCCGCTGTTCCAGCGCTGGGAAGGTTGGGGTAAGAGGATTGCCTTGCATTTGTGTGCTGAGCGAGTTCCTGGTTAGCCTTAGCCTGGGCTAGAATGATACCTCCCCTCACAAACGAAAACAAACAAACCACAACCCAGATCTTTTCCTCATGCAGGACTTCTCAGAGCCTTTGACGGGCGGAGTTGTGAGCGCCCAGCAGAGGATAAAGTAGATGGGTTTCAGCCCAAACTCATTATGAGGCCCCCTTCCTGGAGCATCTCAGAAGGTCAGATGTTCCAGGGGACAGACCTTGGGAAATGTTGCTCGTACCTGAGAAGATGCCACCACTCCCATGCATATCTCTAGGGACAGACAGAGCTCAGTGCCCCCATGGAACTGTGTAAGGTTGGGGATACATTTCCCCTTCCTGAGTCTCAGTTTCCCTATCTGTGCGGTGAGAATGGCAGTGTCCCTTTGTGGAGTGTGGCCACTCTTCAGAGTAAGGCAAAGGGACTGATTTTGGCAGGTACCACCCAGAGGGCCTGATGCTCTCTCTGACATATCCTGTATCCCTCAGGCTTTAAGATGTGTGTCAGCAGCAGCAGCAACAACAACAATGGCGACAACCATGATGAGGCCCCTGTGCTGAACAACAAGCACCTGAGTGTCCCCAACATCATCATTACACCCCCAACCCCGACGGGCATGGGGCTTCCCAGGGACTCCAAGCATGCAGGTAAGGCAACACCGCTATGCAGAAGACTGCTCCCAGGATCCCTTTTGTACCATGGCCTGACCTGGTTCCCATCTCCCCCTGAGCTTGTTAATGTATGGTCAACGCTGACCGCTCCATTCTGGGCCCTTTGTCATGATGCCAGCCCTAGCTAGGTGTAGCTTGTTGGGCAATTGTGTGAGCAGCCCTTGCTGGCAACCAGGAGGGTGATGGATTTCGTCTGGACTGGCCCGCATGCCGTACCTTAGCCACTCACCGGAACTGAAAGATGCACCATCCCTGCCCACAGCAGGGTGTCCTGTCCTCCATGGTGCTGGCTGCAGCAGCTTGGTCAACAGGAAAGACTGGGAAACGGCCCCATGCCAGGCTATGGCTGTCCTTGGGTCTTTCGGATATGAGGGAAGGGAAGATATGAAATGTTCCTGGCCAGACAGCATACAGGGTGAGGTGCAGACTGGTGTCTCATCTGCCTCCTGCTGATGCCCTTGGAGCTGGCAGGTAGACTCTCTTGTGCAATGAACGGAGCTACATTGAGTCAGGCCTGGCAGGGCAGGCCCACAGTCCCAGTTATTGGGGAAGCTAAGACAGAAGGATCACAAGTTCAAGGCCGCCTGAGCTCCAAAGAAAGCTTGGGGCCAGCCTGGGCAACTTAGCCAGACCCTGTATCAAACATGGATAAAAGGGTTGCTTGTATTCAGTGGTGGAGTTCTCGAGGCCCTGGGTTCTGTCCGTCTCCAACACCAAAGGGGAAAAGGAGGCTGTTGGTGTGGGGACGGTTGTGGCTGGTGGCCCATCCGAGAAAATGGGTCATTTTCTCACAGGTGCTCAGGAACAGACTTAGTGTAGATCTCGCCCCTCGACTACAGATGAATAAACTGAGGCTCACAGAGGCTGATGAGCAAATGATGTAGAAACTCCAATGAGTCTCTAGGGCGGGGAGGCATCATGGCGGAGCAGGCCCAAAAGGAATAGGTCCCAGGGAATGATAGGAATCCGGCAGGAGGGCAGAACCACCTTTGTTCCTTTCCACTCTCAAGAGAGAACCAGCTCAGATCCCAGAAAACCACCCTGGGTCCCTGCAGAGGGCAACCACACCAGTTACCTCATCAGGCCGCCCTCTGAAAGGACCTGCCAGCTCTGGGCATCTCTACACCGAGGGGCCAAGTTTCCAGCACACAGAGCCCAGTCAAACCACAGTACCCACCCTCCTTCGTGGCTTTCCCCAGGCTACGTGATGGATGCACACCCACTCCTTCTCACTCCCACACTGTGGGCTGTAGCTCTGCTTTAGAGAAGGGGAAAGGAAGGGAGCCAGAGAAGGCCAGCGACTCACCTGAGGGCCCACAGCAAGGTGCAAGAAGAGCCAGGCTCTCGCCCATGGCTTCTCTGCCTCACAGCTAGTGTCCAGACAGACCCAGAGAGGACATCAGAGACCTGGTCCTCAACTTCACCACAAGGACCCTTCTCTCTGGGCCACAATATCCCCTTCTGGAAAGTTCCCTAGGTCTATACTTACCCCACAGCATTGTGAGGTGACATTTCAGGCTGAAGCTGAGTGCTTAGGAGGCTTCTGAACCTTGGGGGAAGTTCCTTTTAAGTTTGGACAGCTGTGGGGCGCATGGGTTCAGAAAGGTGACCCACATAGTCTCTCGAACCAACACTTTGGTTCCACCGAGTTTCCAGATATGCTACTGTAAGTTTCCCTCAGTGTCATCCTCTGTCTGGGGACGACAAGAAGAGATGGAGGTCTCACATGGCTGTACTGTTGATGCTACTACAAGAAACATCGCTAGGCTGGAATAGGGCCCAGCGAGATGGGAAGCCTTGATACCTACTCCAGGAATCCTGAGGAGCTTCTGATCTCTCCCAGTTCCCAAGAGGACCTGGGTGGTGGGGGACTGAAGCACTGGGGGTCCTTCTCAGCCTTTGGTGACTCATGCTAGCTTGAGGTGTCCTGGGTGGTGTCCTGAGGTGGAGAATGTTAGGTCTAGGGAAGCCGACAGAGGACCTGTTAAGGTGAGCTCTTCCTGATGCCGATCCCTCTCTCCTAGTCTGGATGGATGAGGTCATGTCCTATCAAGATGACGGAGAGTTGGACCCTGAAGCCTGAGAAGTCACCAGGTGGTAGGACCTGTGTGGCAGCTTCCTGCCTCACTGCCCCTTGCCCCAGGTGTTGGGGACATGGCTACCGGAGCAGCTTCATGAGGACAGTGAATTGGGCCCTGGACCGGGACAGGAGCGGCCAGAGGAACACAGCAGGGCTCGGGCCCCAGTGGAGCAGACATCTGTTACCTCCATGTTCTCGCCAACCCAGACCCCAGTTTGGTGAAGAGGAGGTGACCCTGCCCTACAGCCGCTGTGACCACGGACCCTGGCCCTCAAGGTCACAGCACACAAGGACTTCTCGCCAGAGCAGAGCCTCTGTTTTTTACAAGTTGTTTTACAGGTACAGAACCCACGTCCTGAGCGAGATTTATAAAATAAAGCACCTTTGTGACTTGTGGGGTCCTGCTTCTTGGGTCTGGGGGGTGTCTACCTCGCCAGGGTGGGGGGCAGGGAGGACATCACAGGCAGTTAAGGCTGGGAGCGCCGTGTGTCCACACTCTTGGCCTTTTCTCAAGGAGCGGAAATAAAAAGCCCACAGAGATCGCGCGAAGCAGCCTGGGAATGTTATTTAAAGGAAGCGACAGGCAAGCTGGGAGAACATTGCAAGGACCGCCCACTGTCAGTGAAGACAAACGGTGCTTCCTTTCTTGAGTGCAGCAGCATGCGCGGTAGGGTCACTTACTGAGGGACATCTGTGAGGGTTGTAATACTTATTTTGGGGGTAAGAGTGTTTGTCTCAGCACCACCCACAGACAGTACCCGCAGAGGCCAGAAGAGGGCATTGGATCTCCTGGAACTGGAGTTACAGGTGGTTTGAGAGCCACCATGTGGGTCCTGAACCTAACTTGAGTCTTCTGCAAGAGCAGCCAGTGCACTTCATCATTGAGCCATCCCCCCAGCCCCAGCTTTCTGCTTTGTTTGGGGTTTAGGTCAGATAATCATTTTTCTACTATGCAATGTTCCTTTCTCATAATGCAATTGAGTTTATTATGTGCATGCATAATTATGCATAAACTTAAAATGGCAAACAGATTTTCTCTAAAAGCTCACTTGGGGATATAGTTTTGCTTTTTTTTTCTTTTGCACACATACCCACAACCAGTTCAGGCTGGACTGACCCTCCTACCCTAGGACCAAGACGTCTTGGGTATGTGCCTGAATAGGAAATATCCAAGTTTGGTGGGGCACCCAAGGGAGCCTGGCTTCTGCTCAGTTTGCCATGATGGCAGAAGGCTAGGATGCTCCGTCTCTGCTTCCCCTACGACCCTGCCCTTCGTTCAGCTGCCATTTTACTCTCTGATCTGCCTCCACGCTGCTTAGCAACCTCCAGTCTTCCTGCTGCCCCCGAAGAGAGCAGAGCTCAGCCTCACTCCCCCTTCATTCCAACCTAGACCCATGGCCGTCTTTCCCCTTCCTGTGTGCTCTCTGTTCTTGTCATTGCTGCTGTGGAACAGCCCCGGCGTTGTGACAAAACCTCTCGTGGTCACAAATATGTAACCTGGGCGGAACTCAAAGAGACAGCTCCTCCCTGTTTCAAGAGACTACAGCTGAGACGTGTCACGCAGGGCTGAAATGTTGACATCTAAGGTGACCCACCCAGGTGACCCATCTACCCACCACAAGGCTGGTGAGTTGGTCCCTGACTCTTGGTTTCTCTCAGATGGCTTGGGCTTCCTCGCAATAGGGTGGCCTGGTTTCTGGTGAGGGCTCTGCAAGGACCTTGTCTCCCAAGTCACTTGGTGTCACTTCAGCCATGACATGGGGCTGTGGGGTATATTCCCAACCTGAGGGGAGGGAACAGCAGTCCTGGTTTCTCGTGGGAACCGTGTCAAAGGCACAGTGGCAGAAGCGTGGCCATGCTATTTGTGAGACAGAGCTCTCAGGAGCAGGGCCAATAGAATGTATATATATGCATACATACATACATATACACACATTATATATACATATATATTCTAGAAGAGGTTTATTAAGTTGATTTACAGGATCCAGGCTGACTGCACAATGTGGGGGCTAAGGACTGGGTCTCCTCAGCTGTCCTACTTTAGACAAAGGCTTGGGAGTTCCCTAGAACAAAGAAATGGGTCTGATGTCTGCCCACGGCTGCTGCAGTGAAAGCAGGAAATGAAGGCAGACACAGCTGCACCCTGACTTCTTCAGATCTGGGTTGTCTGCCCACGTCATCTTCTGTGGAAACACCCCCACAAACAGGTACCACTCATGGGTCTTAGATGGTTCTTCACAAGCAAACAGGTTTTGATTGGTACCTCTATATATGTATCTGGGGATAGGGTGTGTGCACAGGTGTCATGGCGCCCATGTGGCGGTCAGGGACAACTTGAGGGAGCTGGGAGCTCTCTCTCCTACCCACGCGTCCTGAGGATCAAAGTTCTCATCCTGACAAGCACCTTTACCTGCTGAGCCATCTTTTCTTTTTCAGATTTGGGTTTTTGTTTTGTTTTTTGTTTGTTGGTTTTTTGATTGAATTTCTCCAACTGGCTGCCCTGGAACTCACTCTGTAGATCAGGTTGGCCTCAAACTTAGAGATTTATCTGCCTTTGCCTCCTGGGTGCTGAGATTAAAGATGTGCTCCATCATACCTGGCTCTTTAAAAAAAATTGGAGATTTATTAATAATAATAATTAATAATTCTTATTTTATGTGTATGAGTGTTTTGCTTGCATGTATGGCTGTATGTTGTGTGTGTGCCTGGGGTCCAAGGAGGGTAGAAGAGGACATCAGATCCCTTGAAACTGGGGTTATAGATGGTTGTGAGTCCCCATGTGTGTCCTGGGGACTGAACCTAGGTCCTCTGGAAGAGCGGCTCTTACTGAGCTGCCTCTCCAGCCCCATACTGAGCCATCTTGTGGGGGCGGGGGGCTTGATGGCTCTTAATAGTCAAGATCAACCTGAGATTCATGTGTGCCCCTAGAAGTCCAAATGTTGAAAAGTTTTTTTTTTTGAAAGAGGGTGTCACTTGGGGTCCCCAATGAGCCCACGCCTGGCTCTTGTGTGGGATATTTCATCTGCCAGTTGTGACACATGGCACTTTTGAAAGTGACAGAATTAAATGAGGTCTTGAAGATGGCATCTCTAAATCAGTGGTTCTCAAGCAGTGGGTCACAACCCCTCAGGGTCAAACCTTTTCATAGGGGTTGCCTAAAACCATCAGAAAACACAGATACTTACATTACAGTTCATAACAGTAGCAAAGTTACAGTTATGAAGTAGCAACGAAAACAATGTTATGATTGGGGGTCACCATAGCATGTGACGCTGTTGCTAGAGGTCACAGCGTTAAGAAGGTTGGGAACCTCTGCTCTAGATGACATCACTTTTACCAAAGAAGAAGGGCTTCGATGCTACACTGCTCTGTCCCCTGTGTGTCTCCACTCTCATGGAGCGATGTGGTAGGAGGGCTGGGTTCCATCCTGAGCAACCATGAGCAGGCTTAGCTCAGTCTCTTTCCACACTGCTCCCTTGAACGAGACAACATGTGCACTGCTTGCCATGTGTTGGGCACCCTTGTAAGTACATGGACACATTTTATTTTAAAAGTTATTTTTGTTTTATGTGCATTGGTGTTTTGCCATGGGTGTTCCGTCCCTTGGAACCAGAGTTACAGACAGTTGTGAGCTGCCATGTGGGTGCTGAGAATTGAACCCAGGTCCTCTGGAAGAGCAGTCAGTGCTCTTAACTGCTAAGTCATCTCTCCAACTCCTTGTTTTTTAATTTTTAATTTAATAGGGTGGGGTCCCTATGTAGCAGGGTGGAAGTCAGAGAACACCTTGTAAGAATGGTTCTCACCTTCCACTGTGGGGCTGGGAGAACAGAACTCAGTTGCTCAGGCTTGTAGGCTGGGTCTTCTTGTTGGCTGACCCCTTCTACATATCTTTTTTTTTTTTTTTTTTTTTTTTTTTTTTTTTTGGTTTTTCGAGACAGGGTTTCTCTGTGGTTTTGGAGCCTGTCCTGGAACTAGCTCTTGTAGACCAGGCTGGTCTAGAACTCACAGAGATCCGCCTGCCTCTGCCTCCCAAGTGCTGGGATTAAAGGCGTGCGCCACCACCGCCCAGCTTACATATCTTTTTTTTGTTGTTTTTTTTTTTGTTTTTTTGTTTTTTTGTTTCTCAAGACAGGGTTTCTCTGTAGTTTTGGAGCCTGTCCTAGAACTAGCTTTTTTAGCCCAGGCTGGCCTCGAACTCAAAGAAATCCGCCTGCCTTCATTGTGAAATGGTTTATTAGTTTCCTTTTCTCTGTGACATTGCTGTGTCACAAAGTCACCCCAAAACACACACAGAGTCAATGCCTTTATAGCTGGGAGCACTGATCTGCCTCTCTAGTATGTGACTTGGTGGGAGCTCTGCTGGGAGCCCTGAGGTTTGGGCTACATCAGGCTGCAGCTAAGTTCCACTTTCCAGCTGGGTTCCTCCACTAAGTGACACTCAGAGTCTTTTCCGCAGAGAACACAGCTGGCTCCTAAGGTTGCTTGTAGCCTATACATACCACACTCACCCCCCCACTCACACATGCACACACGTGCACACACACATGAATACTCTCATACACATGCATACACACAGATAGACACTCACATATATACACACATACACGTATATGAATACACACACCCATACATACATGTATGCACACACATATATAATACACACATGAATGCACACACGTGTATAGACACACATATACACATGAATACATGCATTTACATACACACATGCATATACATACATGCATACATATAGACACATACACGCATGCATACACACAGAGGCTGGTGATACAGCTCAGTGTTAGAGTGCTTGCCTAAAATGTATAAGACCCGGGGTTCAATTTCCACTACCACAAAATAAAGAAGTGACTAGATAGGCCTGGGGTGTAACTCAGGGGTAGATCATTTACGTAGCCTTCATAAGGTTATAGGTCCAATAATCTATAGGTCATAGTACCATCCAAGGGGGAGAAAATAAGCAAATAAGTGGAGCTGTGATGAGGTGGGGCCAGGCTCTCTGCAGGCTGTGTTCTTACATTGCCAGTCCATGCTACCCTGCCCTTTGCTCTGTTCACTGGGCGTCCTTCATCCCCAGGGAACCAGGTCTGATACCTTTCTTTCCTGATCCCTCTTCAATGCCTCTCCAGCACTATATCTGCCTGCATGCCACTACCATGCTTCTCACCAAAATGAAGATGAACTGTAGGCCAGTACCAATTAAATATTCTCCTTTATGAGTTGCTGTGGTCACGGTGTCTCTTCACAGCAATAGAAACCCTAACTGAGACAAGACGGAGCCAGGGCCTGGCTCATGCTAACTCCACCAGTGACCACACTCCCTTTGCTTTGTTGTTGTTGCTGTTGTTTTGCTGTTTTTTGTTTTTTGAGACAGAATCTCCCTGTATAGCTCTGGCTGTCCTGAAACTCGCTCTGTAGACAAGGCTGGTCTCAAACTCACAGAGATCTGCCTGCCTCTGCCTCCTGTGTGCTGGGATTAAAGGTGTGTGCCACCACCATTTGACATTTTTTTTTTTTGAGACAAAGTCTTGCTATGGAGCCCAGTCCTTCTGCCTCTGCCTCTACCTCATAGGCACGTCCCTCTGCACCTGGCTTTTGTTCTATTTCTGAGAGAGAGTCTCACATTGCCCGGGCTGGACTTGAACTTCTGATCCCCTGGTCTCAACCTCTGGGAATACAGCTGTGCTCCAACACACCCAGACCGTCTCAATAGCGTCTAGGTGAACCTCGAATCTGTTATTAGTTGAAGATTCAGTGGCTGACAAGATGGCTCAGTGGGTAAAAAAAGCACTTGTCACAAATCTTGATGACCTGAGTTCCATCCCTGGAACCCACGTGCAGGTGAAAGGAGAGAACCAACGCCACAAAGCTGTCCTTGGACCTACTTGGTAAACGCCTGCGCACTCGTGGGTGTGCATGCACACACACACACACACACCACATCATCATCATCATCATCATCATCATCATAGTATTGGCACTGGCTCAGAAGGATGGTTGTTGTTTGTTTTTGGAACAGAGTCTCCCTGTGTAGCCCTGACTGTTCTGGAGCTCTCTAGGCTGGCCTTGAACTCATAGATTTCCACCTGCCTCTGTCTCCCAAATGCTGAGATTAAAGGAATGAGGCACCAAAGCCTGTTTTTCTTTTTCCTTTTTGTTTTTTCCCCTTCATTTTTAAAGTTTTATTAATTTTCGGCAGCTATTTATTTAATGCATGTTCTTTGCCTGTATGTTTGTGTACCACATACATGCAATTCCAGAGGAGGCCAGAAGAGGGCAGCAAATTCCCCGAGACTGGAGTTACAGCTGGCTGTGAGCCACCATTGTGGAACTGAAGTTGGGCCCTCTGCGGAGCAGCTGGTGCTCTGAACTTTCTTAACTTAAGCTGGGGCTTTAACTTTAGCTTTCCAGTCCCCACCCAACCCCCCTTTTGGGGACAGGATCTCACCATATTCCTGAATGAGTTCAAAACCAGCCTGGGCTCTAGACCACACAGACCCAAAAAAGCCCCATAAATCTAATCCTGAGACCCTGGTTCAGGGCTGTACTCTCAGGAGCTGAGGCAGGAAGATGGATAATGCAAGCCCTGTGTGAGACTGTCTCAAAGAGTCAAAATACTGTGGCTGGAAAGGTGGCTCAGAGGTTAAAAACACTTGTTGCTCTTGCAGAGGGTTGAATTCCCAGCACTCAAACTGCTGCTCACAACTGCCAGAAACCGCATTTACAGGGCAACTTAAGCCCTCTTCCAGTCTCTGAGAATGCCAGGGCAGACAAGGAAGCAAACACACACATATACCTAAAACATTTTTATTGTTAATTTTTTTTTTTTTTTTTTTTTTTTTTTTTTTTGTGAGACAGAGTCTCTCTGCATAGCCCTAACTGTCCTGGAACTCTATGCAGACCAGCCTAGACTCAAATTCAGAGTCTCTCTGCATAGCCCTAACTGTCCTGGAACTCTATGCAGACCAGCCTGCCTCTGCATTCTGAGTGCTGAGATTAAAGGCGTGCGCCACCACACCCAGCTTAAAACAGAAATCTTAAAGCATTGTGAACAGCTCCTGTCTGCAGTAGGGTAAGCGGAGATCATTGCCAATGGCTACTAAAGAGGGAACAGATAGGCGGGTTCTGCTGCTCACAGGCCACCAGCCCAGCCCCTGCCGTGTCCAGGGACAGTTTTCAGGCTCCCGGAGACAAGGACCGAGACAAGGACCGGTCTGGTCTCAACGCTTGGGATTCCTGCCTTTTCCTGCAGGAAGAGAGCTGGGGAGGGGGAGTGTGAGAACAGATGGGAATGTAATTTTTTAATGACAGCAGCAGATGGTAAAAAGACACAAGAGTGTATTCACACCATGTCGGAGCTGTGTGAGAGCGCCTGGCCCAGCCAGAATATGCACGGTGGGGCTGTCGCGATGGCTCCTCTGCCAAACCCAGGAGGCGGGCCAGCTGCAGGCAAGAACAGGCCGCAGGGAGGGGTGGAACACACTGCCAGGCTGCAGGCAGCCACAGGTGGATGGGAAATACCTGTGGCCACCTGGTGGGATCTGGGATCTAGAGACTCAGTGTGCTGGCTCTGCCAGACATGGAATTACTCAGAGCACTGGGCTTCAGGTGCCCACCACTCCCAAAGGCTAGGCTCTCATGGTAGCTTCTCTGCCCCTGCTGCCCAATGCTGATGCAATATATTGCACCGCGGACTCCACCCACCTCAAAATTCCTGCAGCAGTGTAGATAGCAGCTGGGCACAGCAGCTCGTGCCTCTGGTCCCCACACTTGGGAGGCAGAAGCTTCAAGTTTGAAGCAAGCCTGGGCTACTTAGTGAATTGCAGGCCAGTCTTGGTTACAGACTCCCTCAAAAAAAAAAAAAAAAAAAAAAAACACACAGAGATAAGTTAAGGCCGGACTTGGTGGCGCATGCCTTTAAACCCAGCATCATTTTGGAGAGGCAGGAGGATCTCTGTGAGCTTAAAGGCAGCCTGGTCTACAAGATGAGTGCCAAGACAGACATCCAGGATGGTTACACAGAGGGAACAAACCTGTTTTGAAAAAACAAACAAAAAAAAAGTTTAAAAAAATAAATTAATTAAATGTAGATAATATTACCTTGCATATTCCAGCTTCCTATAGTCCTGGGGCTTCCAAGGTCAGTTTCAAGGTTTGCTTTATTAAAATCAGCCTTTCCCCCCTACATTTGTTTACTCTGTGTATGCTTATGTTTGGGGGTGGTTGGGACAGTGCCTACCACCCTCAGTGTGGAGAGCAGAGGACATCTTTGTGGAGTGTGCCTGCTCCTTCCGCCTTTAGGTAGGTTCTGGGGATCAAACTCTGGCTGCTTGGCTTGCACAGAAAGCCCCCTTACCCTTTCCTAAACTATCTGGATAAGCCAATGCCACGTTTTATTTATTTGTTTGTTTTTGAGACAGGGTTTCGTCTGTGCCAGGCTGACCTTGCCTTTGAACTTCTAACCCCTGCCTCCACTAGGGATCCCTGAGATCCCAGGCGGGTACCACCAGTCTCCACTAGGACTTGCCTGCTTTTCTTGAGGTTAGGTTGGAGCTGTGGAAGTCGTGAAATGTGTGAGGAGGAAGTCAGGGAAGGAGAGTATCCATTGTCCATCAAGGGTGACTCAGAGACATCCGTCACGGCTCAGGGCTGGAGGTCACGCTGCTGCAGAGTGATAGTTTTCCCGCTGCTGGCCCCCAAACACAGTTGTGTCGACGGGGTGGGCCTCAGGAGGTGCCTCCCAGAGGAGGGGTCCTGTATGCCATTCAGAGTTATGATTGTCTCAACGCCCTCACTTATTCTTGTTCATCCTTCACGCTAGTGTGGACCTTGGTATCTTATACTTGGGGTTATTATCTGACAGCCTTGGCTGTTTCGCTCGAGTCGCTGCCGGGAGCAAATTCTGTTGAGTAGTGTGTCCAGCAGGCGGCTTGGCGTGGGTCTCATCTCATCCAGGGGCCAGACCGTCATGTCCTTTCCTCTTCCTCTCTTCCTCTTTTTTCCCCAACTTCCCTCCGTTCCCTTTCTCCCTTTCTCCTTTGGTTCCACATCCCGGGGAACAGAACGGAACTAAGTGCTGATGGTTTTGGCCCTCTAGTGGCCGGAGAGGGAACTGCGTTGAAGATTGCACCACCCCAGGTCTCTCAGTTCACAACTGCCAAGTCAAATCCAGTGTCTCTTAGTGAATGAGGGATGCAGTCTCATTCCACAAAAGTACCAGCTATCGTTAGGAAGCAGCGAAGGAGCTAGAGAGACGGCTCAATGCTTAAGAGCGTGTTCTGTTCTGTTTTCACAGAAGACACAGGTGTGGTTCTCAGCCCCCATACGGGAGACCCACAACGTTCTATGCCTCCACGGCACAAGCCCCTACACATAACTAAATAAAATGACCTTTTTTTTTTTTTTTTAGCTTTTTGTTTGTTTAATTGATTGATTTTATTTTCATTTTTGTTTTTATGTTTGGTTTGACTTTTCGAGGCAGGGTTTCTCTGTGTAGCCCTGGAGGTTCTGTAGACCAGACTAAGAGATCTGGCTGCCTCTGCCTCCTGCGTGCTGGATTCAAAGGTGTGCACTACTCCTATCCCGCTGAAATATTTATAAGAAAGAAAACAATAAGCCTGTCACTTGCTGCTATGTCTGCAAACAATACACTAACTGACAAAAGCCAGGCATAAAAGACAACCTGCACATTGTCCCTCGTGATCATGGAATGGGAACTCTGACCTCAAGAGACAGAGAAGAGAAGAAAGATAAGATAGCAACCTGGAGCAGGGCCTAGGGGAAAGCAGGGAATGGGAGAAAGGTAGCCAGGGGCCACAAAGAGTGTACAGACAGAGGTGAGAGGTGGCCTCTGGTGACCGCTGCCCAGAGTGGTGACCACAGGTAATAGCAATGTATATTTTGAGCTAGACACGGTGGTATACTACACGTGTAATGGAGGACTTGAGAGGCTGAGGAGGTGGACTTTACTTCAAGGCCCCTTAGTGAAATCCTTCCGAATAAAACAAATCAATACCAGTATGTGTTTCCAGATAGCTGGGGAGTGGGGATGGTTTTGGCTTTTGCCGTGTATGGAACCCAAAGCCCTGTGTGCCTGTGCTAAGTGCCTGCTCTGGCCCAGCCCAGGGAGTCTCACCACAAGGAATGACCTGTGTTTTGAGTTATCCCTTCTTTTTTTTTTTTTTTTTTAAGATTTATTTATTTATTATGTATACAACATTCTGCCTCCGTGTATGCCTGTGCGCCAGAAGAGGGCGCCAGATCTCATTACAGATGGTTGTGAGCCACCATGTAGTTGCTGGGAATTGAACTCAGGACCTCTGGTAGAGCAGCCAGTGCTCTTAACCACTGAGCTATCTCTCCAGCCCTAATTATCCCTTCTTGATCAATATTCCATAATATGTACACATATCGAACCAGCATGTTGGACTCAATAAGTAAAGGAAATATGTAAAATGAATATTTTAAATGGATGTTTACATTTTTACTTATGAGCCGGGTGAGAGTGGTACACACCATTAGTCCCAGTACTCGGGAGGTCTATAGAGGCAGGGGGATCTCAGTGAGTTCAAGCCCAACCTAGTCTTCAGGGTGAGTTCTAGGACAGCCAGGGCTACACAGAGAAACACTGCCCGGAAAAACCAAAACAAAACAAAAAGAGCACTTGCTGCCATTGCAAAGGACCCAGGTTCAACTCCCAGAACCCCCATCAGACAGCTGATGGCCACCTGTAATTCCAGGGGATCAACACGATCTCCTGGCTTCCTTGGGCACTGCTCCCACAAGGACCTGGGTGGTGGTGGTGCATTTAGGAGGCAGAGGCGGGAGAATCTCTGAGTTCAAGCCCAACCTGGTCTACAAAGCAAATTCCAGGACAACTAGGGCTATAAAACAAACAAACAAACAAACAAAGAAAAACCCCAGACACTCTTTCCCTGTTAAGTCCTTTGTTTTGTTTTGCTGCTTTGCAGTACTGGGTATTGAACCTGGGGCTCTTCAAATTCTAGTCACATGCTCTGCCACTGAGCCATATCCCCCAGCCCCTGTCTCCTAACTGGATGCAAAATCACACCAGTGCCTCCGGCTCCAACCCTTTGCCTCCTGGGGTAGGCAGGCTATTTTCCGGAGCAGTAGAGAATGAAGACAGGGTCCTGACCACCCACCTGAAGTAGCTCCTGTTCATGTAATTTGTCCTCTTGATACAATGTTGAGGCCTGAGAGGTGGTCTAGATCAGGGTGGCCCATGGGGAATTGTCTTGACTGATATGGGAAGAGCCAGATGGAAAGTGGGTGTCAGCATTCCTGGGGTGGGGCTTTGGGCTTCTAAGGAGAAAGCTGATTGAGCAGGAATCACAGATACAGGCCTTGCTCTCTGCATTTGTGGGTGTGGGTGTGACATGGTCATCTGTCTGCCGTCCTGCTTTGACGTCCCCGTGACAATGGGCTGTAACTGGGAACTGTGAGCTAAATCGAACGCTTCCTGTCCTAAGCTGTTTTTTTTTTTTTTTTTTTTCAGGATATTTTCTTACAACAACAGACATTAAACTAGAAAAACATTGCCCAACTCCTCGCCTCTGGTCTGCTCTGCTTCCCCACTGCCCACTGTCTCACCTCCCCTGTCCCTTCCCTTCTGTTCACGATGACTCCACATTCACAGAGGCCTGATAGAGGACTCCTGTTTGGAAACCTTGAGAGCCCTCAGCCTGGGTGCTGGGGTGGCCCTGGGAGCTTGTTAGTATTCAGGAACCTGGGCCCCATACGATGGCCTGAGTCTGGGCCTCACAGAGGAACCAGTCACTGGTAAGGAGGGTGATTCACACGGTTTAAAGTCGACCTTTTGAGTATGTACCATTCAGTGACTTCTAGTAAATTTACAGAGCTGTGTAACTGTTACCATCAACCCATTCTAGAACATTCTATCACAACCTCCGACAAAGAGTGAGTGCCGTTAACAGTCTTCTCTCTTCCTCACTCCTGACAACTACGAATCTCTCTGTTGCTAGGGACCTGCCTGTCGTGGACGCGCTGCTGACGGAAATCACACCGCACAGACTTCAGTGTCTGGCTGCTGTCGCTGCTTTTTATGATTTTATTTTCTGTGTATGAATGTTTTGCCTGCACATATGTCAGCACACCACGTGTGCCCAGTGCTCAAAGAGGACAGAGGAGGGCTTCAGCTCCCCCACTCCCCGAACTGTAGCTGCAGATAACTGTCAATCACCATGTGGATGCTGTAATTGAACCCAGGTCCTCTGGCAGAGCATACGGAGCCATCTCTTCAGTCATGTGTCTGAGGTTTTTTTGTTTTTGTTTTTTTCTATTCAACACCTCAGGTTTTAGGCTTTTCTTATCTTTTTTTTTAGATTTATTTATTTATTTATTTATTTATTTTGTATACAACATTTTGCCTCCATGTATGCCTGCAGGCCGGAGAAGGGCGCCAGATCTCATTACAGATGGTTGTGAGCCACCATGTGGTTGCTGGGAATTGAACTCAGGTCTTCTGGAAGAACAGTCAGTGCTCTTAACCACTGAGCCATCTCTTCAGCCCTTGTTTATTTTTGTGTGTACATGTGTTTGTATGTGTGCAGTTGCATGTAAATGTTTGCACACATGTAGAGACCAAAGAACAACCTCAGGTATCACTCCTCAAATGCTGTCTGCCTGGTTTGCTTTTGGGAGCGGATCTCTTATTGGCCTCAAGTCATACAGGATGCCAGTCTCATGAGAAACAGGGGTCTATCTGCCTCTGCCTTCCCAGAGGTGTGATTTCCAGTGTGTGCCACCGTATCTGGCTTTCCTTGTTGTTTTGAGGGAGTGTCTTACTGTGTAGCCCTGGCTGGCCTTGAACTCACAGGAATCTGCCTGCCTCTGCTTCCCAAGTGCTTGGGTTAAAGGTGTATGCCACCACACGTGGCTGGCTTCCTGGTCCTCATGATTGTATGGCAAACGCTTTATCAGTGGAGACGTCACGGAGGCATCATAGCGGGGTTTTGTTTGTTCATTTACCTTTTTTTTAAAAATTAATTTGTATTTTTCATGGGTATTTTGCCTGCACCACTTGCCAGCCTGGTTCCCGCAGAGGTCAGAAGAGGGCATTGTGTTCCCTGGAACTGGAGTTACAGACAGTTGTGAGCCATGTGAGAGCTGGGAGTCAAGCCAGGGTCATCTACAAAATCAAGCGCTCCTAACTGCTGAGCCGTCTCTCCAGCCCGATTTTGGTGCTTGTTTGAATTTTTTTTTTTAAGGTTTATTTATTTACTATGTATACAGCGTTCTGCGTACATGTACACCTGAAGGCCAGAAGAGGGCGCCAGATCTCATTACAGATGTTTGTGAGCCACTCTGTGGTTGCAGAAAGTTGAACTCAGGACCTTTGGAAGAGCAGCCAGTGCTCTTAACTGCTGGGCCATCTCTCCAGCACCCATTTGATTGTTTTCGCAGAATCACATGATGTATCCCTGGCTGGCCTGGAACTTTCTGGGTAGATGGGGCTGGCCTGGAACTTACAGAGATCTGCTTGCCTGTGCCTCTCCAGTGCTGGGGTTACCAAAGACGTGCATCACTATGTCAGGCTTATTGTTTTGTGTTTTTGTTTTTACAGTATTGCTATATAACTTGGGCTGGTCTGGAACTTACTATGTAGCCCAGAATGGCTTTCAGCTCAGTCCTCCCACCTCAGGTTCTGGTGTGCTGGAATTGCAGGCATGTATTCAACCAACATCATGTTTGGGGGCTTATCTGTGCCCTGGTGAGTATTACTCTTGGCATGGGTTAGCCACCCTTTCTTCTCCTGCGTATCTACTGCCAGGGAGTTGGTCACACCTGCATTTTGGGTGTTAGGAAACTCACTGCCGTAGAGAGACAAACAAGCTCCTGGTACCACCACTGTGGGGTGCACAGAGTGTGCACAGTCTCATCCATGCCCCACCAAAAGCCCAGGGGCTGCTCAGTAGCACCGCCCTATCTTACAGGAAAAGACACCACCAGATCTGTCTGCTCTCCTACCAGCCCTCCTGTCTGTCCCCCAGCCCCAATGTGTGCTCCTCTATCCCCACTGTGTGCTCCCCTATTCCCACTGTGTGTTCCCCTAGCCCCACTGTGTGCTCCCCCAGCCCCACTGTCTGCTCCCCTAGTCCCTGCTGTCTGTCTCCCAGCCCCATTCTCCACATTACTTTCTTTGCCTTTGCTCTTTTAGAAACTGTGCAAACCAGAAAGTGAAGCACAGCCAACTTGGGAACACAAATATTTGCCAGTCAAGAAAACACTCCCCTGTCAATCAAAACCCAGACAAGCTGGCACATGCTCCACAGGAGCGGGAGGCAGCTTCTGTTTTGGCATGGTCTAGGTGGCTGATGGCTTCTCCCACTCTGAATGCACCCCGAGCTTCTTCTAGCCTCGAAAGACGATGGGGAAACTGAGGCTCAGAGTAGTCACTCGGCGTCCAGTGACCTTCGCTTCTTTTGAGAATAGTTGTATGAATTCATAGCTTCGTGGAGGGGACAGAGGGTTTGCAAGGGACAACGTCCAACACAGCTAAGCGGCAGACAGGCTTCCAAGCCATGGGTGGGGGGGGTGGGCAGAGCTTGATCAGGGCTTTATTACAGCTTTTCAGGGTCCCTGCAGGGAGCAGGATACAGCCCAGTCAGGGGCCATAGTTGAGATGCAGCAAATTTTCTGCCTGGCTACAGAAACCCAGACTGTACATCCCTTATGCTGTGTGGATGTATGGGTTTTGCTGGGATGGAACCCAGATATCCCATTTTTCTATTGCTGAGATAAGACACCATGAACAAGTCAAATTATAAAAGTAAGTATTCAATTTGGGGTTCACACTTCCTGAAGGTTAGAGTCTGTCACCATCTCGGAGAAGAGCGTGTCGGCAAATAACCAGGCATGGTGCTGGAGTAGTAGCTGGGAGCTTCCATCCTTATCCGCAAGCACAGGACAAGAGAGCGCACTGGGATTGATGATGTGGGCTTTTGAAACCTTAAAGCCCACCTGTTCGGGATCTCCAGCTTGGAACCCCATTCCATGCTCAGGTCTCTCTCCTCCCATTCCAAACCCCACCCTCAGTGTGCAAAACGGTGGCCCCGCCCCTGGAGCTGCCATCTGCAAACTCTGCCCCTGTCAACCCCTCCCTGGGGCTGCTCAAGACCATGCCTATGGGCTCCTTAAGACCCGGTAGCCGTATTTGCCACGTGATATCTCTCCTGCCCTCCTGAGGGTCTCCCAGGAGTTGCTTTGTTTTCTGTTCATTAAGCCTGGATTGAATAATTTGGTTTGACGGGCTTCTTACATCTGCGGCTGTGGATTTCCATAATCATCACCCTAGACCACACCTCCTAATCCTTCCCAAACAGCTCCACCAACAGGGGACCAAGTCGTCACATCTGTGAGCCGTGGGAGTCATTTTCATTCAAACCACTACAGCAGGACCTTGCACACGGGAGGTAACTGCTCTGTCACAAAGGTACGTACCCACCCTTGGGTTTCTTTAGTTTTGAGATGGTAAACGCTGTATGGCTCAGGGTGGCCCCCGCTGGAGACCTTTCTGCTTCCACCTCTGAAATGCCGAAATCTGAAACAGATTACAACTCACCCCTGAGCCTAATGGTGGGGATTTCCATAACACACATCCTAATTGTTTTTTTTAATTAAATAATTAATTTTTTTACATATCAATCCCAATTCCCCTTCCTTTTTTCTCCTTCTGCTCTCCCCCTTCCCCCTACCTCCCATCTGCTCTTCAAAGAGGTTAAGGCCTCCCTTGGGAAATCAAGTATGGACTGTCTCATCTCCCTCACTGAGGCAGGACTAAAGACAACCCCTTCCCCCGCCCATGCCTAGGCTGAGCAAGGAATCTCTATGTGGAGAATGGGCTCAGCAAAGTAACCTCATGCATTAGAGTTAAGTCTTGGTCCCACTGCCAGTTGCCCCATATACTGCCCACGCCACACCATTGGCACCTGTGTTCAGGGGATCTAATTGGTCTTAATCATAAAAATTCAGAGTCAGATATTAGGAGGTGAAAGCTGAAGGGTCAGAGAAGCAGAGAGGCAGCCACTAGAGAGTTCTTACCTCTACCAGTGCTCAGACCAAAGGGGAAAATCCTTCCCTACAAATCCTCAGACCACGTGCCCTGACTGAATCCTCAGACTGCATCTCTGACTGCATCCTCAGACTACCTTTGAGCTCCTGTCTCCTCCTGCCTTATATTCCTTTCTGCCCAGCCATATCCCTTCCAGTTTCCAAACCTCTACCCTTTTAGAGTGGGGGCAGGCAAGTGACTTGAGCTAGCAGCGGGCTGCAAAGGAGCGGATTGCAGTAGGTGCACCGCCTCCTGCTGGTGTGTAGGGGAAGGGGCGGGTGCAGGAGAGGCAGGGGCGGGGCAATAGGCGGGGCCTGCACAACTAAAGAAGTAGGGGTGGGGCCATGAGCACGGGCAGGAGGAGGAGTCGTGTGCAGCCGGAGGGCGGGGGCAGGACTGAAGACCAATGAAGAAGAGGGGACGGGGCTAAAGGCGGGGCCGGGAGAGGGTAGCGATGCCCCGGGCGCGGGGCCATCAGAGGAGTAACTAACTCACGACTCCGCCGAACCAGAATTAAGGAAGCCTGGAGCCTGCGGATAGGAAAGGGTGAACTAGAGAAGGGCGGGGCCCTGTTATAGTTCTCGGCAGGGCTTGAGTGCAGCCGCGCTCTGACCGACCAATCCACGGGCTCGTACCAGCTGCAGATTCTTGTCGCGGCTGCGATGGTCGCAACGTCTTTATAGGTCGCCGCAGGCCGTCTTCCGGTAGTGTGGGCGTGTCGGGGGGGCGGGTCCCCGCGTCGTGGCGGGAAAGCAGCGGCCCAGGCTGGACCTCTGAGACACGGAGGGACGGAAACGGATCTGAAGTGTGATCTCTTCACCATGGACGCCGCCGAGGTGGAGTTTTTGGCCGAGAAGGAACTGGTGACCATCATCCCGAACTTCAGCCTGGACAAAATCTACCTAATCGGGGTGAGGCGGGCGGGACGGGGCTGCGGCCGCGGGGTCATGCACAGGTCACCGCTCCTTTCCACCTGGGGTCTGCCTTGTCCTTGCAGGGGGACCTGGGGCCCTTCAACCCCGGCTTACCCGTGGAAGTGCCCTTGTGGCTGGCCATTAACTTGAAACAGAGACAGAAGTGCCGTCTGCTACCTCCAGAATGGATGGATGTAGGTGAGCTTCCCTGGGGCCCCAGGTGGGTCGGGCTTGTACCTGGATCTGCCTCCTTCCTCGTCCCGGGTTCCCGGACAGCCGACTCGTTCCAGTGGCTCGTTGATGTGTAGTGTTTGTGATACTTCTAGTTCCTATTTGGATTTTAGATATTTACCTAGCCTTAAAATCAAAGATGTGGGGCCGACGAGATGGCTCAGTGGGTAAGGGCACTTGCAGTAAAGCCTGAGAACCTGAATTCAATCCCCAAAATCCACCGTGGGAGGAGAGACCCGAGTCTTGCTGTTGTTCTCTGACTTTCCTATGCGCTCGACTGCACACAATGATAATAACTTTTAGTTTAAATCTGGAGCAGAGATTCAACTTTAAACAAGCATTTAAAATTTTTCTTAGGTTTTTGTTTGTTTGTTTGCTTTTTGAAACAGAGTTTCTATGTGTAGCCCTGATATCCTAGAACTCACTCTGTAGACCAGGATGGCTTGGAACTCACAGAGATCCGACAAGTTTTGTTTTAATTGAGTATCAGCATGCTAGGAAATTCTGTTACAAAGACTGTGAAAATGTGCAGTTAGTTTTGTCAAATCGACACAAACTTAAGTCACCTGGGAAGATGGAACCTCCACGGAGAAATTACCTCCATCTGACCGGCCTGTGAGCAGGACTGTGGGTGTTCCTTGGTTAATGACTGACATGGCAGGGCCAGCCCACTATTGGTATGGTCACCCTTACACAGGTGGTGCTGAGTTGTATAAGAAGACAGGAAAGCCAGTAAGCAGCCTTCCTCCATGACTCCTGTTTCTATTCCTGCTTGAGTTCCTGCCCTCAGTTCCATCAGTGATGGACTGCCACCCGGCCAAATAAACCCTTTCCTCCCCAGCTTGATTAACGGTGTTTATCATAGCACAGCAAAGCAAATTAGGACCGGCACCCTATAATGGGTTATTATTCGGCCATGTAAAGGAATGGGCTTCTGATGCATGCTTCAAGGTGGATGAACCTGGAAAATAGGATGTTGAATAAAAAAGCCAGGCACAGCAGTCTACAGATCGTATGATTCTGTTTCTGTAGGCAGTCAGAAATAGAACCACAGGCACGGAATAGTAACTGCTTAGGTAATGGGGGCTGGGGAAGTGATGCAGGAGTTAGGGGCTTTTTGGGGGGTTGATAATCTGAGATTAAATTGATGGTTGCACAACTCTTTATTAAAAGCCCTTTGTACAGTTTGATTTAGAAGTATAATGATAGATTAAAGATGTCTCTGAAGATGTTAGAAAAAAATGAAAGAAGACATTCATGAGCCTTTGCAGACTTTTTTTGGTCTTGTTTTTTTGGTGGGAGAGAGGTTGTGCATCACGTGTTGAAAATCCCCCGTGAGCTTTATTGGAGGCACCTGAGAAGACCTAGAAAAAAGCTTAGTCACGATCCGTTTTGTTGTCAGTTCGACAGACACACCTGGAAACAAGCGCCCTCAATGGAGACATCAGCTCCATTAGATTGGCCTGTGGCCATGTGTGTCGGGCAATGTCTTGATGCATGCCGGAGGGCCCAGTCCATGGTGGGCCGTGCCACCCCTAGGCAGGTAGTCCTGGGCTGTGTAAGCAAGCAAACTGAGCCAGCCAATGAACAGTTTTCCCTCGTGGTTCCTGGTTGAGTCCCTACCCTGACTTCCCTCCATGGTGGACTTTGATCAGTGAGCCAAATAAACCTTTTCATCCCCAGTTTGTTTTTGGTCATGGTGTTCATCATGGCAAAGGAAAGCAAACACGGGCAGACTGCTTAAGCCAGTCGCTCCCAGGTAGAGAGCTGTGCTTGAACTTGGGCCTCTTGTTCCCCGTGTAAAGGAATGGATGACTCAGTCCTGAAACTGGAGACCCTAGTTCCTGTGCCTCGGGGCAACTTTAGCCCCTCTGTGTGTGAATCTGTTAGAGACCCATTACTGGTTTCAGCTGGCCCAGGCCCAAAGTCAGAGAGGTGGGCAGAGTTCTATGCTTTTGCTGTCCAGGTGAGGGGCAATCAGATGGTGCTGGTGCGGGTAGCCTGTGCAGGAGGCCTGTCTGCTCTGGGACTTCACGTTCATAGAATGACATCATGTGCCATGCTTCTCTGACTTCTCTTGTGGGTGTGTGGTTTGCAGTTGGCCCCATGGCCACATGCACCTTGTCTCCTGCCTAGCTGCTTCATTGTGTGAGCACTCTGTGCATCTGCTCCCCTGGTCGCGGGTGGGCATTTGGGTTACTTGCCATTTATACATTTTTATTTTATATGTGTGGGTCATGTGTGCCACATGCATACAGTGTCTTTAGAGGCCACAGGAGTTTATCTGATCCCCCGGAAGTGGGGTTCAGAGCTGCTGCATGAGTGCTGGGGTTCAGACCCAGGTCCTCTGGAAAAGCAGTAAGTGCTCTTAATTGCTGAGCCGTCTCTCCAGCCCGTTTCCCAGTTTTAAGTCATCGTGTTTGTGTGTCAGCAGGTGTGCCGTGGCACACCTGTGAGCAGAGGACAACTTGTTGAGTCAGTTGTGCCTTTCCTCCATGCCCACCTTCATCAGGCTTGCGACAGGCACCTTTATCTACTGAGCCATCTTGCCAGTCTCCAGGGCATTCCCATTTTTTACTATTTTGAATGAGACTGTTGGAATTTTCTTGTCGAGTCTTTCAGTAGATAGGTGTTGCTCTTTGACTTGTTGGGACAGGGTCTCATGTAGCCCAGGCTGCTCCCTCCTTGCTGTGTAGTTGAGAATGGGTCCCCACCTCCCATGTTGCTGGGTTACAGGTGTCTGCTCTGCCACATGCTTGTTTTTCTTAGGCAGACAGATACCACCTGTTGGGGACTTGGGCCACAGGACAGATAGATGATCTGAAGTGATAAGCAGCGAGCCAGTCCTGCTGAGTGTTACAACTTTAGGGAAATGTAGATGAGATCACATTGTCCCACATCCTGGCCAGAGGGTTGGCATCACCATTCTGAGTGGTGAAGACACTGCACAGATGTGTTTATCTGACTCAAGGGTAGAAGGAAAACTAATCCCGTGCAGCAGGTCCAGTTCAGTAGTGGACTGCCTGCCTGGAATGCGTGAGGTGTGTAGGAAAAATCATATCACTGCTTTCATGGCGGTGTGGTGAGGCTGCTTGCAGCTGGCCTGGGTGCTTTCAAGGGAGCAGTAGCAGGCTTTGCTGATGTCTGTGTCGAGGACGGAAGGGAAGAGCTGGTGCTAAGACATGCCTGGCTGCAGCTTGAGGCTCAGCTCTGCTTAGATGGAATCACTGTTTTCTGAGGTTGGCAGAACACAGGGCAGTGAGGGGTCCCAGGGTATGTTGTAGTCTGAGCCCACCATTTTAGGGGTGCTGGATAGCTGTCCAGGTGGAAGTCCTTCATGTGAACAGTGGGACATAGAGGCAGGAGTTGGGGGAGTCCTCCAGGAGTTTCGGGTCTCCACTTGGGCAGAACAAGATGGCTGGAGTGTGAGCCTAGGGTGTGGCAAGGACTCACCTGTGGAGCTCTGGACTCCAGTACTGAGAGGTCACAGGTCATTGGCTACAGACACGAGTAGAGGAGTAGAGGGCAGATAGATCAGGAGGTTCAGGGGTAGTGGTGACATCAGACTCTGTATGCAGTGTAGTTGCTTATCGGCCACGTAGGCAGTACGAGCACCTAGGTAAATTGTAAGATTACAAGTGTTTTTCTACCAGGCGGTGGTGGCGCACGCCTTTAATCCCAGTACTCGGGAGGCAGAGGCAGGCGAATCTCTGTGAGTTCAAGACCAGCCTGGTCTACAGAGCGAGTTCCAGGACAATTAGGGATGTTGCACAGGGAAACCCTGTCTTGAAAAAAATAAAAATAAAAAATAAAAAGTGTTTTCTTGGGACTGGAGAGATGGCTCAGTGACTAAGAATATTAGCTGCTCTTCCAGAGGACCTGAGTTCAATTCCCAGCACCCACATGGTGGCTCACAACCATCTGTAATGGGACCTGATGCTCTCTTCTGGCCTGTAGGCATACATACATACAGACATACATATACATAAATAAATAAAAGAAAGCAAACTTTTTTTCAGCCAGGAGTAGTGATGCATGCCCTTAATCCCAGAACTCTGGAGGCAGAAGCAGATGGATTTCTGAGTTCAAGGCCAGCCTCATCTACAGAGCAAATGCCAGGACAGCCAGGGCTACACAGAGAAATGCTGTCTTGAGAAACAAAAGAACACATGTCTTCTCTTTGTTGTGGTGTTGGTGAAGCACATTGACCTCTGCGTTTCAGAGAAATTGGAGCAGATGCGAGATCAGGAGCGGAAGGAGGAGACGTTCACCCCAGTGCCCAGCCCGCACTATATGGAGATCACCAAGCTCCTGCTCAATCAGTGAGTCAGCGCACGAGGCCGTGCATGCCCTCTGTGTACTCGGATTCTCGCCCTCTCTTCATACCCATTCCCATGGTGGCCCAGCCACCCAGTTTCTCACCTAGGTGACCTGGAGAGGTGTCTCTATGCAGGGTGATGAGGCTGTCTCTCTGTTCTCTCCTGTTCCTTCTCTCCCCGCCTTGGATTTTGTATGTCCAGACCTGTCAGTGTACATGCTTCGTTTAGTCCAGCTTTGCCCGGAAGTGTGTGCATCCGGGTTCCCTGTGTCGGTGTCTGCGTCTGTCACAGGAGTGGCCAAGGGCCTCATGTGGGCCTTGGTCTTAAGCTATAGAGATGTGCCCTGCAAGCTCTGGGTTTGTGTATCCACATCTGCCCCAGCTGTCTGTCTTCTGCTTGCTGCTGCCTGTCTGCAGCTTCTAGCTTGTCTCAGGTCAGTGCTCACAGTGGTCACAACTGGCAGGCGTTGTCGCCCCTCTCACAGCTGTGTGTTTGTAGGTTTATGCTCCCACTGGATCTTCGGCAGAACAGGTTTGTCTGTCTGATATGGGGTATTGCTATGTTGCTTACATTGGTTCTCAACTCTGGGCTTTAGTGGTCCTACTGCCCTAGCTCCTGGCCTAGCACTGTGTCTGCAGCGCTCTGTTCTGGCATTTGCTCCAGGGCAGTTTTGTAGTCTGCTGTCCGGCTGTGCCATTATGCAGCCTGTACTAGACAGGCAGGGACTGTCCCCACACGGGCTTCATGAAGGTTTGTTGAATGAAAGCGGTGGGTGCTTGAACCTAACGTAATGAACATCCACCTGGACTGTACCTTTCAGCAGGTTCAAGAGCAGATCTGGCACCAAGACTAGAACTGTGCCACCCTCTTAGATTGGCTGGGCAGTAGGGACCTGTGTCACCGCATGTCCAAAGGTGAACTCAAGAGGGATGAGTGGCTGTAGGTCACTCATTCCTTCCTACAACAATATACTTACTGTTCTAAACATGGTCACATGGCCTGAGTTCCCCTTTGGGTAGGGAAACAACGTGACCCTGTGAACTGGTCACAGTCTGGGTCTGTGGGAGTCCTTGGGGCATAGCAGGGCCTGGTGGGGCCAGAGAAGGCACTGAAGGAACACAAGCGTGAGGAGAGCAGCAGACTGTCCCAGAGGAGCAGGGAGAGGGCGGCAGGGGAGAAGGAGCTGTAAGGTACTGGGGCCCCGCGTGCTGGAGGTACGCGGACTGATGAGGGTACATGGTGGGCCGTGGAGCCATAGATTCCGTGGTAGTGAGGAGACCTGAGGAGGTGAGAGAAATTGTGGCACTCTGGGAAAGGAGAAAATCTGGGTGCATGGCTCGGAACCAGGCTGGTGCTACCAGTATAGAGAACTGTTTCTTGACGTTCTGTGTATTCTACTCTGCCAAGAACCTTATTGTTGTCCAGGTATGGTAGAACACTTTTAATCCCAGGGTGGATGGTAGAGACAGATGAATCTCGGAATGCCAGTTTGGTCTACTTTAGATATTCCAGGCCACCCAGGGCTATACAGGAAGACCATGTCTTTTAAAACAACAACAAAAACCAAAACCTTACTATGTAATTTATTTAGTTAAGAAACCCAATTAACATTTTTTCAGCTTGGTGGTGGTGGTACACACCTTAAATGCCAGCACTCAGAGGCAAAGGCAGGTAGATTTCTGAGTTCAAAGCTAGCCTGGTGTACAGAGTTCCTAGACAGCCAGGGCTACACAGAAATACCCTGTCTGGAAAAAAAAAAGAATGAATATAAATAAAAATGTAAAAAAAAACCATTTATTTTGTGGATACCTGCATACGGCATGGCATGCAGTGCATATGGAGGTCAGAGGACAACTTTCAGGAATTGGCTCCAGAGTCTGAACTCAGGTTGCCAGGCTTAGCCACTAACACCTTTATCTGCTGAGCCATCTTTTTTTTTTTTTTTTGGTTTTTCGAGACAGGGTTTCTCTGTGGTTTCTGCTGAGCCATCTTGATGGTCTGGGGACCAGTTTTACTTTGGTAGTTGATAAGGATCTGGAGGTTTTTTTTTTGTTTGTTTTGGTTTTTTGAGGGAGTTTCTCAGTAGCTATGGAGCCAGTCCTAGAACTCGCTCTATAGACCAAACCAGGCTGGCCTCGAACTCACAGAGATCTGCCTGCCTCTGTGCCCACCCCCACCGTGTGCCGGGATTAAGGGTGTGTGCCATCACCACTCAGCGGATCTGGAGTTTTTTGTCCTGTTCAGAGTGTAAGATCTGAACGTGTATGTTCATCATTCTATACCACAGACCTGCTACTCCTGTGTTGACAGGCTGGGGAGAGCCCCTAGTGATGGGCTACAAGAGTTCGCTTGCCTGTCTTGTGTGAGCTTCTTTCTTCAAAGGTTGGCTTCTAGTATGTCGTAAAGGAAAGTTGTTAATAACTGCGACCTTAAACTCTGCAGACACCTGCTACTTTGAGACTTTGCTCTGCTCTGTGGTTTTTGTAACCTGTGCTCCCCACAGTGGCAGTCCCGTCTCAGCCTTTTGTGAGCACTTAAAGGGCTTAGCATAAAGCTTGCCCTTTTCTTCCCCTGTGGTGCTGGGTAGTAAGGTTATGTCACTGGTAAAAATAGGGGATCTGCTGACCTGAGCCAGCTTGAGATAAAGTTACATAGCACAGGATGTTGTTACCTAAAGGAAGTGTTCCACCGGCCCAATTTTCCACTATTCTTTTTTGTTTGTTTTTTGTGACAGGGTTTCCGGGAACTCACCTGCAGACCAGACTGGCCTCAAACTCACAGAGATCCACCTGCCTCTGCCTCCCCAAGTGCTGGGATTAAAGGCGTGCGCCACCACCGCCTGGCTCTATTTTTTTCTTTAATTACATGTGTGTACATGTGTGTATATGTCTGTGTGGGGCATGTGCATGTCAGTGCAGCTGCAAGGAGATAAGAAGGGAGTATTGGATCTTCCAGAGCTGGAATTACAGGGAGTCTAGGCCATCCCACGTAGGTGTCTGGGAACTGATTGAGCCCTTTGCAGGAGCACCAAGTGCTCTTAACTGCTAGCCTTCTCTAGCACCTCCAATGTGTTATTTTGAAGATTTATCTTTATGTGTCCACGTGTCGGTATGTGCATGTGAGTGCAGGTCAGTGTCCTCAGGTCAGAGGTGTGGGATCCCTTGGAGCTGGGGTTAGAGGTCGTTTTGACCCATCCGGCATGGATGCTAGGAACCAAACTGTATACTCTTCAAGAGCAGTGTGTGCTGATTACTGAGCCATCTGTAGCCTGTGTTGTTGCTTTGGAGTCGCACACTCTACTCCGTGACCAGGTATTCTCCTGTCTCAGCCTCCCAAGTGCTGGGAGTAGTCACCACTTCTGGCTCTCAGCATTTTGCTTTGTCAGATCTGTCATTGTGTATAGCCACTGGGCATGGACAGTGAGAATGAATGGAAACACTGGGTACCAAGCTTATCTGCCAACATCCCAACCCTCGAGGAAAGAACAGAGCCCAATACTCTCCCAGGTCCATGCAAGGCTTTTTTTTTTTTTCCTTCTCTCCTTGAAACAGTCTCTAGCTGTATATACGAGCCTTCAACTTCTGGTTCTCCTGCCTCAGCCTTCTCTGAGTGCTGGGGCTAGGGTTACAGCCATGTGCTACCATACCTGGCTCAAGCTTTGTTTATCTACACGTGTGGCTGTCTGCCACAGGTGTTTGTGGCCTATGGTTTATAAGCAGTTGTGAGCTGCCTGATGGATGCCAGCAACAGAACTGGAATCCTCGGGAAGAGCAGCAAACACTAACTGCTGAGCTGTTTGGGGCCGCAAGCTTTGGTTTTAAAGCAGCCATTGTGCCTGTGTTGGGCAAGCTCACCAAGTGCTCCTATCTGTTTTGTCTGTGTGTCTATGTATCTTCAGTGCTGTGTGTTTATCCTCAGAGCTGTGTGTCTATGTATCTTCAGAGCTGTGTGTCTATGTATCTTCAGTGCTGTGTCTATGTATCTTCAGTGCTGTGTGTCTATGTATCTTCAGTGCTGTGTCTATGTATCCTCAGTGCTGTGTCTATGTATCTTCAGAGCTGTGTGTCTGTATCTTCAGTGCTGTGTGTTTATCCTCAGTGCTGTGTGTCTGTATCTTCAGTGCTGTGTGTCTATGTATCTTCATTGCTGTGTCTGTATCTTCAGTGCTGTGTGTCTATGTATCTTCAGTGCTGTGTGTCTATGTATCTTCAGTGCTGTTTGTTTATGTATCCTCAGTGCTTCTGACAACATTCCCAAGGCAGACACCATCCGGACACTGATCAAAGATCTGTGGGACACACGCATGGCCAAGCTCCGGGTGTCTGCTGACAGCTTTGTGCGACAGCAGGAGGCACACGCTAAGGTAGGCATGGCTCTCCTGTCCCCGCCCAATGCCAGTGGGCACTGCCAGCCAGTGTGAATGCTTCCAGGGAGTTGTCAGGGCATTCTCCCTGCTCAGCCATGTAAACAGGGATTTGAAGCTGCTTTGAATAATAACTCATGGGGACTCGGGATACGGCTGTTGGAGAGCCGGCCTGGTGCACACAGTCTTCTGGGCTTCACCCTCACACCCAGGAGCACACAACTCATTGGCTTACATGTGTCCGCTCAGTGAGGTTAGTTTTCTGAAGTCCAAACTTCCTCTGCTCACTGGCTTTTTGTTTCAGCTGGATAACCTGACCCTGATGGAAATCAACAGCAGTGGGGCCTTCCTCACCCAGGCACTTAATCACATGTACAAACTCCGCACAAACCTCCAGCCCTCCGAGAGCACACAGTCTTAGGACTTCTAGCTTGACTGAAGAGGCACTCAGCTCTGGACGCGTGTGGTGGTGGAGAGATGGGTGTGGACACAGGTGGAGGAACTCAGCCTCGCCGCAAGCTCAGCTTCCATCGCTGTAGAAGCCACCAGCTTCCCCCTCGTGGGAAGAAAACAAGTCTGCGGCCCAGGACTTCTCGAATGAGCACGGACTCCTGCGCGTGTCAGCACAGCAAGTGTTCAGTTAAGTTCAGTGTCTTCAAGTTTGACCTGTGAAAGCTGTGTAGTTGAGAACTGGGGGGAGGGCTGGGTGGTGGCGCTAATATAAAAAGGTTTTCCTCTTAACATGATTTAGGAAGATTTTATTTTTGGGATGTTGTCAGAAATTACAGCAATATATTCATAAATACCTAATTACTACATTCAACAAATAATATTACAATACAGTTAATTCAAACAAGTACACTTAGAACGGGTTTAATTTCACAGCATCTAAACTGCCCCCAGAGTGACCGAGGCACCTGTCCTCCTTCTTGCCTGGGTCCACTGCCCCAGCAGCGAGGCGTAGGGCACACACAAGTACAAAACCAGTGAGATGCCTCCTCGGGTCAAGGCAGCCTCTAGGGTTGAAGTTAAGCACTGGATCAGACAGTGGGGACAGGCTACGGCAAGTAGTGAAGTCAAAGCTTGAGTACTTGAAAGAGCACAGACGGCTGCTAAGTGGCTAGCGCACACCTCAGAGGTGCTGAGCCTGCTGTGCGGGCCATCTCCATGCTGGGTTCTGGACGTGGGGGCAGGGGTGGGAGGCATCTAGTTTGCAGTTCAGTTTAACTGAGATTTGGCAGTGCTGTGAGCATGGCTGCAATTCCCCACTCGTAGGGCAGTGCTCTTCTGGGTACCTAGCCACCAAGTGTTGACAGTCCTAGCTTCCTCATCTGGGATGATGGCAGGCCTTACCAGTTTGGCTTTGATGATGTGGAACAATTCTGATCTGATGAAACATGGAGCCATGGGATCTAACACTGGACTGGTTCATCACAAGCTTGGTGAATTCTCAGCCAGGAGAGATGGCAGCTATCCCTTGGAGGTGACGTGGGAAGACACGGTCAAGGACTAGGATTCCCAGGTACGTCGTAATTTTCTAGTCCATCCATCCTAGAGCAGATCTGTTATGAGGAAAGATTGGGAGAGGCTGCCGGGGACTATGTGTGGTACCTGGACGGGTGTGCTGTGTTTTTACCTTCATCAGTGTCTCAGACTATGTGGGATGAGAGAACCACGTGTGTGTGGTATGAGTGGCATACTTGCCTGCCACCTTACTGGCTTGTACCTGGTTCTGATTGTCACTTTACTTGTGAGCATGGGAATATTCAGGGCTCCACAGGCAGGCCAGGGCGTTTGGAAGGGACATAGGCATTGCCAGGTCAGTGGCTCAGCTTGTGCCCCAGGCCCACCTGGGAGGTTATCTCTTGCATTGGGTCACACACTCATTCAGGGGAATTCCTGTGAGATAAAGAGGAGAAGGGGCTGTATGTGCGCCTTAAGTTATGGGGTCTACTTTTCCCAAAGCCATTACCAAGCAGATTAGCAAAAGCTTTCGGTCATCAGTGTGGAGTTTGGACTGGGACAGGAACACTAAGGTGAGCGCAAGCAGCATCTAGTTAGGGGCTCAGTAACTTTGTCCCAGGGCATGCAGCCTCTGCTCACCTGAGCCCATCTTTAGTTGGCTGTAGGACAGAGACCTCAGCACCCCTCACCTGCTGCTCCTGTGCCAAGCCGCACTTGTTGACGGCTGACAATACTGGTGGCACTTTCTTCTCTGGGTTTGCTACTAACTAGAAGATTCTTGGCAGGGAGACAGCAAACTGCAGGGGGCGGGCGGGCAGGGGCTGCCGGCAAGCTGCTTTGTACAACCATTAAGCCTGGTGGCCAAAGGTAGGCTCAGCCTCCCCTCCCCATCCTCCATGGAGTGGAAGAGGTTCTCTTTAGTTGAAGCTGGGAGATCCCTGGTACCGAGCTCTCTGCCATGGCTGTGCTGTCACAGCTCAGCTCTCACAGCTCTGCCTCAAGCTCCTGCTGCATGTGGGTCACTCATGCTCTGAACATGACTAGCCCAGCCCCAGGTGCCCCTCAGCCCTGCCGTGTGGGATGACACAGGTGAGCTCTTCTATTTTCTAAAAGGAACTTCAGCATTTTAATGTCCTGACCAGCAGCAGCACAAACACTAGAAGCAGGTTGTTTTTTTTAACCAGAAAAAACAAAAACGAGAAAAACAAAGGAAATCCCCAAACAGGAAAAACAAACAAAATTCCCCAAACCACATATTAAAAATGGCAGGCTTTTTATAACAATAATTAAAGTAATAAAAACATACAAAACTTTGTTTTTTTAATATATACACAGTACAAGGCTGAAGCACCTTTGACTTTTCTCTCAAAACATATGTTTGTATGAAAACGCCACACACAGCGGTAGCAATCCAGTTGGTGGGCTATCAGTGGATAGCTCCACCCGTCTTCCCCAAGGAAAACAAGGTACCTTCGGGTGTGGGTTTGCCTCTTTTCCTAAGAGCTGTTCCAGGGAGAAGCCTTGACTGGCTTGCATGCTCCTGGGACCTGTGGCTTTGACGATGGCGCAGGAAGGTGACTGATCGTGAGCCCTTTGCTTGTACACACCCAGCCTTCTCAGCGCAAGTTAGCCTTCCTCCTGGGAGGAAGGGGGTTAACACTCCCAGGGCCGTAGCAAGAGCAAGCTGGGCTCTTGGCACAGCAACACCAGAAATAACCAACTGGCTCTCCCTCAGCCACATGCACGGCGGGCATCAGTACTGGATACAAAGAATGTGAGGGGAGAAGGAATAAAACCGCCATCAGAAAGAGAAACTGAGTCTTAGCTGAGATAGGGTGACTCGATCACACTGCAGTCAAGGTGACGTCCTCGCTGGAGCCTGGAATTCTTCGCTTCATGCATGGCACGTTCTCAATTTGTAAGCTTCAAACCTCCCAGTGAAAAATATTAAATATTCAAGGTAATAAAATAGATAATATTTCTATGCTATAGGTTCAGCCTAGTGCAAGGGAAATCGTCACCTCGGATATCCCTTAAAGTAGCCCCTAGGCCAGTGCATGGTGGGCAAGGCAAGGCACTTCCGTAAGTGGTCCAGCTCCGCCTGGAGCCGCTCCCGCTCCGAAACCATCTTCTGTTTCTGACTCCGAAGCTCCTGAGGAGAAAGATGTACGTGAGAACACCATTGGTACATACACCAGAGTGAGTGAGTGACCTCTGGGGATTGCTAGAATATTCTTCCAGCAACATGTGCTCCTAAAGAACCAGCGTGTACTGCTGACATGGCTCAAACTCTGGATGCCGGCCAGGTCTGACCAGCCTTGTGCATGTCCCTCTGGGTGAGGGTGGGAGACACTTCACTGCCACAAGAGCTTTGTGTGTGTGTAGCCTTGGCTGTCCTAGAAATCACTTTATAGACCAGGCAGCCTTCGACTCAGCTAGACCCACCTGCCTCTGCATCCCAAGTGCTGGGATTAAAGGCGTGCACCACCACCGCCCCGCAGATCTTTTTATTCTGTATTTCTAAAATAGAATCTCACTGTGTGGCCCAGGCTGGCCTCACAGTCACAGATCTGCCTGCCTCCTGGGATTAAAGCATGTGCTGCCATGTCTGGCATTAGCTTTGATTTCTTGAGAGCAGACTTCTCTCTGGGGGTGCCTGTAAAGAGCCCATGCCTGACTCACCGCCATGCTGTGTGAGAGCTGCTCGGCAGTCAGGCTGAGGCTGTAGTTTTGGGCCTCCAGCCGCCGGCACTGTGTCTGCAACACCTGCCGCTCCAGGTTTTGCTCTGAAAAGACAAGAGAAGGTGATGCATCCATCAGCTCTGTATGAGGCTCTGTGTCTTCAGCTGTACCAACTAACGAGTCAAAACAGCCACCCCAGTGCGGTGGGGAAAACCTGGAGTCAGAAGGCAAGGTTAGAGTCCGGGGAAACTAAACTATCAGCTTTCAGATGGACTTTACACCAAGTTGCTGGTGATGGTGGTGAGAGCTGAGGCTATTAGAAAAAGGGCCAGCGTGTGAACCTCTCCAAAGCTAAAATGATCCTGATAACAAACTGTCATTAATGGTGGAGCAACCAAAGTAGAGAAAAGTCATCTCAAGAAGGGAAACTAAGCCTGGCAGAGGAAAAGCTGAGATTGTCTCAAGTTTCACAAGCAGGACAAGAGCCCCACCGCCCAGGTCCCAGGTGGCACAATGACAATGGAAAACGAGGACCCCACCTGTTACCGAGGTTAGCACACAACCATGTGGCAAAAAGCTCAAGCCCCAGAGTTAGGCTTGTGTCGTCATGGGACTGAACTGTTGAGTTGGAGGGCTAGTGCTCTGATCCCAAGTGGAGAGAGGGAAACCCTTGCACAGTTATTGTCAGGGAGTCAGTTAACAAGATCCCAAGATTCATACAGCTGCTAAGGACAGCCAGGGTGGTGCCATAAGGGAGCTTCTGCCAGACACAGGGAAGTATCCCAAGAGCCTTCAAAAGCCCTGTAGACCCCACATTTCCCTCTACCCCAAACCATTTGCGATGCTGCTGAGCCCTGTTTCTACATGCCTTAGAGCAGGAAACAGGTACTGGAGCAGTGCACAGTGAGCCCCATAATCCCAAAATGAGGGCGGGGGAAAGGCGGCTGCTTGGGAAGGGGCTCCGGCTACCTGTGTGTCAGTATTTGTTCCAAAAATACCTTTCAAGGGGGTGCAGTAGCAAGCATATGCAATGTTTACAGCTTGGTCATGTGCCAAATAAAAAAGCCTAAGATACAGAACTGGCAAGTAGCTTCGGCCAAAGGCAGTGCACCAGAGTAGTCTCTGGACACTGGGGAGCAGGGTACAAATGAGAGCAGTATGGGTGTGCTGAGGGGTGTGTTTCAGGCTGCTTTCAGGAAAAGCATCTAGGAACTTCAGAGTAAAGTGAGCTGCAAAGTGTCCAAGCTCCTTCACTGTGAGCTCGGGCTCACAAGCATGGTAATCAGGACTGGCCAGAGCTTAGCTATGTGTACAAGTTGGCAGCATTCTGCCACCCCCCCTTGAGCAGGGCCTCAGGGCTAGGGCTATACCTTATGCTTGCCCTGCAGGAAAACCAATGTCTCCGCACAACGACTCAAGCAGCCCCTGACTAGCAAGGCTCCAGTGTGGACCAGACTTGCTGATCACCCCTCCCCACAAATCCCTACCTTCTATGTGTTCCTGGTAAGCTTCAAAGATTGCCTCAATCCCTTGCCACTGGCGCCTGGGGGCTTCCTCCGCTTCCTCGTCACTGTCATCTTCAATGTCATCCTCAGAGTCCTGGTCCACCTCCTGCATAGGGGGGCCCTTCCTCCCAGCTGGGGGCTCCTGCTGTCCATTGTGCTGGGGCAAGGGGACCCGGCTTGAGGACTGCAGCTCAGGAATGTTGTAGTGGACTGCCGTGTCGACCTTGTGGTTCTGCTCTGCAGACAGCACAGCTGAGCTCCCTGAAAGTCACCCATGGAGACAAGCACATGTCAGAGCTCTGATCTGTAAGTTTGTGAGCACAGCCTCCTTCGAGAGGGCAGAAGTGTTCCCGAGGATCAGGGATTCTTCCTCCAACAGGAGGTGGCTCAGCCCTGCTGGTGGCCTCACCCCTTAGATGCCACTTCAGAGAGCCCATCCGTCATAAAGAGCAGGGAGCAATCTGCTGCCTCTGGCCAAAGCACATGTCCCCAATAAAACCACAAAGACCCAGTTAGCACATCTCTCCTGGGGGCCTTTCCCTCACAGGTGAGGTGACATGGGGCCAGAGGTCCACACTGGTTTTCTGCCTCTCTTGCTCTCCTGTCTTGTTTAATCTGGCTGGCTAGCAAGCTTCAGGAATGCTGTCTCTGCCTCCAGTCAGCCACCTGAGCTCTTGCCTTTGCTCCCTGGGCCCAGCAGCAGAGTCAGCTCAGTGAGGAACACTGAGCTCAGTGCAAGCTTCTTAGCTTGGTGTGGAACCCTTAAAAGGACTGGGCGTGGTGACTCAGTTCTCCCTGCTGGATTTGCAAACACTCACTTCACCTGGGGGGAACGGGCAAGGAAACTACTGTCCTACAATCACTGGGCCCTGGGGGTAGGCACACAGTACCTTGGCAAAGAACCAGAGCGAGACCTCCAGAGTTCCCAGGGTGCTGGGAAGGCCCCTGCTGACACACAGAGGACACTGTCATTTGCTAACTAAGGTGTGTGGGTCTTGAGCAGGTACATTAGGTCCTGCTACAAGCCTGAAAGAGATCGAGGCTACCCTCCCCCACCCCCGTGCCCAGTGAGACCTCTAAGTGCTTCACAGGCATTGAGGTTTGGGAGGTACTGTTGGTATGAAAATGGCCTGTGGCACCCAGCACGAACAGGCAACAGGAGATGTGTGGCCTGTTACCTTTATGCTTCTGCAGCGCCTTCTGTGTGGACTGCAGTACAGACTCGTGGAACTGGTGTGCAAACTCTTCTGCCATGAAGGGCTCCCAAGGCTTGCTCTTCCCGTTGATGCTGTGGGACAACGGCACAGGAATGTCCTTGGGCGCAGCGCCCCGGAGATAATGAAGCATGCTCAGGCTCTTCTTGCCCCCAGGGGCCTCACTCAGCCTGGCCTTCTCACCGCTGCTAGGAGCTGGCTCCTGGACTCTCAAGAGCTCCTGGGGCCGGAGCTGTTCCAGTCTCCCAGTCTCCGCGGCCTTTGGGACATCTGACACGGAGGCAGGGACCCCAGCAGGCTGATCTGTTTCCAGAGGAGCTGGCTGTGTGGCTGGTTCTTTGAGAGACAGAAATGAGGAAAACATTACAAGCTGTGGAAAGACAGGCACAAGGAGCTCACATTTCGCAGAAAGACCCGGCGTGTCCACCCTATGTAAACGCTGTGCACGAGCTAGAGCCTCAAGAGTAGCGTGTTTAGTAGCAAGTCCAACTGTGAGCAGTTCCCAAGGGACAGGTGGGAGAGAGCAGCAGGAAGTGCTGAGAAGGTGAGAGTAACTTCATCCAACTTAGGAGAGCAGGTGAAGAGACAGCAAGAGGGACCCCTGGGCTTCAGCTTTCTTCAGCTGGAGAGCAGCAGAGAAGAGTGAGATAGCAGGTGCTGTTGTCTGGAGAGCCAGGCAGGATCTGCAGCGCAGCCTTCTCTGGAGACAGCACATCCTCTGGGGGATGGCAGCTACTGCCACCGCCATCTGGACTTCATGCCCGCCTTCTAATTTGCATTGCGTCCTAAGGCCCTGCTCATCCAGGATGGCAGTAGACCACACAAGAGGGATCGCGAGAGAAGCCCAGCTTCCAGTAGGTCAAGTTCACCACCAAGACGAGACTTTGAATAACACTTCTAACCCTGTGGCCTAAGCTACAGGACTCTGGAGGGTGAGGTGCCCTTGCCTTACCACTCAAGGAGATGGTAGGACTGTCCCTCGCAGAGTTTGTCATTGAGTCTGCCACTGCTGCGGACAGTGCCCTCTGCTTGATTGCACGGAGCATCTCAACAAGCCTCTCTTTGTCTGTGAGGAAAGCAGTCTGAGGTTAGCAGGACTTCTGTGAGGGAGGAAAGGCGGGCTCTGGCCACCGTGGTTGGCAAGTACAAGCCCTTTACACCAAGAGGCACCAAAAGCAAGCACCACGGCTGACTCTGCAGACAGGAAGAAGGTGACTGCAGCTGACTCTTTATTTTCCCTGATGGCTTATACATTCCAGGCAGCCACATCTACAGCCACGAGCAGCAGCTGCCTGAGAGCTTCCACGGTGACTTCCTTCTCAGCAGATAATCTGATTTGAAGACCAGGGGTGGCCCCAACACAAGGGCACCCCCCAGAGACCAGGGAGGGTCACAGCCATTTCCCGTGAAGGAGAGCGTGCCGCAGATCCCCACTTAGGCGGCTCTTCCTGCCAACTCTGAAACTTAAGAGCCTTCAGTGCTGCCGGCGTCCTTTAGACATGAAGCCAGGTGGAAAGTCGGGCTTGCAAACAACGAGGCCTGTGTCCAAGGCTTGTGCTGGCAGTCAGCCCGTCACTAGCCCTGGCTGGGAAGGAGAGACCTCCACCATGCTTGTTAAAAAATGGAAAAAGAAACTGCCACCTCCAATAAAGAAGCATGTCAAACCAACTGAAGACTTGGAGACACTGTTTTCCGGTGACTCTCTGGAAGAGGCCAGTGCCCTTAAGGGGCCCGAGGCTGTGTACATTAATGCCTTAGCCCGAGACGGTGTTGAGCCGATCAAGGAAGCCTCAGCCTGCTGTGGCCACGCCATGTCTTCTATGCTGTGAATTCCAGTTCCAATCTCTCTTCCAGACTGTCTGGAAGCATCTTTCTGAGCAAGTTGTGTGTTTACTATGTGCTGGCTGGGCTCGATCTCTTCAGGACGCCCAGCATCAACAGTGCTCTGTAGAGCTCACTGGTGTCCTCAAGGGGACACTACAACAGGAGGCAATACCTCTTGTCAATCCCAGCGAAAGCCCTGGAAGGACCCTGTTTCAAGAGGCCCCTGATCAAATGTAAGAGGATGCAGGAGGGGCTTGATAGGCATTGGCTGTATACGGTGCATTAGCCTTCACGTCCCAACAGGACATGTGCTAGAGCAAAATGCGACAGAAACACCATGGGATGGGCCAACCAGAGCAGAGAGGCCACTCATTAGCCCATGCTACCCAGGAGCCCCCTGGCCTATGTGTGCAGGCCAGAGTAAGGCCATACCTTTCCTCTTCTCTGCACTGATGTGTGTCAGGTTGAAGAAGGTCAGGAACTTCCTCTTCTCCTCAAAGTTAGGGCTGTTGTTCATCTCGTCGGGGCTGTAGCGAGTGGACAGAGCCAGCCTGGGGGAAGGCGTCTGCCGCTTGCTCTGAACCGCCGGTGGAGATGGGCTTCTCTCTCTCAGCATCCGCCTCCTCTTCCGGCGCTTCTGTGCTACCAGCTCCTCCTTCTGCTGCTGGGTGGTCAAGCCAAAAAGTTGCAAAAACTCTAACTTCTAGACGGGGGAAAGAAAACAAATGAGCGTGAAGTTGCCATCACTAGTATGCTTTTACTGCCCCAGGGGTCCCATGGGCTACAGAGTCTGAACTGGAGCTAGGCAGGCCACAGGGGAGCAGAAACAATGGCCTGTGGGATTTGGAGGCCAAGAGGTAGGCCCAAAAGTGCGGACCGACAGCCCAACCAGCCCAAAGCATGCAAGAGTTGAGAAGGATCTGTTACCTCAGAGGATGTATCCAGTTTGAGGGGTGGCTGCTCAGCCACGCAGCGGAGGTGTGCCCTGACCTCCTCCTCATCGCTCTCGTCGTAAGAGTCATCGAGGTCATAGTAGTACCCTGATGGCAGAAACAGATGCACTGAGCCAGGCTCAGAACCCAGGATGCTCTGTGAACAAGTGTACCTGGGGGCACGTGAGTGAGACCACAGGCCAGGCCTGCTGGCACCCGTGAGAAGCCTTGCTAAGAGAGGGCCTGCTTCCTTCCAGTATGCCTGGACACCTGCGGTGAGCTAAGGATGACAAATACTGAGCTTCTGTGAGACTCAGAGAATGGGATGCTCCCTAGACCAAAAGTGGAGCATGCCTGACAAAGGCCTGTGTCCATGCTGCCCCTCTGTTGTGAGCCTCATGGGAAGGCCACTAAAAACTATGGTGCCCCCATTCCTTTTCAAGGCAAACTGATAGAAAAGCCCCAGCCAGGCCATACATCTAGCACAACCAGCACTCAGGAAGATGGCCTACATCATCCCCAGCTATAAGGAGCTAGGTGCAATACCAAACAGGCCAATCAATTCCAGAGGAAACAAGACTGGCCTGGGGCACTCGTCCCTATCAGGTGTGTGCTGTGCCACAGCCCCCACCGGCTCTTCTGGCCTTCTTGGGACCTCAGGGAGCTGCTGTCTCCACTTTGTGGGGGCAGGAACAGTGCCAGCTGTTGTCCCTTATTTCCTGGTGCACATCACATGCCAGCAACCATCACCTATCAATAATATACATCCACGGCACTGTCAGGTGACAGGCTGTAGCTTGCCATTTTAGGATAATGTGCCTCACAGCAGGACAGGCAAGGGGCCCTGAAACTGCTACCTGAAACCAGTTTTTATAAACTGCACTGGAGATCTGAATGGGAGAAGGCGAGCAGCTGGCACTGGGGTCTCCTGTCCTGATAAATCCCCACCCCCCAGGCAGGTTGGGACCCACTCAGGAGCCAGACCTTTCTCCTGAGCTTCGCGCCGCCTGCGTTCCTCCAGGTCCAGCTTGCTGACCAGTCTCCGGCGTTGCTGAAGAAACTCGTCATAGATGTATGCTGGGTCAGGGCCCCGCGGTGTGGGGTGGCAGTAGGGCGAGCCTGGCTTCAGGGGCCCACTGAGCTCCCCGAAGGGGGTTGTCTGGGAAAGGGAGGGCCGTTGCTGGCCCAAGATGGTCTGTGTTGATTTCTCCAGTTCTGCAAGGAAAGGCCCAGGTCCATGGGGAAAGGTCTGAGGTTCCAGACTTCCTGCCTCCCGCGGTGGCGGCTGGTATTTGTCCAGTGGTGTGGCCTCACGCTTCCGGGGCTCCTCTGTCTTCTCCGTGCAGTAGACACGCTCCACTTTTACCAGTGGCACAGCCGCTGGACGGCTCGGCTCAAAAGCAGTCTGGTGGCTGTGCAGAGAGTGGCTTTCAGCCCGCCGCGTCTCCAGGGAATTGTCCATCAAAGATACTGGGTTCCAGAGGGCTGTGGGCACAGTATGGTGCTGGGGCTTGGGTGAGATGAGGGGTGGTGGCCCACCAAAGTGCTGTGGAGGTTCGCGGTTGCTCTGGTCATGCCGGTTTGGTCCTGGCCTGGGAAGAACATACTGAGTCATCAGTGATGGGAACAGATCTGCCTAGCAGCTCCTGTAGCACACCCAGGGTAACTTGCTGGGCTACCCAGACTGCCTGTGAGTGCAAATCCCTGAGGAGAGTCATTTCCTCCTGGAGGTGAAGCTCTGACATCACAGCCCTTCCTCCAGATCTATCAAGTATGGGCATGAGGGCAGGCTAGGGATGAGCCAGGGACACTAGCTTTGGGTGTCCACCTAAGCCCAGGACTTCCCACAGGAATGGAGGCTGTGCTGCTGCCCCCCTGTGGTCCCTGTCAGAATTGCAGCAGCCCCAGAGCAGACCTTAGGGCGGTCCAGCAGACAAGCGGCTCACCTCAGCAGGTGTACTGTTCTTGCCCAGTCTGCCCAGGACCCTCACCCCTTCACTATGCCATCCAGGACACCCTCAAGGCCCAGGTGGAGCTGTATCTGCAGGCTTCTTTCTGCAGCAGGCTACTACTGAGATATAAAACTAGTCAAAATACAGACAACTGGTGCTTTGGGGACCCAGTCCTGATTGGAGGTCTACAATGCAACTCCCACACTTAAGACTCAGGGAGCACTGTAGAAGGGGAGGAAGACTGTAAAAAAGTACCAGGACTCCTCTAGTAGGCGGTGCCATCTAGACACAGCAGGGAAGCTGTCACCTACACAAGGCTGCAATGTTGACAAAACTAGCGGACAGGCCAACACACGGAAGTTGTCACAAGGCCCCACTGCTATAGGGAGAGCCACAGGCAATCGATGGCTGCTTTGAGAGGAAGAAACACCCAGGGACAAGCAACCAGGTAAGTTATCCGATCCCAAGTGGTCAGTCCTAAACTCACATAAGAGCAACACAATGGATGTGTATATGCGCAACAGTAATAGTTACAGAAGAGGCCATGAACTTGCGGTGGCACAGGAGGAGTTGGGAGGGAGGGGTGGGAAAATGTGAAAATAAAATTTAAAAAGACTCTGATGCATCTTAACAGAAAAAACCTATAAAGAACAGTTTCAGGAACTTTTCTAAAGCTTAACACTTCTTTGAGGGCGACATGGGCTGCTTAGCCCCATGCTGCTCAATGGGCCATTGCTAAACTCCTAGGGTCTTCCCTGGTTGGCTGGGGCACCATTTAACACAGCCGCCAGGGCTGCTCGCCACTCCTCCTGCCGACTCAAGCCTGAGACTCAGAGTGCGGCATTAAGCTCCCTTCCAATTCAAAAGTAAAGGGATAAACAAACACCACATACCCCAGAGCCAAACAGTTCCTAGCTAAGGGTTACGTGGCCTGCCCCTTCTGCAGCCCTGCAGCATGGCAGCAAGCGAGACTAGGCTGGTCCCCGTGTGGCGTGGGAGCCCGAGTGGAGATGGACGAAGAGCCGGAGCACTCAAGCTAGACTCATGTTTAAGGCTAGCGAGGCCTCAGAGTGGCCTCCCTCCACTTGTGTGAGGTGTAGAGGGCCAGGGCCGGGCATCTAGGCCACTTCCAATTGCAGCCCTTTCTCAACATGGAGGACAGGGAGCATGAGGAGCCGAGATTTATGCTGCTGGAGTGGGGCAGAAAGATGAAGCAGGGCATGGGAGGGCCAACAGCAGGGACAGGAGTGCAGACACTCCCTCCATCCCCGACCTCTGAACCAGGAGCACCTGCCTCATGCGAGGTCCCACTCAGGACCCACCTGGTGCTCTCAGGCCTGTGTTCCACCTCTGTGGGCACCGGGGGCCGGCCCAGGTCCAGGTGCTGCTCTAGCACCTGCTGCCGGAACTCGGACACCTGGGACTGGCGGTCTTCCTTCTCTTGCCGCAGCCGCCGCTGGCGTGCCAGCCACTTCTCCTCCTCGTTGGTGCGCTGGATCAGCAGGGCTGTGGCGGCACTGTTTCCCGGTAGAGAGAAGATGCCGTGGCTGGAGATAAGGCTGGGCACGGTATGGTGCGGGGCAGGCACTGGGTGCAGGGGATGCTGCACAGGCTTGGGTGCCTGCAAGCCCACATCCTTCAGCTTCTCTGTGGGAGGAAACACTGTCACTGCAGGAGGCCGGCACACCCTTGCCCCAAGGGGTCTTGTAGGGCTTTGGCTCACAGCACATGGTTACATTTTTAGGACTCATGGAGGGCAGTTGTTAAAACGGTCATAAAAGTAGCTCAATTACAGAGATTTTCATCAAATAAATTATATTCAAAACAAGGTTGGGATGGCTCATGCCTGTGCTCCCTACACTCGGGAAGCTGACACAGGATGACTGCTCTGAGTATGAGGTAAACCTGAGCTCCAGGCTAGCCTTGGACACATAGATAGCTACGGCATATAGGCCACAGCTAGCCTAACGCGTGTGGCTCTGGCTTCTACCATCAGCACAGCAAAAGGCAAAGACAAACCTAGGTCCCCAAAGCAGTGCTTTGGCCAGTCACTCCTTCCATCTTTAGGGGCACCTACATCTACCCAGGGTGCCATGGCACACCTCTTCCCAGTTTGGTGCTCAGTGTTTTGCCAGCAGCAGTGGGACAGCGCCCCTCACAGGTCTTGCCCTCCTCCACACAGCTCAGCTCAGGTACCTGTTCGGGTTGGGGTCAGCTGCTCTGAGGGCTTGGGCCGCTCCTCAGTGGCATGGCCCCGGAGTCCATGCAGCTCGGCCACAGGCAGGAAGGTGGGCTCCAGCGCCTTGGCAGCCAGCAGGTCCTTCTCCCTTGCCCGCTGTTCACGTTGGCGCTCCAGTTCCCGCTCCCGCTCCTTCTCCCGTTCTCGTTCCAGCTCCTTCTCCCGCTGCTCTCGCTCCCGCTCCCGTTCCTTCTCCCTTTCTCGGTCGGCTTCCCGCTCCCGTTCCCGCTCCCGTTCCCGTTCTCTCTCCCTCCGCAGCTCTTCATCCATTTGCAGCCTGGGAGACAAGCAGGGGGCAGCATGCTGAAGGGGTGTGCAGAAGGGGCAAGTCCATGCCCCAGCTCAAAGTGGGGCCAGCCACAGACAAAACCCTCCTCCTCTCACCCCCCCCACACGGAGTGCTGCTAGGCCAAGGCCTGCTGAGGACCGAAGGACGCTCTACCGCCGTCCCCTTGCCTGGAAGCACAGCTTACCTCTCTGCGCTGAGGCTCGACATCCGCTCTGAGTGCAGCGCGGCCAGGGATGAGTGTGAGAGCTCAGGTGGGTAGCGGACCCCAGAGAGATGCAGGTGCATAGCTGATGGGTGCAGTGGAGGCAGGGAACCGGGGGTGGGGATGGGGTAGAATGGAGACCTTAAGGCTGATAGGCAATAGGAGTCATCCATCCTGTAGAGAAAGATGGGACTGGTGTGTGCCAAGGCCGCAGTCACAAAGAATAAGCTTGCCTAGCAGAGGTAAAGCTCTGGACCGAGTCCCTACCACTGCAGGAAAAAGGCTGAGACCCAGGCTGGGGGACAGACGCTTCTCTGCTAGATGAGTCCACTGCTAAGTAGACCCAGCACAGCAGAGGCCACAGGCAAAGGACACATCCACATGGTCAGAGTCCACTAGGAACCAGCCACATTGGCACCAAGGACCTCCCAGATCCTGGGAAAGTGGGCAAGAAGGGCAGACTGGCTGCAAGCAGAAGCCTCTGGTGTGACACTGTGACAAAGGCCAGTCAGGTCAGGAGTCTGCAGTTAAGAGGGCATGACTCTCACCATGGTCTCTGTCACACTGTCCACATTCATAACCGCTGTTAGTGGTTACTGGCTGCTGGCAGGCTGATGTTGAGACGTGGGAACTGGGGAGCATCAGCAGGTGGCTCAACTGAGGGCCAGCAGATATGTTTGGACTAAACTCAGCTGGGACCTGGGGAAAGCTACAGGGATGGACCAAGTCTCTCTTGAGTGTGTCTGGCTTCAGGCCCTGGCAACATCTGACCCAGCCCAAGAGGTTCTGTCTTGCTGAGGACACAACAGCATATGCGTGGACAGTGTGTGGGATGTCTCACCTGAAGGCTGGGTGTGGGAATGGGTGTGGGGCCAGGTAGCTGGGATGATAGTAGGCAGCAGCGGTAGCTGGGTCCAGACCAAGCGGAGGCAGGGAGGACATGCGCAGGTCCTCGGCGGTGTGATAGGGCCGGAAGCTTCTCAGGTAGTCCTCAGTCACAGTGCTCGGGGGCACCACGTGGTGCACAGGCCGCTGGAGGCTGCAGGAGAAAAAGCAGGTGAGCAGAGGACCCACTTCAAGCTGGGAAACATGTCACACTCCCCAGTAGCTCGAAGGCTGCCCCTGACCCCACCTTCCACTAGGGGACATAGCTGCTAGAGGAGCTCTCTGTCCCCAGACCCAGAGGATGGGCTTAAATGTGGTTAGGGCAAGGGCTATGTCTCAGCATGGAGTGCACCACAAGCTCAGATGGGGCCAAGGACCTCGGGGCAGGGCAGGCCACAGAGGCTAACAGCAGCACTCTACGCCAGGAGGTGCAAACTCCAAGCCTGCCTGAAGTCACTCCATGTCCTTAGTCTGTACTTACTTGAGTGGTTGAAAGCGGGAGTCCTGTACAACTGAGCTGGGGGAGAGGCCGAAGGGGTAGGGAGTGCTGAGCAAGTGGGAGGGGATAGCTGGGCCTGCCGCCTTCTCCTGGGCTAGAGGAGGTTCCACAAGCAGGCGCTCCCGACCACTACTGCTGCCTCGTGAGGCAGAGTCCTGTGGGAAGAAGAAGCAACATTAGGGCTTGGGGAGCCATCCAGATGTACAAAAAGGCCACTGTTTAGAGGAAGATTATTTCTAGAATATGAGCTAATGTTCTCTTTACAATAAAAAAGTGGTATTCAGGGGAAAAAGGCATGGGGTAAGGTAAGTGTGGCCTCCTACGAGCAAGTCTACCAGGGCCTGGCTCTGTCCCCGAAGGGACTCAGTGATGCCTCAGACTGCTGAGTCCCAAGACAGGGGCATATGAAAGGATCTGCAGGATAGAGAACCCCTACTTCCCACAACCAGTTCCACACGGGGTAGTCATGGTCACAGCACACACTCTGGGGACCTGCAACTCAGGAAGAGCGTCTCCCAAGATGCTAGCTGTGTCAGCAGCCATCCAGGACACTGGGGACACTCTTGCATGCATTTCGGCTGGGGGCCCTAGGAGAGGCTCGCTTCAGGCACAAAGTGATAGATGGCAGTAACCCAGGGTCTGGAGAGATCTAGCTTCACAGGTGTCCTGTATACACAACTAAGGTGGCGTCCAACCTGGAGAAACCAGACCAAGCAGCCCTGCCTGCCTGTGACTAGGAAGGAAGGCTCATGGCAAAGCAGTGGCACCACTGGGACCATGGGAAAAACAGAGACCATCACTTAAAGAGACCTGGCAGCGTTCTCAGGCCCCTCCCTCACACTGCAGGTCAGAGGCCCAGCATGAGCAGCCAGCAGTACACAGGGCCCTCTTGCTGATACTTGATGAACCCGTGGTCCGACTTGAAGGTTCATGGTAGCCAGGCCTGCCAGCCCTTCCTGGACTAATGTCTTGTTCTCCAAGACCGTGGTGGCACCCCCAGGTCAGCCAGCACCATGAGGGTGTTGGTCACTCAAGCACATGTAAAGACGAGGGGAGGGGCTACTGTTGTATCACAGCTAAGCCTCTGTGTGAACTGAGGGGGCAGTTTACCACAGCACTCTCCAGCTCCATTCTCCCAGAGCCTAACACAAACCCTCCTGCTCCCCGCAGACAGACAGCCACGATTAATTGAGGGAGACAGGCTGCTGATTGAATTTTTAATGAGCAGCAACATCTGTTTCCTTCCCAGAGTAGAGCAGCAGGCTCAGTTCCCTGTGGGGTCCTCATGGGTTCATGACCTCTGACCTGCCCTTCTCACGAGGGGCATGCACACACTATCATAAAAATGGGGGGCATGCACCCCAGCCACACCAGGACAAATGAGAAGACCCCAGTCTCCCTAGAATGGCTATCAGGCTGCTGGGGGCACCGTGTCCTCTCTCATCAGGGCCTGGCTGAACTTGAGCCAGACACTGGGGAACTAGGTCAGCTGGGAGCTAGGGTGCTGCATGGGTGATGAAGGACGGGAAAGACCAAGCTTGGTGGCCGCCCAAAGGCACTGCGCACCGGTGGCTATGGCAGACAAGACACATCTGCAGAGCTGTTTGACACATCTGCATCCATGAAAGGCAGCGGCTGGGGGAGGAGGGAGCTGTCATTCTCCTGTGATTAGAGCAAGGTCTCCACAGTTGGGCAAGTGGGACATGCCTGTTAGCTTCAAAACAGACCGCTTTTCATTTCATCTCTCCTCGTGCGGCTTCTACTGCCTGGTCACCCCCTGAGAAGGCCCCGGAGCCACCCCCCCTCAACTTCCAACAGTGGATGCAGCCTCCAGAGGCTCCTAGTGACTCATGGCCATGCTGCAGGGAGAGCCGCATCCCCACCCTCCTGGAAAGGATTAAACTCTCTGCTGAGCTCTGAGCATCATCTGCTCATCCACCGCGCTTGTCGCCCTCCCTGGTGGCACGCAGGTCTCATTAACTGCAGCGTGAACTGCTGGAGCGGAGCCATCACGGCCCTTCTCTGGGTTACTAAATGTTTCTAAGGCGGTAAGGACCCTCTGAGGACAGTGACGGGCTCCAGGCACAGCAGTCACGAGGCAGAGGCACAGGGACAGGGGACATGCATGCACACGAGGTGTCTTGGACCTGGGCCAGGGGCTCCAATCAGTGGAGGCTCCAGGCTCAAGGCAGGAACGGGAAGTGTCCTGCAAGCTTCTCTCAGGAGTGAACCCAGAGCCAGGTAGTCACCAGGTAGGCCGGCTGCCCAGGGAAAGGAAGCTGTTTGGAGATTTACATCAGCCGAGGTCATGGCTAGGAGAAGTCCTCAGGAGATCACGGTGGCAGCTTCTTCAACCTCTCTTAAACCAGGATAGGGTGGTTCTAGGCTGCTCTGAGTCAAGCTGAGATTCAGGGACAGACTTACTGACAGGCTTCCCGGGGTAAATGCTACTCCAGGTGCAAAAAGAAGGTGCCAAAAAACTGGCCCCAAACTTCTTTCTGGAGCCTGCTGGATGCTTGGAGTACTTTACTGGGGACCAGGGACACCCAGCAGACTGGAGGGGAAGACGGAGGTCACACCCTGCCTTTCCTGTCCCAGCCCAGCTGGGGAGAGGAGCTCCCCTCCGCCCCCTCCATCTTTGTGGTTTAATTAGTACTTCCTAGCAGTACAATCCCTCTGGGAATGGGGCTGGAGAATCCAGGGAAAGCCACAGCTGACAGCGGTTCTTAATTAGCCAGGCCCCTCCGGGCAGCCGCCAAGCGGGTGGGAGGCACAGCAGAGTAAAGGGGAAGCTCCAAGCACTGACTCATCCAGTCCAGTTAGCTTAGTGAGTGACCAGCTGGGGGCTGCAGACGCACAAGACCCTCCGCGCTGGGATCAGGCACTAGGACTATCAGTTGGTTTACACTCTCATCCCTAATCCCCCAAAGCAGGGATAGCTATTGTCTACCCTGCCCCCTCATCTCTCAGCCTGATGCCTCTGGGCAAATCTGTCTACAAAGACCCCCAAAGAAGTGATTACAGTCAAGGCCACCAGAGGACACAGTAAGATACCATCTAAAAGTAAAGGAGCCCTCGCCAGCCCCACCCCCCCATGCTATGGCCTCCTAAACCAGGTTATGTGTCGCTGTACTTTGTCACAAGCCTGATGTAGGGATAACCTTAACCCGAGCATCTTCCAGCACTGGGCGCACATCAAGCCCATCTTGCAGAAGAGTCTGAGGACCAAAATGAAGGGGTCATCCTCGCCCACAACCTCAAGTTCCTGACGCTGTGGACAGAAGTCACCTCCCTTCAGGGACATCTCTGGACTGGGTCACTCACCTGGCGGCTCTCACTTCTCCAGACTCCATTGACGGTTTTGGTGGGGGCAATGGTGACCACAGGGGGAGTGCTGGGGACGCTGTGACCCCCGGGAGGGACAATGATGGGGCCCATGGGCACTCTCTTGGGCGTGCTGGCTGGAGAGCTGTGGTTGGTAGCTGGGGAGGACACAGGGGACGATTCGCTGCTCAGTGAAGACCCTGTGGAAAGAGAACACAGAAGCTCAGGAGTGACATCAGCGCCATGCTGCCCACTGTACCCACACGTCTGCAATTCCAGAACTCTCACTGGACGTGAAGCCCCAGGGTGGCCAGGCAGGGAAGGACCCAGTAACACCAGCTACTCAGTACGGTCCTCTGCACCCAAGGAGAGTGGGAAGTAGAGGCCAGGTGTGGTCAGCAGCTTGGTCTCCTTAAGTACCGGGCATCTTTGCTGGCCCCTGTCATACTGCCTTTTTTAGGCCTAGAGGTGGGCAACTAATTTTAAATGTAAAAATCTGAGATATAATTCACTAGTTTAAAACAGTGTCAACATGCTTCAGTATGTCCACCATACTGAGTGAATACTAGAACAGCCTCGCCCTAGAGACAATATTCCTTCCCCCACATAGCGAGAGAGCAGGCAGGAGGGGGGATGGGCAGCGTAATTCTTGAGGTGCCATTCCCACTAGGACATGATAGTTGGGGATGACTTCAGTCAGATGGCCAATGCTGACATTGGGACAGAGCTTTGCTCTATGTGAGCAGACACGGCCTCTGGCTGGGAAAATTCTGCCACCTGCAGAAACAGCTTGTAGAATTGTGCAGAGCAGCCCCCTCCCCAAACAGTTCCCAGTCAAGCAGCCCTCTTGTTCACATGCCTATCTATCAGGGTCTGACCCAGGTGGGCAATGAGGCCTGAGAGCCATACCCTAAGGAAGAACCCCCTAGTTCTTGAGATGGGCAACAAACTCATTGCCCATACCCTAAGAACTCTGTAGTCTCTGCCCCATGGCTGGGCAGGGAAAACTGCTACGGTGATAGCCCAGGAAAAGGCTACTAGAATCTGGAGCAGGCAAACCACAGGGCTGGAGCAGCCCCACCTGGGGGCTGGCCCTGAGAACCTTGGGAACAAGGTAGCTATCATTCATGAGTTAGGGGAGGCTTGGCATCCAGCAGGAGGGCACCCCTCTGTGCAGCTGAGAAATCCTGCTGTCAGCAACACCTTAGGTCTGCAATGCCAACCCAGGTATAGGTCCAAAAGTGAGGGCTCCTGTCAGCCACAGACCTTGAGAAAGTCCACGCAAGTATGACATGAGTCATGCCTGCAGTCACACTAAGTAACTAAGGTAACACTAAGTCCTAGCCTGGCCTGTTCTATAGAATGTCCCGACAAGAGAAGCCACTCCAGAGAAGCCACCAGGAGCAGAAAGAGCCAAACTCTGATGGTGGCGCACACCTTTAATCCCAGCACTCGGGAGGCAGAGGCAGGCGGATGGATCTCTGTGAGTTCGAGACCAGCCTGGTCTACAGAGCTAGTTCCAGGACAGGCTCCAAAGCCACAGAGAAACCCTGTCTCAAAAAAACCAAAAAAACCAACCAAACAAACAAAAAAAACCTCAATCACTTTTAGGAATTCTAAATCTCCTCAAATAGCAATCTGCTTGGGTTTGCCACCATCCTTCCCAGGAGGTTCATGGTATAATGCACATGTCTTACGGGCTGTCGATTTTTATGTATGTTTGTGTGCAGGTGCACATGTGTGCGAATGCGTGCAACGGTCAAACTACAACTTTGAGTGGATTCCTCAGGCGCAATGCTTACTCTGTTGTTGGTTTTTGTTGTTGTTGTTCTGTTTTGGATTTTTGAGACAGGGTCCTGGAACTAGCTCTTGTAGACCAGGCTGGCCTCGAACTCACAGAGATCTGCCTGCCTCTGCCTCCTGAGTGTTGGGATTAAAGGCGTGCGCCACCACTGCCCGGCTCACCCCCTTTTTTAAAGAAAGGATCTCACTCTAGAGCCCTGGCTGGTCTGGACTCATGGCAATCCTCCTGCCTTTGAATCCTGAGATGAAAGGTGGAGCCATTTCAGCAAAGCCAGTCTGCACGCATCACCACCATCAATGTGAGAACATTTTTATAACCTCCAAAGAAACGGGCATGCAAGCCTCCAGCCATGTCTGCTCCACCCCCTGCATCCAGCTGTCTGTGTGGACAGATTTGTAGGCCCTGGGATTCCCTGGCCCCTCCTGTTCTATGGCGTTCCCTGTACCAGAACTCCATCCATACTTCAAGGTTGCTGACCTTCACACCAAGGGGGACTAGTCAATTTCTCAGCCTACCCAGCAGCTACTGTGAGTAGTAGCTACCTCACACTGCACAGACACTAGCACACAGGCAGGGAACATGCTATCTGCACACCAGACTGAAAACAGTTAACACTTGCACAAAGAAGGCCACCAGCAGCCAAAGCAATGGGTGGCTCACACTACCCAGCTACCTGCGGAAGCTGGGCCACAGTTGAGGATAGGTAGATGGAAGCGACCCTTCTAGGTAAACAGGGACCTCCCAGCCCCTTTGTGCCTCAGTCTGTATGGGAGGAACCCCCAAGGCAGTCAGCTCGGCTGGGCTCCACCCTGCTCCTCCCCATCCTAGCCTAGACAGGCAGGGGACTAGTGCAGGGCAGGATCTGGTGTGGTGCTGGCTCAGAGAGGATAAGGCTGGCCATGGACAATTAGCAGCCTAATCCCATTGGAGGTGGGAGGCCAGCACTCACCAGCAAGAGCCTTGGGATCAATACCTCACAAGGCGCTGCCAATTAGTGAGGCTGGCGCCTGGCTCCCAGCCCTGTGCTCTCGCTGTGCTGCCGGAGCAGGCAGGTCCGCCATCACTGTAATTAACTGATGCTACTCAGCCAGAATGGCGGAGTGGGTCAGAGAGCTGGAGACTGCCTGCAGATGAAGAGGCGTACGGTGCCTGCATCACCTTTGCTGCCTGATCCCACAGATCAGGCCGAGACCCTATGGGCGGCGCATGTTATTAACAGCTGAGCCCCCAGAGACAAGAGCTTGGGCAGCCCTAGACAGCTAGTAGATACGAGCATAACTGTACAGACAACTGCTGAGCGTCAACGGAACGGTCTCTCTTCCTGAATCCGTATGCGTGTGTTTGTGTGTGAGAGAGTGATTTCAAGGGTCTTTCTTAATTGTTCTCACTGTATTCACTGAGTGTCTGATTGAACCTGGAGCTCAATTGATGTATGTGACTGGCTAGCTTGCCCCAGCATCCTTCCATCTCTGCCTCCTAGAGAGCTCACATGGGCACAGCGGGCACTTTATCCCCAGCTCCCAAAGCCACAGGCCTGGGCCCAGCCAACAAGGAACACAGGAAGTGAGGAGGGTAAGGGCTGTCCCACATAGCCCTGTGTATTTGCGGCTTGACTCTGTGGCACAGTACCTTGCTCAGGAAGGGAAGAGCTGCTGAACCAACACAGTATCAAAACATGCCTGTGGCTCCCAAAGATGGCTTGAACAGACACAGCCCACCCCTTCTCATGTGATGGAAACAGGGTGAAGGATTCTGGGACAGTTAGCAAGTCCACAGAGGGTCTAGTTCCAGCCTCTGTGAAGAAAGGACCCACTAAGTCCCCGCCCCAACCACAGGGCAAGCAAGCCCAGAGGTTCCTGCACCTGTTCTTATGCCGGCCACTCCTGTCAGGTATCCTCTCTGTCCCCATCAGCTCTGACATAGTCTCTGAGTAGGGAAGCTGTCCTGCTATGCATTCCAATGCCAGAGTCATTCTGAAAGCCTTGATGGGAAGCCACGTTGTCCCTGCAGCCCACTGGGCCTGCAGCCTGGTGTCCGGGCTGGTAGAGGGGTCTCCCATCTCAGGGACTGTTCTTCTCTTCCCTGTAGACTTGAGCTACTACCACCTGTCCAGTCTGGGAGGGGGGGTATATGTCACGGGATAAGAAAGAAAGTCCAAGCCGGGCGGTGGTGGCGCACGCCTTTAATCCCAGCACTCAGGAGGCAGAGGCACTTGGATCTCTGTGAGTTTGAGGCCAGCCTGGTCTACAAGAGCTAGTTCCAAGACAGGAACCAAAACCTACGGAGAAACCCTGTCTCGGGGGGGAAAAAAAAAAAAGTCCAACCAGCTCTATGGTCAACTGCTGCGTGGGGAAAGTGAGTGCTGGCAGTGAAGGACCCAGGACCAAGGCATGGCGACCCCAGGCAGGGAAGCCTCTGGACACCCCCAAGGTCCCTGTGTGGTAGGCACAAACACCCAGGCATGCAGCAGCAAACACTAGAGATGGCATCAGCCATGACCCGCAGCTTTGAGGAGAGACAGCCAAGCAGAATCACAGGGCGGCCATGTGCTGCTGGACAGGCCTCTCCTGCTCCGTCAGCAGGTCTTCATGCATGCTGCAGACCCGAGGCTGGGTGGCCTCGGTGCCCAGCTGTGATTCAAGGGGGATGTTGGCAGCTGCTGAGGTCCTGTACCCAGGACCAGTCATTAAACCCAAGTCAACAAGGAGGAAGGTGCTGAGATTTCAGAGGAACACTTTCCAGGGCTACTCGACGGGCTAAGAACATGATTGCAGCACACAGCACAGATCCGGAAGAACGGAGGCTGGGAGGAGGAGCCAGTAAGAGTCCCTTGGGTTGGGCTCTGCCCCAGCACCACTAGGACACTGAAGGGGGCGATACAGAGAGAGGAAGGGAGGAAGCAGAGGGGGTCTGGGGAGGGAAAGCGACGGGATGTCACCCCGGCCCCAGCCCACTTGCCCCTCCTGTCACTTGGGCCAGCTGTGGCTTACTCTTCCTGCCCTTCCTGGCCTCTTGCACGACAGCTAGCCCTACTGCTCACACCTGAGCCACAGACAGACGGGGCTCCAGACACCTGCTGAGACGCCTCTGCCCTGCCAGCCGCAGACTGACAGGCAAGCAGGCCCACCAGGCAGGCCATTTGTTTCGTTGCTTTCTCTGAAAGAGGCAGATTTACAAGGAGATGCACATAGGATGTGTAGCTTCCACCAGCCCACCTTGTAGCAGATGCGAGCAGGTGGGGGCTACCTGCCTCAACATAGAGGGGTGTTCTCCAGCCTCGGCCTCTCTGGGGGCTGGATATGGATTTCATCCACCACCCACGGTAACTAGATGCCCCTGGGTTACAAGGTCTGCGACAGGACAGGCAGGCGGCGAAGACTAGCGGAAGGCTCGGAGCACTGGGGATGTCTAATCGGCCGGAAGTTTAACCACTGCAGCCCACCCTGTCAGCCTGCTCCCCGCAGGTGCCCAAGTGGCGAACAGTGGGTACAAGAAGGATCTTCTGCCCCCCTCCCCCATGTGCTTACTGGGAAAGAGGGGGCCCAAGGCTCCAGGTGTCCTGGAGCCGAGGGTACACATAGCTCTGAGTGCTGTGTGGGCCTCCCGACAATCAGCTAAGGACATGTGGGCTCCCGTTGCAGCCCCGCCCCCCTTAGCAGACGGCACCAGGGCCCCATGGGAGATGATCAGATTGTCACACAGCTTGGGCCCTCCCTGGCAGCACCCGCCTTTATCTTTCACAGGTGGGGGCAGTGACGAGGGGGCTCTACAGCTTGTTCTCCATAGAGTCCAGGGAGCTTTTGCCTAGGGCAGCTCTGAGGACAGTCTATGGGGCCAGGCTGGAGGTTTGAGACATGGCTCCGGATATGAGAGTTCCCAGAGGCTGCTGCCAGGGGCTCCCAACACCCCTTACCTAGTAGCTTAACAAACCCACTGAACACCCTGGGGACCCTTGCTCAAGGCAGCTGTGCTAATGTCTAGGAGGTGGGAAGCACAGAGAGATGAAAACCCCTACAAGAGCAGCAGGGTGGGCAGGACCAACAGGCGTGCCCAACGGCGGCCTCTCAACCTGGGCTCAACCACCGGGAAACATGAGCTCTGTACTGAAGAGCCTTTGCTGGGGAAAGGGCAGCGCCTCTGAGAGGGTGAATCCCATCCTGTGCAGCTGAGAACCTAACGCTGTCACAACACAGGGATGGGAGCAGCTTCAGGACGGCTGAGCAGTCTGGGGACAGTTTCCGGAGTCTACACTGATGGGAGGAGCCAGCGAAGGATAGATCCAGGGGTCCAGCCTGGGGTGGCCTAATGCTTCTTCCAGAAACCAGTGTACAAGCTGGGGTGCTCCCTGTGTCCTCCTTCCTCCTAGGAAGCCAGTATCTGGCATCATAGGGAGGTCAGAGGACAGTGGACCTGCAGCTGCCTAGGCCTAGCCAGGCCAAGAGAACCACAGCAGTGGGAACCATGACGGCTCACTAGGTTCCCCTAAGTTTACAGATTGAGGACATTAGCAAGGGTTTAAGCCAGGAGGGGAGGAGCATAGTCAGGGGCAGTAAGAATGGAAGGTAGAGAGGCTGGAGAGATGGCCCAGAGGTTAAGAGCATAGGCTGCCCTTCCAAAGATCCTGAGTTCAATTTCCAGCAACCACAGGGTGGCTCACAACCATCTATGATGGGATCTGGTACCCTCTTCTGGCATGTAAGCATACATGCAGACAGAACACTGTATATGTAATAAATAAACAAATCTTTGCCAGGTGGTGGTAGCAGATCTCTGTGAGTTCGAGGCCAGTCTGGTCTACAGAGGAAGTTCCAGGATAGGCTTCAAAGCTACAGAGAAACCCTCAACAACAACAAAAATCTATCTATACCTATTGGAAGGTGGTGTAGATATAATCAAACCCCAGAAATAGCATGGGGGAAGGAGTCAGGGCCACATTCACTATGCAGTCTATGCCTATTCTGTAGTTTCTCTCTAGAGCAAAACAGACTACATCAGAGGCACCCACTTGTCCTTAAAAAAAAACAAAAAACAAAAAACAGACGCTCAGAGAATTAAGCCAACCTGCCAGGGCACACAGCAAGTAATTAAAGGTGTCAGGATGTGAACTGGAGCTGGCTGGGTGAATCTAGCATCTTCTGGCCTGTCATACCTTGGCCTTCCCTTAGGCTAGGGCTCCCACCTGGCCAGCTGGGTGTGACCGAGCCCCATGGGGCCAATGGAGGACTTGGGAGGGGCCAGCTTCTCTTCTCTGGGGCAGAGCAAATGAGGCAGCATGCTGATTGCATTGTCTGGATTGAATTTTTAAACTGTACCCTCGAGACACGATGAAGGTAAGACATTAGCCTAGGAGAGCACAGTCAGACGGCTAAAAATACAACGTTTCCAGGAAAGGTGGGCATGGGACAGAGCTTGGGGTGAGGTCAGGGGTGCACAGAGCAAGCCCCTGCAAAGGCAACAGCACCAGCTCTGGAAGCCACCACCCCTCCACTAAGGATCCTTCCACTGCTGGAGTGGGCCGAGAGCCACCATGGGTTTTCAGGGTAGGCAGCTCAGAAGCCTGCCTTGTAGGGCCTCAGAAAACAAGCCTGGAATTGCCTGAGCTCAGTGTCCCCAATCTTCGGGCTCAGCTTTCTCTCACAGTGACCCGGAGGGAGAGTCAGAGAGTCAAGAGCCAAAGCGAGACATTGGGTGGGTCCTACCTGCCTGCCTCCCCATGGGATCAGCACGGGAAGGCTGGATGCCCTGCATAGAAGGATGCAACAGCTAGGAACCACATGGCAGATACACCAACCCAACCTGGCACTATCAGAGCAGGCTAGGGACTGGGGACTTAGGGGAGGGGCTGAGGGTAGATAGGCAATCCTGCAGGGGACACAGTTCCAGGGAAGGGGACAGCCGCACAACTATTAAAGGTTGAGCGGGACTGGCTATATGGTTCCGGGGTAGGACTTGCCTAGCATGCACAAACATGGCCTGGGTTCCATCTGCAGCACTTCGTAAACTGGGTGTGGCAGCCATCAAGAGAACAGAAATTCAAGCTACACAAACAGTTCTAGGCTAACCTGGGCTACAAAACACCCCATCTCAAGAAAATATTTAAACAGGGCGATGGTGGCACATGCCTTTAATCCCAGCACACACCAGGGAGGCAGGAGAAAGCGGATCTCTAAATTCGAGGACAGCCTGGTCTATAGAGCGAGTTCCAGGACAGTCAGGGTGATACAGAAAAAAATCCTGTCTCCAAAAACAAAAAAACACCACAAAATTTAAATTGTGGCTCAGGGAATGAAGTCGTCCGGAAGCACCTACCTGATAAGGGTTCCGATAAACTGACAGTCCAAAGCCCAGGAGGCAAATCCAGCCCTCCACAGCCTTCAAACCTAGTCCTCCTACACCACACTGGTGGGTACCAAACAAGGAACTTCCTCCTCCTAGAACCCCCGGCTTCAGCCCTAGCTCTAGCTGTTCAGGTCCTTGCAGAAGCTCTCAGCAGTGGAAGCAGCAGGGGACAGGAGGATTCACTACTGTGACCCCCTCTGAACTTTAACTTTAGCATCTGTATGACACACCATCCCAGCAACGCCACCAATCCAATGCCTGGTCCAAGCTGAGATGGTGAAGAACAACTAAGGGTCCCGGCAGATCGGGGGGTAGGCCTTCGCTTCACTCTGCAGTCAAGACACCCACAGTGTCCAGCAAGACAGGAAGGAGACCAAGGCCCAGGCCCAGCTGGACACCAGAGTCAGTGCCAGGATGCCCTGGGGTCCCCAGGCTACCTTGTGTGTACAGACACCAAGCACCCCAAGTCTGAGGTCCCCACCTGCACATGGGGAAGATTCAGGAGACAAGTCGGCGAACACAAGTCTGAGTCGTCTGCACTGCTGGCTCCATCGTCCCTGTCCCAACGTAGCACAAAGTTCCTGGGCACCAGGTGCCCAGGTCATAGCCAAGAGAGGGTAGGCCTGGGGGACACTGCACCTGCGGACTCCCATCTACCCTATTTCCACCCACTGAGGCCTGCAGCCTCTGGCACTTGGCCCACCAACCGGCCATAGGATTGCACCGGATGCTGGGCGATGAAGAAGCAGATGTGGCCAGCTTCTTCTTCAGGGCCACCAGAGCCAGGCCAGCATCCAACATAGGTGGGCTGGTTCAGCTGTGGTTCTTACCAACAGCCCCCCTCCACGAGGTAGACGGAGAGGCCTGTGTTGGGTGGAGGTGGACCACCTTCTCCTCGCTCTGGTACCCCTATTGCCCATTTCAGTCACGCCCCCACCCCTGCCAGCACCCAGAGTATACTTCCATTCCTCTGCGAGCCTGAGTGTGGGCCATTGATGGTTCCTGCAGCATCCCTGGGGTCCAGGGCCTTGGGACTTTGAGACAAAGCAGATGGCACCTGGGTTTCCATACTTTGGCTACCTGCCTCTGAGTAGTGAGTCCAGAAGGTGCCAGAATCCAAAGGGCTCAAGTGTGCAGGAATAAACTGACCCATCTGTGCCATTGGCACTCCCTGACCAGCATGTTACAGGGCACAAGAAGTGCCCCGAAAGCAGAGCCAAGGGGGCCTAAGAGAGCCTTGTGTGCCAACAAGAAGACTAAATTCAGAAAGGGCCAGCCTTTGCCCAAAGCAACACAGTATATCCCAGCTCAGAGCAAATCTCTGGTCCCTCTAGGGCATGTGCCTACTTGATCACAAAGAAGAGCCAAAAGGATACAGGCTACAGTGGCTTTGGCTATACCGGAAACCCCATGCCCTCTGCTATACCAGGGATGGGGAGGCACACGGCTGGCACTAATTAGGTCAAATAACAGATAAGAGGCTACCCCGAGTGAGGCGGGGCTCCAGGACGCAGCCACTTGGAATCTACCACAGCCTTCCCCATGGCAAGTCCACTTGCCCACCAAGGAGCTCCTACAGTGGCCACTGAAGCTAAGGAGGGCAGAGGCGGGCAGAGGCAGGCAAAGAGGAAGGCACAGCGAAGCAGGGTGTATGTCTGGGGTCTGGAGCTAGAGTTATGATGATGGCTGCATCCAGGCTGGTCCTGCCTGGATGCAGTGTGGGGTGGGACGACACGCAGGCTGCGCAGTTGTGTCCTGTGGCCATACCAGCCAGAGAGATGCACTTTGTGGGTGGGCAGGGGGCATCCCATGAGCTGGTGGCCTGGTGCCTCTTACCTCTGGGCTCCTCTGCCTGTTTGGCGAGTTTGCGCAGCGCGGCAGCAAAGCTGGAGGATGGCGCGGCCTGGGCCGACAGCGTACTGCTGGTGGCCGGGCTACCGGTGGGCACCAGGGCGCCATTGAGTGGCGAGGGGGTGAGGGGGTTGACGGTGGCGGTGGTCCTGGTCGCCGTGGAAAGCATCCCTATTGAAGGGGACTTGGGCTCATGGCTCATGCCTGAAACAGGAAAAGAAGAACCAGTGTCACCCAGAGAGCAGAGCGCCAGCACCAGAGGGGCTGCAGCGGCATGCAGCAAGAGCCGAAGGCCACAAGAGCAGAGCACAGCCAGCACTGCAGACAACAGACCCATTCCCACAGTCCAACTGGCCCCACGGGTGTGAGGGCACCCCAACGATGCTGGCCCCTGGACCAGCTCTCCAGAACCAAGCCTAGAGGCGGTATCCCAAAGCGTCATATCCAGGGCCCTACCAGACCCAAGTGTTGAGGAGGGAGACTGAGGCAGGGCCTGGAGCACAGAGCTGAAATGACCAACGAGACAACACAGCAAGCAGCTGACAATTACAGGGCTGGAACTACCAGTCATCTGCAACAGCATCGAAGATGCCTGCACAACTGCCCCATATTACAGAGAAGGAAACCCAAGGCCCCAGTGGGGTCAATGCAAGCGCAGCACCTATCACTTCTCAGGCCAGCCTGGGGTCCTATCGTCCCTACATTCTCCGACTCTCCAATCTGCCTCAGATGGGAGGGGTTGGCAGCAAAGGACACAATCTACAGCCCCTGGTGAAGCCCTTCTTGCCTTCCAGTCCTCGGGGCAGATAAGACAACATTCAAGCCACAATGCCAGAGAAGAAGCTCCCACAGTTCTTGGCAGAGTCCTGGTTTAGGAGGCCACCCCAAAGGTCTCATCCATGACTGTGAACCAGACCTGCCCAGCTAAGCTTTCACAGTCCCTGACCCAGAGACTCCAGGCACCAACCTTGGGGCAGTTTACAATGTAGCACAGGGTCTGGTTAGTACAGAGCTGTTAACCAAAGTTGATCAAAAGCCAAGAACCACCAATCGGCACACAGACCTGAGCCTCAGCCTCTGCCACTGCACAGTTACCTCAGGTGCCACCAGCTCCTCCACCCCAACAAGCAGGCACCTGCCTCCACCCCTCATTCCATTCAGTGAAGGTGTCCTTGGACTCATTTCACAGATATGAGTGGGTAGGCCCAGCACAGGGTGGCTCAGAGTAGGGCTGGGACCACTCCAGCGCGGTGCTATGTCCTGTGTGACACAAGCTGCCTCAGACCCAGCTACCCACACCAGGCGGGTGCCAAGGCAGATGGAGATGCTAAGAGCTGCAGCGCTGTACAGCTGCAGGCTTATCTCCCGAATCTGAGGAGGAAAACGTGCCACTGTGGGGACTTTCAAGATGCCTAGGGGGTCTGAGCAGACACGCCAGGCCCAGTAGGTGTGGGGAGATGGCAGAGCACAGAATGTGTGGTGAGCAGGACCCCTCCCTCCCTCTGTACCACATGCTACTAGTGTCCTCATCATGCTCCTGTGGGGGACCCACTCCTGGGGTCTCCAGCAGCCTCAGGTCCAGAGTATAGCTGCCCTTCCTCCCACTCTTAGGGGGGTCCCCCAAGCCTAGGTCCTGGAGGTATCAGTATGTTCCCAGCCTGGGAAACTGCTCTCATGTCAGGTCACTTAAAATAGAATGCCAAGTGAGCAGCTTCATTAGGGGGAGTCTAAAATTAGCATCGCTCCTCAGATGCGCACATGGGGCTGGTGGGGGAGGGGCGGGGAACAGCTTCGGGTACCAGAGAGGATACACTGCCAAACTGGGGGTGCTCAAGAGTCCCCTCACTCACTGGCCTAGACCCATCAGAGCTGGTGCCTGTTCTGTGTCTGGCATCCTCTGAAGATAAGCCACCTCCAACAGGCAGGAGCACCAGGAGAGGAGAGATGGGCATAGGATGCTTGCTCTTCCTGCCCTCATTAGGGGGTATTTATTAACTTCTCTGCTCCCAGCCGTTGACTGAACCCTCATCTATGAGATCACCTCATGTGAATTCATTATCCTAACAGCTGGGAATAAGCTCTGTGGTGCAAGGGCCATGATGGATGAGGCCAGGGGCTGCCTGCACACTCCATGCAGCTCAGCGGGGAAGCGAGCCTGGATCTAGGTGGCCTCCTGCACCACCCTACACAGGCTCCTTCCTGTTGCTTTGTCCAAGCATTCACTCGCAACTAAATCAGCTTCAGCTTTCTTCTCTTTAGATCCATCCAGAACTCAGCTGAGAGCTCGGGTTTCTGCCAAAAGCCACTAAGAGCACCCACAAAACGGCCCAGGACAGCCAGGTTGCCTCGGGTACCCTGCCTTGCCTGCCCCACATAGAGTGTTTCCTCCCCTTTCTCTGCATAGGTTTCTAACATGGCCAGAAGCACCATTGCTTTCGGACCCTGCCAAAGGTCTGACCCCAGGGTACCAGGCAGGTGATATTGTCCAATTCACCTCACTCTGGTCCTGCACTGCTGACCCCAGAGAGCTTCACGGCCCCTGGGGGTGGGGTCCTCCAATGCCACTTCTACTGTATGTCAGGAGTTATTAATCAGCCCAGCCTCCCTCCTGTTGAAGCCGTAATTACTGTCCCTTTCATCCCAGCTCCTCCCAGCACCAGACCTCAGGCTTGCTCCTTCTGCTCTGTAATTACCAGCTAATAGCTGAGATGAATTTTCTGGAGGCCCGGTTCAAGCACCAATCCGCCCCCTCCTCCCCCAGCAGGCCCTCACCCCGGGGTAATTACACCCAGGGAAGCTGCACCCAGCAGAGCTGAGCTCTCAGGCAGTATGGACCTGGATGCTCGCTCTATCTGCCCCTCTCCATCATTTCTCGTTACTGCACACTGAAATGTTTGTGAACAGACAGGGGCCGGCCCAGCCCAGGCTCCACACCCGCCCCCCTTGATCCCCACTACCCTGAGGGTGATGCTTCCGAAGCTCTAACAAGGCTGGGGTCACCCTGCTGCAGGGACCCGGCGGCTGCAGTAGTATGGGGTGCCACGTGATCCTCAGAGCCTGGACGGCTTTATAATAAATTCATTATTATGTGTGCTGCCGGCTTGTTCTGAGGGCACCCATGTGAGGCAGCTTCTCCACGGGTGGGGTAGGGAGGCCTGCTGATGTTCAATGGTGAGCCTAGGGCCCAGGCTGCTACCAGTGCTCCCAAGGTCAGTTCCCCCAAGGTCTCCCCCAGCACAAGGCATCAGAGCAGGGAAAACAGCAGATGGTGGCTCCTGACCCAAGACCCTGAAAGCAGAGAAAACAGCAGGCAAGTGGGGGTGGCCTGGATATGACAAGGGCTCTGATCTGGGGGTCAAAGGGGAATAAAGCAGCCAGGCAGAATGAGGGAGGCAGAAGAGGCTACCCACGGCTTGGAGTGCAGTTAATGCCTAAGCAGCCTCTGGGGTTCCCTGCAGCCACAGCAGGGCAGAGGATGGGGACACCTTGGGTTTACTGACACTCCTCGGCGTCTCCCTGTCCACCAAGCTGTCAAAGGTCCTGCTGACGTAGTGTTCAAAATACTTGGAGTACTGTGCGACAAGAGGGCCACATGAGTGGCTCAAAATTGTGCAAAGAAATGGTGTGCAAACTTGTCACCCCAGGTACTCAGAGGGCTGAGGCACGAGGACCATAGGCTTATGAGACTTAGTGAGAACCCATCTCAAAACAAGTAGTAATATGTGGGAGGAGGGGGAGGGAAATGGGAAACGGGGAACAGGTGGAAATTTTAATTAAAAAAGAATAAAAATAAATAAATAAAAAACAAAACAAAACAAAAAAAAAAAAACAAGTAGTAAAAAGGCAGCTGAGGAGGTGGCATGGGGAGTCCCTGAGTGCAGGGCCCAGAATGGCAAAGTAAGGGAGGGAGGGCGGGAGGGTGAGAGGAAGGAGAGAGCCACAAGGCTCTACAGCTGCGGGAGGGGAGGGCAAGACAAGAAGGCACTGTGCTTGGCCAGTATACACTTGGCCAGTATGCGGCCAGCTGACAAAGGCCTCCGAGAATCACCTGACGAGGTACAAAGCAGCAGATCAGGAGTCTCAGAGGTTCCCAGGCGGCAGCAGGGATGGAAGGGAGGCAACAGATGGCAACGACATTTGACGCGATTATTCTAAGTGGCTGCTGTGTGAGAAGCCTGGCGTGGGCAGAAGGGCTGCAGAGCCACCCACACCAGCTCGGCAAAAACCCACCAGAGAAGAAGGCCGCTGAGGTCGGGAAGCCAGCAGTGAGGGCTGAGGCTACTAACAGTTCATAGCCCAGCAGCATCCCTGATGGGAACCTAACAACAGGTGGCGGAACTAGCTTGGAGTCAAGCGTGTGAACGTGGCTTCTGTAAAAGTAAGGCTCCCTTCCTGCAGGTGAGGTGCCCTTCACATCACAAGACCCCACAAACCAACCTGAGCAACAGGCAGGCAGAGCTGATCCTGTCCTTCTACAAATCCCCTTGCCAGCTGCTGCTAACACTGTGGGCAGGGACTAGGAACCTCGCTGTGTCCTGTCCTCAGTGTGACTACTGTACCTATCCCATACTGCCTCCCGGACATAGACGCTCTGCCATTCCCCAGTTCAGCTAGGTGTTTTCCCCAGAGGGCAACTGAGGCTGGAAGAGAGCCACACCTTGTTCTAGGCTCTGTCCTGTGCCACCGAATCGGCACCCACTGGGCAGGAGGAGATGCTGGGTTCAGGGACCTTTCAGCAGCACCTGGCCTCGACAGTGCAGACAGCTGTCCTGGGGAGCCCACCACATGCCATGCCAGTTACAGAGGGACAAGGAGGACAGGCAGTCTGCCGCTAGGCAACATCTTGCAGCAGCAGCTTCTGTACACTGCAGGGAGCCCCGTGTGGCCCAAGGCACCTTCAGACACTTCATCGGCAACAAAGAGCCCTTTCAGCAGACACTGCTGGACTGCTCCTCAAGTCCCAAGAAAAAAACGCCCAAGCTGTCCAGGACTGAGGCTATGTGCTTTCAAGTTCCCGCGGGATGGAGGCCAGGAGCCAGGAGGTCAAGGCCAGGGCCCTGAGTGGTCGACGCCTGCTGGGAGGCTACAGGCATGTGAAGCCCAGGTCCCACCAAAACAGGCCCTCCAGTCCCACTTCCTGTTTCGGCTGGAGGAAGCTGAGCAGACCCAGGGGACTACATGAGAAGTTGGGGACAGAAGTCCTAACTCAAAGCCTCTCCCACAAGGCCCTGCACCCAAGCTGGAGCTAGAGACCAGACCACTACTTCTCAGCATATCAACAGGTGCCAGGTGCCAGGTAGATTCCTGAAAGAGGGCTGGAGACAAGGCTGGCCAGGCTGCCCCACCAGGCAGAAGGTAGGTGTACACGTACCCTGATGGAAGTCATGCTCTACACTGAAGTTCCTTGGTCCCAGCCAGTCACCAGCTCTGCCACAGGCCGGGCAGCCTTTGAGGGTCACCTTTAGCTTTCCCGACCAACCATGGGGAGCTGACAAAGCTCTGGCTGCATGGGACACAGTGACCTGAGTCTATCTGCCCTAAAGTCATGTCATGTTGTTTAAACGAGAACAGAGGGACGATCTTAAGGCAGAGTTCAGGTCAAAATGAAGATTCAGTTTTGTTCAAGCCACAAAACTACAAATCCCCAAGTCAAGGGGTCCCACGATTGTCTCTCTAGGTCTCACGTAGATACGCTCCCCGGCTCTGGCCTCACAAGCAGCCAGGGCAGTATGCAGGTTCCAGGAACTAGAGACACAGGGTCCCACTAGGACCCTCAGGTTCCAGTCCACGTTGTTAGCATGCTCCTTCCTGAACTCAAGAGGAAGTGGGGGAAGAGCCCACCCAGGAGCATCCCTCTTTTCCAACTGCAGCCTGTTAACCCAAATCCACCTGTCACTCAAATCAGATTGTGGACTTGCCCAAGATCGTATCATAAACAGTTAAGTTGCTCTCCCCAAGGTTTGTCCTGGGGGCCCGCAGAAAGGTGCTGACCACCAAGCCTGACAGCTTGAGTTTGAAGGTACAAGGAGAGAACCAACTCACAAGCTGACCTACACACACAATAAAGAAATGTAATTTTAAAATTAAAAAATATCCATTTGGGGGCTGGGATGTATCTCAGGAGCAGCCTGCTTGTCTGGACACAAAGGTCCATTCTTCCAGCTGTTCAAAGTGGTCCCTAGTGCAGTGGTGACATATGGGGACTTGTGTGTAAACTGAAAATGGACATGAACCAGGACTACATACAGACCCCTGCAGCAGAGTTCTGAGGAGTGCTCCTACAAGTATCATCTATCTAGGACAAAGTCACTCGGGGACTGAAAGAAAGCTCCAGAACATTGTCTCAATATCGGACTCTTCTACCACCTTCAAAACCCAACATGCCATGCCCAGACATCATTAAATGTCTCACTGGGTTTGGGGGTGGAACCAACCAAGTACCCTCAGGCTAAGATGGACTCCTTCAGAGAGAAACTTCCTCCACAAACAGCTACAATCCCGGACAAAGAGGTTACCATCTCTAGGTTGCACGTGTTCCTTGTCCACCTGAGTGGCCAACCATCCACACCCAAATAATCTTGGCAGCTTAAGCATACCCACATCCTGCAGAATTCTAATGGGGAACTTTTGGTGTGCAACCCAGATTTGACCCAACCCTGCAGCAGGATGGCCTAATGCCTGAGACCCAAGCTACTAGAGATTCCCATGTGAGGAGACAATACTCACAGCCAAGGGTGGCTAAACACAGGCTCAATTTCCCTCATCAGCACCTCCACCCCAGGGCAGGTGAGAGCCAGCAAAGTCCTGACCTGAAATAAATGGGACCAGCAGCTTGGGCAGGGATCTTCAGTGTTGGAATACCGGCAGGTTCACCGTGAGCTCCCATGGAATAGCAACCCAAGTCTACATACGAGACCCACGGATGCATTCTACACACGAAGACACGAGGCCTAATGTGAGCTTGTTTACTTTTAGCTTGCATCCCCTCTGAGAACAGTACATGCTTTAAGTGTTGTCTCGCCAACCCCAAGCCCAAAGTGATCCCACAGCCCCCAACACACCAGATCAGTAACCGTTGCTAGGCCACATTCCCACAGAGTAATTTTAATAATTTGAGGTATGGGACAGTTTCACAGTATAGAGTTCTACTGTGGAACCAGGTCAGTGTTTACAACTGGTTATGATTTTGGAGTGGTTAGGGGTTTTGGTTCAGGGCTGTTAACCTGTCTTAAAGACTTAAAAGGCTTACCTCCACATCCCCTTCCCACTTGGGAACTGCCATTACAGGTAGAAGGCGATAAGGGATAGACACCAGGAAACTTCCAGTCAACTTCTCAGAACCCCCCAGCCCACTTCCCCAAATTCAGTCCATTTCATGGGCTCTAGCTGGAAACAGCTGGGTATGGTGGTGTACAACTTTACCCCAGCAGTAGGGAAGTAGGGAAATAGAGGCCCGTGGTGTGGGTTCAAGGCCAGCCTGATCTACATAGCCCTTCCAGGCCAGCAGTGTGTTACGTGGTAAGACTCTGTCTCAGCAAGATAAAACAAAGTAACAGAGAGGACTGAAGCTCCTAGCTATATCACAAGCAGAAAATATCAAGAATGGAAACTGGGGGCTGGAGAGATGGCTCAGCGGTTAAGAACACTGACTGCTCTTCCAAAGGACCTGGGTTCAATTCCCAGCACCCACACAGCAGCTCACAACTGTCTGTAACTCCCAAGATCTGACATCCTTCACACAGAAATGCATGCAGGCAAAACACCAAGGCACGCAAAATAAAAATAAATTAAAAAAAAAGAGGGGGGGAGGGAAAAGGGAGGCGGGGAGGAGGCAGAAATTTTTAATTAAAAAAAATTTAATAAAATAAAAAGAATGGAAAGTGTATTTATAACCATAACCTACTGAACATGGTAGTGGTCCACAAAGTTCCCCTTACAACCAGCAGCTAACCTGGGGCAGCAGCTGCTTCCTGGCACCAGGAGAGGTAGCCACCCCCAAACAGCAGTACCCTAGAGGAAGGTTCCGATTCATAGTAAGTGAAATGAGTTTGTCTATACTGCAATCCTAAGCAAGGCCGTATTTGCTACGCAGTCAGTTGGCTATAGTTGTCCAACCTGGGCTACAGAAGACCCTCTCTCAAACAAAAATAGCACCCCCCCCAAGTGGGGGGGGTGCTGGGGAAATGGCTCAGTGGCTAAGAGCACTTATTCTTGCAGAGGACCTGGCTTGGGTACCTGGAACCTACATGGTGGCTCACAACCATCTAACTAGGGAATCCAGCACTTTCTTCTGGCCTGAGATCACCGCATGCTCATGGTGCACATATACATCTGGCAAAACACTCATACATATAAAATAAAAACAAACCTTAAAGGGGGGGGACTGGTGATAGGGCTCTGTGGCAGACGCCTCAAATGCACAAGGCTGTAGTTTCTATGCCCCGCCCCTGGCCCCAAAAACAAAAAACTGAAGTGTGATTTCTACCCAGTGTGCACTGCTTTCTGTCATAAAGTTCAAAGTGTAAGTTGAGCCATCCGAAGCCTTCTGCTCGGCACCTTGAACCCGGAGACTGGCAAGTAGCTACTGAAACCGGAGCTGCACTTTAGTTAAGGGGTACACTGCGCCTAAGTGACAAGGTCTGAGGCCCCAGGACTAAGGAATGGTTATCATCTTAGCTCTGCTCACCAGACATATGCTCTGGGAAAAGAGAAGTTGGGGAAGGGTCACCTGGACAGGAAACAATTACAACATACACCTCTCCAATCCAGGCGAGGTCAGTGGTCACCCTGGGGCATTCCGAAGACTGACTAGGGTCGTCCCTGGCCATTCAGGGACTGGAGGCTACAGGGCTGATACTTAGACCATTTTCTTAACCCTGGAGTGGTGACCAGACTCCACCAACAAACAGGTGGCAGAGTACAGGGCATAGACCTCAGGTCTTAGCACCTGGAGGAACACCTGTATGCACTCACTATGTGTGAGGAAAAACACCACACCCCCAACTCAAAAACACAAAGACAGGCACACACCAGCAGCCCAGTGGGAAGAATTCACTCTCGTAATAAGTGTTTAAACAGGGTCTTCGTTTCACACCAGCCAGCAACCTGTCCCTTGGGGAGAGATCTGGAGTAGGGACAGGACAGAACTTGGATCCTGGCTTTTCTCCAAGCTTGGCAGACTGCCCCATGGGTCCAGTGTCTGACCACAAAGTAGGAGACCTGGTTCGGGAGGCCAGAGCCCATCTGGATGCAAAGACTCAGGTTATGCCCATCTGGCCACAAAATGTCTGGATTCGGGCTGCCCAGCACACCCTGGGAGATCCTGGGAAGACACCTGCCCCAACTGTGTTGCAGGATGTTCCCAGGGCCTGCCCCCAACACCACTAGGAAAGGGAAGCCAGCATTAGTTGGAAGGAGCCCCCAAAGCTGCCATCTGTAGCCTCAGCCTGCCCCCACTTGTGAGCCTGTTGTCCTCAGTTCAACACATGGATTTTCCTTTGGGACGGCTTAACCTGTCCAACATCAATACGGCTCTGACCAAAAGCGCACAGATCGATTGCTTTTATTGCTGCTTGCAGCCACAGGCTCACCATGTGAGTGCGGAGGCAGAGATGAGGGGCAGGGTGTGCTGGAGCGCCTCCCAAATTCAGCCCCGAAGTCTAGTGCACGGTCCCTGAGGGAGCAGCAGGTTGGAAGAGGGTATGTATGTGCACACAGGCACTCCAGCTGATTTTGGAGATCCCAGGGGCAGGTGACATGCCAGAACAGTGGTAACTCCACATAGCAGCATGGCACAAAGGCTTATTTATATACAGAAAAAGGGTCCCCCTTCTGCCCACCAAGAGGACAGAGTATCTAATCTAGATCTACGTTCAAGTTCCAGGGACACTATCATCCTTTATGGGAACTGTGGGTGCCAGGTATCCCATAAGCACCAGTAACATGCACTTGATAGTCAAGGCACCTGCCCAAGGCCACACACAGGCCGAGAGAATTCAGAGCAGCCAGCCAGCTAATCATCCCACCCTTAGGCTATGTTAGTCCCTTGTCTTGATTTGCTGGCCTCTGCCCACTCTGGGGCACACGAATCATTGCATCTGAGCCTCCCCGAAACAGGACTTCCACATGTCCATCTCACAGCCTTGCAACCCATCTGTAGCCCCTCCCTCTGACTTAGCACCTCCTAAGTCCCCACTAATTACAACTTAAGGAACCAACTGCAAACCCACAGGGAAGGGCTCAGGACATACTTAGACCAGACACAACTTAGGTCCAGATCATCTCCAGGGTGAGGACCTTCCAGCAGGAGGACCAAGGGTGGGAGTGGAATAAGACAGTGCAGAGGTCCAAAGCCAAGCATGGTGGGGGTCAGGAGTTCAAGACCAGCTGGTAGAGTGACTGCCTGGCAAGAAAAAGACACCGAGTTCCATCCCCAGCACCTGATAAAGAGTGGTAGCACACTTTAATCCCAGTACTAGGGAGCAGAGGTAGGGGAATCAGAAGTTCAATGTCATCTTCAGACTGCAGGTTGATACCAGCCAGGGCAGAATACCATATCAGAGAAGAACAGAGACAGGAGACAGAGAGCTTGGGCTACACAATGAGAGGCTCACGTGAATAAATTAATTCATCTGTGGTACTCGTCTTTAAACCCAGGAAAGGCAGACAGATCCTGAATTTGAGGCCAGCCTGGTCCACAAAGTTTTTCACGCCAACCAGAACTACATGGTAAGACTATCTAAACACAACAAACAGGACTGGAGAGATGGCTCAGCAGTTAGGAGCACTTGCAGCTTGCAGAGACGACCGTGGTTTGATTCCCAGAACCCACACTGTGGTTCCCAATCAACTCTAACTCCAGTTTCAAGGGATCTGACGCCCTCTTTTGACCAGAGGGTACTGCACACACGGTACAGACATACACGCAGGCATTCATACACATAAAAATAAATCTTCTAAACAGTAAATAACAATATACAGATGCCAAGTCCCACCCCAGACGAGACTTATCTGAATGGAGGCATGGCCTGGCTATGAGTGTTTTTTTCTAAACTGTCGTCAATAATGATATTCCTGAGCCAGAGCCCCCTTTCCACACAGCCCACACTCCAGTTAATGATGGCTCCCTCCCCAGAATCCCTTACAGCCAGACCCCCTTTTCACAGTTCCAGGGTAACTGAGAACACTCTAGTGTTCAAGATTTCCCAGTTAGCTACAACCACTCCTTCAGGCCTGAGTCCCAGTCTCTCTGAAGCTAGCTCTCCTCTATTCCCTAAACAGTGGGCACACAGAGATAGGCACCAGGGAGGGAGGGGCAGGTGTCACCTAGAGCTGGCCAGAGAATCAGGGGCAACCTGTGTAATGATAGGGCCTTTGCCAGACATGGCTGCTCAAGGAGCTTCACCTGGCTGAGGTGGGAAGAGCTGTAGCAGCCAGATTAAAAGGCCCCCCGAGCGCAGATTGGCAGCCGCTCCTGTTTCATCTGTCTGCACACCTCCTGGCGGCGAGCACAAGGCTGGGTTCAGAGGAGGCGCTCGATATTCTCATTGACAGGGACACTCAGAAACGTCACCTCCCAGGCTGTGGCCTGTGTGTCTTGGGGTGGGGGGAAGGCCAGTGTGGGGAAGGGAAGCCAGCAGCACTGGCGGGCTGCACTTGGCCAGGCCTCAGAGATCTGAGACTCCATGGGGGCAGAAATTAAAGCGAGTCGGCAGGTCGGCCGCACAGCCACCAGGCTGAAATGTCACCTTAAACACCGATCTCTGCAGGTTAAACATGCTCTCGCCCCAAGAGCCCAGGAGAGGGAGGGAGAAAGGGAGGGAGGGAGGGAGGGAGGGAGGGAGAAAGGGAGGGAAAAGAGTGTGGGTTGGGCCTCACCGAGGGTTTGTGGTTGTTGCCACAACACTGGTAATTAACATGCTCCCCCCAGAGGCTTCCCATCCAACCCCACCAGGCTTTTGGAGTTACCCAGCCTGGGCATTCCAAGGCTGCAGATGGGGCCAGGAAAAACCGGCCTTGCTGGCTCACTCCACAAGCCCCTGCGGGTTCCTGGGGGCAAGGGGGAAAAAGTGGCAGCTGGCTATTACTCACCCGCGTCTCTAGGAAGGGGAGGAGGCCAGCAAGGGGCTAAGGCTAGACCTCTGTCAGAGCAGGGAAATGGACCACACCTGCCTGAAGGGTCAAGGGCAGCTAGGGACTCAGTGGGCTGGGTTGGGAGGTGCAGGCCCCAGGTCTGCCACAAAGTGGCGCAGCCCTCTTCGCTCCTTCTAGCCAGAAATGCAGAGTCCGAGGTGGCTGCAGTTCTCTAACCACACAGCCATGAGATCTGCAGCTTCCAACTTCCTCCAGAGATAGGGAAGTTACTCACGGCCAGAGGCCGACAGCCTGCCAGAGGGGACAGCTTTGCCAAGAGCAATGGAGGCTTCCAAAGCGTCAGTTTTTTTTTTTTTTTTTTAACCTTCCAGCCACCCTAACCCAATTAAAAACCACCTAAGGGCATCAGAATTGCCCCAGGCCAGTCCCAAGGTTAGCTAAATGGGGCGTGACGAAGCCCAGTTCCTATCAGCTTTAAAATGCTAAATTTAAGGGAACTACACTCCCCTTTCAACCCTAACTGGCCAGGATCCTAATAGCTGCCCCCAACAGGTCAGGACCTGCTCTGGCCTCTCTGCCTTCCTGGTTCAGAGCCTGCCCTGAGGCAGACAGAACAGAGCCCAAAGCCAGGCCAGGCCTCCCACCTCCTTTCTGAAGGCGTGGCTGACCCCGGGTCTCGGGCTGGCTGCTGACCAGAGACCTGCTCCCCCCCCCCCCCCCCGCTCCAACTGCCAGACCAGGCGACAAAAGCCAACCTTGTACCAAGCCATCAGGGCACCCCCCAGGAGGTGGTCAGGCGTGACCCGGTGGCTGTGAGAAGTGTTGAGCAAGCTGCTTCTGTACAGCAGAGCTCCATCGAGTGAGCCTGCCAGCAACCCTGTTCCGGTCCACCCGGTGGGGCGTGACACCCAGCACAGCAGATGACACACGCTGCCAGTCGGAGCCTGTGCCCCGGCCCCCCTCACCTGTGGCGGGGCGACTGAGTGGCTGAGTCAGACGCAGCCAGCGCCTCAGGTTCCCCGCCTGCGGGTGGGGGCGGCTGTAAACACAGGCTGAGCAACACTTAAGTAGCCAAGCTTAAGTAACACGGACGCCCAGAGGAAGGCTGCTCGCCAGGGGGGCCCGGTCTTCCTAGAGAAGAGGGGGTAAACCAGTTTCAGGCAGGAGATTGAGACACAGCCAAGCGCCCAGCCAGGACCTCCTGCCTCTTTGTCCCCCCGTGCTGGAAATCGGCTTAGGCCCGATGCTCCCTCCTAGAGCGAGGCTGCGCCTTTTGTTCCGGTCCCCTTTACAAAAGGATCCTGGGTTTTTTTCCCCTCTTCCATTTGGTGGTCCCGCTTTTTGTTTTCAAACCCCAACCTGTGTGGGCCCCAACCGCGGCAGATAAGACACCGCAGGGGCTAGCAAGCGTTTAGTGTGCTTTAAACACACTAAGACAAAGGCTGGTTTGCAAGCGCCAAACCGACCCAACTCGGGCTGGCACCCCCACCCCGGGCGGCAGGTGCGCGGGGGCGCCCCTTGCTCGCTCCCGGCTCCGATGCCCAGACCTGCGTCCCCAAGCCTACTCCGCGCGGTCCTAAGCGGCCCCCGCCACCTCCCCGCGCTCGAAGAGGCGGGCAGCGGGGAGGGCAGCCCAGCTCCCGCTCCGCCTCCACGAAGGGAATTTAATTAGCCTGCCGGAGAGGCGGCGGGCGACGAGGTGTCTCTGGTGCTGCAATATAATTGAATCGGCTCCACTCGGGCGGGCCACTCGCCGTCAGCGCGGCCGCGGGGGGCGGGGAGGCGCATCCAGGCGGAGCGGGAAGGTCCGGGCGGGGGGCGCCGAGGCCCTTTGGGCGGCCATCCCAGACAAGGCAAGCCGGCCCCAGCACCTGCCTGGGCGCCCCCGCCCCATCCAAAGTTTTGTTTCAACCGCGCGCCCCGTAGCCGCCCCCGCGCACTTTCCCCGCGCACTTCCGCGGCCGCAGACCCCGCTGCACCCAGCGCGCGCGCGCAACCGCGAGTGAGGCTTCGGGTCGGCCGCGCGCCCCGCGTTTCCAGCCCTCACACCCGCGGGACCTGGCCCCGGCCGTTGGCGCCCCTCCTGAGTCCACAAACTTGAGCGGGTGGGGGAGCGAGGGAACCCCCGCCAGCCCCCCCCCCACCCGCGCGCTCACCTTTCATGCCAGGGCTCCGCTGCTCCGCCGCGCCTGACACATGCCGGAGCCACCGTCGCCCGGGTTGGTCTGAACTGCTTATCTCACCCGGGGCTGCGCGGCGGCGGCTCGGCCGCTCGGGGAGGTGGAGCTTCCGGGGCCTGGGCCAAGAAACACCTGCTGCTGTCGCCGCCGAGGACACACCCAAGCGCAACGCCGCCCACTCCCCGGCCCCGGCTCGCTCCCGGCGCCCTGACCTCAGCCCGCGGGAGGTGTCGGGTTTCAGCCGCAAGCGCACGCGCGCGCGCACCGACGGACCGCCCGGAGCACCCAGCGCGGTCACAGCCCGCCTGGTAGGTGCCTCCCCCGTGCTCCTGGCGACCCCGGCTGGATTGTCCGGGGATCTCAGAGGCCACTCGTCGCCAAGAGTAGAGAGGAGTGGCTTACAGCATGCCTGCCATATTCGAGCCTCACAGCCGCCTCCCCAAGCTCCTGGAACAGTGCCTGGCACCTGGCCACCCACTAAGCGAGGGGAGGGATAAACCCAGCGCTCAGGAAGCCTTTCCTTGAGCTGCGTGGAAGGGACCACACAATATAGGCCGTTGACCTCCCAGGTTCTCCAAGATGCGTGACCTATTACCCCAAAGACTTAATGTTAAGAGCTCAGGCTGCGAGCCTCTGACCCAAAGTTTTACAAAGTATACATCTCATTTCAAGCAATTTTGGGGAAGGCCATACGGCAGGGGTCGAGTTCTTTAAAGAGCCCATGTTTGAGAAGCTGAAGTCCACTGAGGCGCCGCTGCGCCAGGGGCATCATTAAGTAGCTGGGGTTGCGGTCCGAGGCGAGGCCGCCGCCTCCAAAAACTGGCACAACCTACCGCGCCACCGGCCCCAGCGCACCGCCTTCCCATTTCTGGGTGCCCCCACCCACCCTACCTCACCCAGGCACTTCACGGGGATGACTCAGGGAGCGTCCTGAAATTCCTCGGCACCCACAGGCGGCGCTGAGAGGAACTGTGGGCCCCAGCCTTCCCGCCCCCAACACGACGGGCGCGCAGGCGACCAGTCCCCCAAATACCCTCCTCCCGCCACCCCGGAGGCGCGGACTCAAATGGCTGGGCTGGCAGCCGGGGTCCCGCGGCCGGACCCGGCATGTAGGGAGCAGCCAGCAAGGTGGCAAGGTCGCCGCGAGGTCCCGAGGTCTCCCCCACCCCGCTCTCTCTGCACAGCTCTCTGATCCTCCGCTTTCATACTTTCAAGCCCGGAGGCCACCGCACCCGTGGGGGGGGGCACCCCAGCGCCGCTGCGGGTTTCAACTTTCTACCGCGGTGCCAACCCCAAACCTGCCCCGGGACATGCCCGCGCAGTGCTCCGCAGGCGCGCGCCGCCTCCCCCGCCTTCCTCTCTGCCGCGCCAGCCGGGACAGCGCCGGGAGCGAGCGCGGGCGCCAGTACCCCCCCCCCCGTCCATCTGTTCCCGATGACGCCGGCGGCGGGCAGCACTCGGGGCCCGCGCCAGCAGAAGCCGCCGATGCCGCGGGGCGGGGGTGCATGCCGGGCCAGTCTTGCACAAGCCCCTTGGCCGACCACAAACGACTAGGGAAACGGGCGGGCAAAGGCAGGCCGAGTTACTGCTCCTACCTGCGGCCACCCGGTCCCTGTCCCCACACACGCGCCGCGGCCTTCGGTCCACACGTTAGTCTGCGCCACCCCCGGGGAGTGTGGCCCCTGCAAGTTTACGATGCTCGCAGTCCGGCGGACGCACCGGGCTCCCCGGGCGTCAGGGATTCGAGGAGAGGCGCCTTCACCCGCCGGGAATCGCGCGCAGGAGGGGGAGGGGAGGACAGGGAGGTGTCAGGAGAAAGAAACAACTGGCCTCGAGCCGTAAAAACAAAATGAAAAACCTCCCGGGCGGGTCCAGCCCCTTTCCCACCTGGATTACTGGCTGTGGGGGAGGGGAGCGACATGTAAATGAGCAGCTCGCACCTGGCTGCGCTGCCTGCAGGCCAGGTTCCCCAGGTAACAACACCCGGCTCTTCCTACAAATCTTGTCGCACCTTTCTCCCTTGGGAAGGGGTGTCTTGGAGGCCAAGTTCGTTCACCTGTTTGCTGGGGACCAGACTGGCCAATCAATAAATTAATGGGTGACCGCTATGAACTACCACCTGTTTTTGTTTTTGTGTTTTTTTTTTAAAGAGCTGATCACTCCCCCTCATACACTCCGGTTCTACTAAAGCTGTCCCCTGCAACCGGGGCTTCAACTCCACTTGCCCAGAAGTGCTCAAGGTTACATGTCTGCAGGTGAACCGGGCATCCTCCTCAGCTTCTTTAACCGGGAGTCAGTTCAACCCAGACTGTCCAAGGTAGCAAGAGTGACAGACATCCCTAGTGGCCACGTGGGGACAGTAGCGAGCCAGCTATGTGCACCCAGGCCAGAAAATGCTGGCAAGCCACCAGAAGGATGGCACTCACTATCACTACACTCTGCCCTAGGAAATCAGTAATCCCAGAGCAGGGCCTCTGAGTTTATGGGTGGAAACTGTCCTCCTGCAGCCATGTGGCCCCTTGCTAACGAGCTGTGCCCTGCACGGAGCCTACTGCTAATTCCTGACTCCAAGGCTATGCTAACCTCCCCTGGCTGCCCTCCCCCTCCCTGAGCAGCTGCTCCACTCCCACCAACAAGGCTAAACCACACAGACTTCCCTCTGTGGCTTTCTTTTCTGTCTTGTTGTTTTGTTTTTCCCAGACAGGGCCTCTCTGTGTAGTCTTGGCTGGCCTAGAATTTTCAGAGATCCGCCTGCCTCTGCCTCCCACGTGCTGGGATTAAAGGTGTGGTCCAACACGCTGCCTGGCTCCCTCTGTGGATTATTTCCCCCTCAGTTCCCATTTGCTTGGAAAAAGTTGATTGAGAAAGGATTTGAGACAGAAAGTGCCAGGGGCAGTCCCAGGGGGTGGGAGGAGCCTCCTAGCTCAGGATGCTTGCCTTCCTCTCCTCCAGCTCTCCTACTGAGGGTTCTGCCAGCTGGGCCTCTTAGAATAAAAAGCAGGAGGCCGGGTGGTGGTGGAGCACGCCTTTAATCCCAGCACTCAGGAGGCAGAGGCAGGAGACGGATCTCTGTGAGTTCGAGGCCAGCCTGGTCTACAAGGGCTAGTTCCAGGACAGGCTCCAAAGCTACAGAGAAACCCAGTCTCAAACAAACAAACAAGAATAAAAAGCAGGAGCCCCTGACCCCTCACAGGTAAGCTGGGTCTCTGCAAATCCCACCCTTTCTGAGAGAGCCTGGAATCTCAGAAACCTTCCCCAGGACAGATGAACTTCAAACCTGAGTCAGGAGGGGTTTCCAGGCCTAAAGGGGCTACCAGAAATAAAAGCATGCTGCCACATAACCAGGACAGGTGTGGCGCTTATCCACCGGACAAACACGCAGTCCCTGGGGCGGTTTCACAAGGCCTCCCCTGAAACAAAACTGAAAAAGGCAACAGCAGCAGGCAGCTCAGGAAGACCAGAGGGCAGACACCAGAGGCTCACAGGTCAGGCCACATGAGGCAGCAGGGCTAGGAAGGTGAGAGGGCAGGCTGGCAGATCAGGGCATCCCCACCAAGGTCAGGCTCCCACCTAAGCCTGCACAGATGCCAGCCCTATCTGAAGGGAACCCTGGGTGCCGGGTGGCATCTTGCCTTCGGGTCTTTGCTATTTTGCTTCCTTCTGGGGGTAAGCAGGGAGACGTAAAATGAAAACCTAACAGGTGTGTTTTCCACTCTGACCAGCTGCTCTCACCAGAGGCGGCTGTCACCTCCTCTTAGTCACCTGGCATCTCCGTGTATCGGAGCCCTAGACTCCGGCACAGACCAGAAGTAACCACTTTCCCAGCACAGGGGTGCTGAGCTCCTGTCATGGAGTACCCTCTAGGCTTGGCGAGGCAGGTGGTGACATCCACTACCCAAGAATCAGGAGACCAGAGAATGTTAATCAACCTGCCTCGAGCTCAGAAATCGGAACATAAGCCTGCCACAGACAGTTACTACACCCGGCAGCATTCCTGAAGCCCCCTAAGAAAGCTTCAGCAGGGTTTGTCATCCCAGTGACTCCCGAGGCTGCGTTGGGGGGTGGTCTCTGAGTTCAAGCTCTGCCCCATGAAGCAGCCCCATGGAAGGAAAGGCAGACTTGCTTCCTCTTTTAACATTTATGCTTCTTTGATGTCTCTGGATAAACACTTAGTAACCTGAAAACCATCTGGGTGGGGAGGGGGCTTGCAGGGCTGAGGCATAGAGAGAGGGGTCTGCCCAGCCCCCATCCAGCCTCACCACTAGGCCCATGCTCTCCACTGCAGCTACCAAGGCCTCAAAGCTTCTCCACTTGCTCCTTCCCTGTCTCACATCAGTGACCATTCTTCAAAGCTCTGCTGAAGTCTAGCTTCCTAGAAGGCTTTCCCATCCCTGCCTCCGGAAGTCACCTTTTCAGTCTGGCCTTGCCCATTCGGGTAGCAGCGGGTCCGGAATGATAGGCCAGCCAAGTCCTAAAGTCTCCTGGCAGGGCCTGGGAAGCTGCATTTATCTTTGCTAAGCTGTTCTCGGGGTTAGAGGGTGAAGTTCTGTGGTGGTGGTGTTTCAGAGTTTCCTCAACCCAGTCTGAGTGTGTGGGGGGCAGGGAGACGACCCTGTCTCACAGCAGTGACTGCCCTGGGATGGCAACGAGTCTCTATGCTCCTGTAACACAGGCGTGTTGACCCAGGACATAACAGAGGACAGCAGGACCCGGAAGGCAGCCGGTGTCCTTCTAGAGTGGAGACCAGATCTCCTCCATCTAAGACGCTGTCTAAGGGCTGCTGGGGACTAAGGTCACCCAGGCAGCAGGAAAGGGTTAAGACCTGCCGGATCCCCCTCGGCCCATTGGGGAGTTTTCCTCTTAACCCTGGGCCTCGGCGCCACTTCCTGCGCTTTCAGCGCCGGCTCCCACCCGCGCCCCGCACACAGCTGCACTCCTTTACAATCAGTTAACAGCTGTTTTGCATAGATTTTCAATTCTAATTGCCTCGCTTTGTGAGCGCCTCGGAGCCCCGGTGAATGGGGACGCCGTGGCGCACGGCTGGAAGGCGGGCGGGAAGAGGGCACTTGAGGGGAGAAGAAGGGAGCCAGTGTGCGCAGGCTGCCTGCCTTTATGTCTCTAAACACGAAAAGAATGTCCTGGCCACCAACTGCCCCAGCTCCTGCATCTCCACCCGCAGCCTCGAAATTTGTACCAAACCCTGGCCAGGCCTCCACCCTGTGACACAGCCCCTTACCCCACCCCTAGTCCCCAGCCAGGAGCAGCTTCCTACCCTGCAGACTCAAGGCCCCTCCCCCTGCAAGCACCCCTCCACCCAGGCTACCCCCAAGCCACCCCCCAGACAACAGCCTTCAGGCCACCAGCTCAGAGCCCAGCTCCCTCCCTCCTCCACCCCCCAGCTCTCTAGTACTCAGATATGGGAAGCTAATTGGACAATGAAGTTGAGCAGGGAGGGGTCACGCTCTCTGGAGACAGCTGGCATCTATAAAAGAGAAATATTTGCATTTAAAACCTTTAAACTTTATATGGCTGGGCCAGGGCCAGGCAGGGGAGGAGGGAGTGGAAGGGGAGTGTTTGGACCCTCCAGGGGACAGAGGCTCCTGGGAGAAGCTCTGGGGCGGCTGGTACTAGATTTATGTCACCAATAGCATGCCAGTGGGCCCTGGCCTGGTCCTGCTCAGAAAACCCCCTTTGACTTATGAAGTCCTGAGGAGTGCTTACATCAGCTGGGCCGAGGGTTCTAGCTGAACCACTGCTGTCCCTGGTGCATGCAGAGTCCCCAGTCACCCCAACTCTATTACAGTGCCTTTCCCCTCTCCGGCAGCCTTCAGTCTCATGCCTATTCACCAGACACCCACACAGGTCAGTCTGGGGTTAACATGTGCCATGGTGGTGACACCACCTGGGGGGGCCTTGTCCTGCACACAGTGCCATACAGGTGGGATGCCAGGTTTCCCGTTTCCTTGCATGCCTACTCCCCATTTTTCACATTGGAGAGAAACCTGGCCACATTTTTACCCCGCTGTCAACATTTGTGATGGAGAGCCAGGAGGCCCTGTCCCTGAGTGGTCTTATTTTAGCAGGCTTTTATGAAAGCGCAGAACAGTCAGAATCTCATTGAGTCCTGTCTACCTGGCAGGCCCTCGGGGAAAGAAAAGCCCAGAGAGACAACAGGGCCCTGGCTTCAAGGGCATGCAGCGTGTGTGCGTGCGTGTGTGTCCCTGTGTGTCTGTGTATGTGTGCACGCATACATGCATGCAAATGTGTGTGTCCAAGAGTGGTGACCAGCATCGTCCTCACAATGTCAATTACACAAAACCCCATTTACAACGAGCAAGCTGCCCTTCCCTGCTTCTGCTCCTGTCAGATCTGGTTCCTCGGCCTGGACTGCCTGTATCCATTCTAGGCATCGAGGCCCGTCAAGGATGGACACCCCGTCATCAGCTTTCATTCTTCCTACAGTACCACCCACTAGCCCTTGAACAGCTCACAGATCTTTGTGGTTTCTCACCTACCGAGCGACCCTCATGGCCTTTCTTAGGCAGCCTCTGGACCTGGTAGCGATCATTCAAAAACAAGCTGTTTGTAAACCTTTGTGGCTCTGGGGTTGGACAGTCACAGCACATACTACCAAGTGCTTGAGAAACAGTTTCCCACTCTCACAAGCAAGCCTTCGAATACAGCTCCCTGAGTGCCAGTCCCTGCTTGTAGGAGGGGGACACCAGTATGTGCTGGACTTCAGACAGCACCACCCACCCCCACCTGGGGACAGGAACCTAGAAAGAGCCATGCTCAGGGACCAGATGACCATTGAGTCACCAAATTCCTTCCATTGGACCTGAGGAGGAAATGACAGGGAATAACAAAATCAATAAAGATGGAATTTGATGAGTGACCAAGTCACCCTTTATCCTGTCCTAATGGTACAAGTGTCAGATCAGCAGCTTAGAAAAGAAAGCACAGCCCCTTATGCTTTAGGTCTCTGGGCTTGGCTGGTCACCCCCAGACACATCGATAGGTCCTCAGTCCAGTCCACCCATGAAGCAATAGCCAAGTAGCCAAATTATGGTGGAATATTAAGCCGTGAAAAAATAATGGGGTCTTGATATGTGTTCTATGGTAGCTGAGCACAGGGACAGAGAATAGGCACAATCATACATGTGTGTGTCCTACACCGATGTTTATTCCAGTACCACACACAGCTGTTAAGGGGTGGTGATAACCTAGGAAAGCTGGGGAATAAATTTGAAAAGTATGGTATATCCATTTACTGGAATAGTAGTTGATCCTAAAAAGAAATGAAGGCCAGGTATAGTGGTTTATACCTATAATCCCAGCATTCAGGAGGCTGGAGCAGGACAAAGCACACAGATCCTGTCTTGAGGAAAAGGAGCCAGGTGTGGTACCACAGGTCTTTAATCCTAGCACTTGGGAGGCAGAGGCAGGTGGATCTCTGTGAGTTCAAGGCCAGCCTGGTCTACAGAGCGAGTTCCAGGACAGCCAGGGCTACACAGAGAAACCCTGTCTCAAAAACCAGATAAAGGAAGGAAAGAAAAAAAGAAGCAAGCAAGTTTGAACACAGACCACATGACAAGCCTGAAAAACACGGTCCTGAGGGACAGACGCCAGACCCAAAGGATGTCACACGAGTCCCAAATATGCAATCTCCAGAAAGAGCAGATCCATACAGGCAGACAGCAGATGCATTAGCAGCTACTGGGGGAGGGGTGGCTGCTCTTGTGGGGACCGTTTCCTGGGTGACGGGACTGCTCGGTTCAAGAAGGACAGGCGCATGTGGTTGCACAACACTGTGTACGTGCTAAATGCCACTGGACTGTATAACTCTGGGTTGGCTTTTGTTTTTTGTTTTCCTTTTTCTGAGACAATAGCTTTACTCTGCAGCCCATGCTAGTTCGGAACTCAAGACCTGCCTGCCTCAGTTGGAATTACAGGTGTGAACACGGTACTTTTTTCAGCAAATTATTTAGTGTGTGTATGTGTGCACACGTGCAGCACAGCGTTAGGGTGGAGGTCAGAGGACAACTTTCAGAAGTTCTCTACCATGTGGGTTCTAGGGATCGAACTCGGGTCATTAGACTTAGAGGCAGACATCCCAGCCCACTGAGCCACCTCCCTGACTCAGCCAGCACTGTACGTTTTAAAAGGGTGTCTGTCCTCCCCAACATTTGCCTTTTCGATTTTCTATATAGTTGAAAACGACTTGGAATGCTTGATCTTCTTCCCTTCCCTGCCTAAGTTTTGGAATTAGAGGTGGGGTCACTGTACACTTTAAAATGAAAATCATGGACCGGGGCAAAGTGGGTGTTTTCCAGGGGACCCCAGTAGACCCTGGAAACTCCCTTTCCTCTAGCACCCTTGCCTGTGGGCATTTCAGACATATGGTCACAGTAAACAGTCACATGCCATCAAAGCCTTGCTCCAGGGAACTTTCCCAGGCTGGCGGGTGCTCTGTGGACACACACACACACACACACACACACACACACACACACACACGCACGCGCTGAAGTGGCATTAGCATGTGGCTATGAATCCCTAGGATAGAAAGTCACCATGTTCCATCCCTCCTGCCGAGGTCCCCAAAGCTACAGGCCTCTGTCTCCCCCAGCCTCAAGGCCTGCGACTCTAAGCAGCTAGGGGTGGTGACACTCCACACAGGACCTCCAGCCATTCTTGCCACCTGCTGCCAAGCAGACAGTGGTGACCTGGCAGGATTGGGGGATGGGGCGGAGCAGCCCAGGCAAGAGCAGGGGGAGCCAGGTAGGTAGGAGGCCCCAATCCTGGATCCCTGTCCTGAGGAAGAGTGGCCAGGGGGGGCTCATGTTCTACCCCATGGGTTTATTTCCACCTTCTGAACCTGCACAGTCACGGAACCAGAAATACAGGAACCCCTTCAGCACATTTTAGGAGTGACCCTGCGTCCTACAGTGAGAGGAGGGGAAAGGGCCATCCTACAGAGACAGCCACACATTCCAGGAGACAGAGGTCTGGGGTATCCCCCAGGGTCTCCACACGCACCCGCATAGACCCTAAGGATCCCTTACAAATGTACTTGGGTGTCCAGGCTCTGTGGTTCTCTCTGCAGACTTCAAAGCCAATTGAGAGCTGAAACCGCTCGAGAAGGCCCCCTCAAACCACAAACCTCCCTGCTGCTCCTCACACTGACTCTGGTTGAAAGCCCATAATGGACCCATGCTCAGCTGACTGCTAGGACCCTTTCCGTGCCTCTGTGGCTGGAGACACACACAGCCTATGTCACAGCTGCAGACCACGGGGCTGATGTTTCACCCAGGGAACATTCTTCAAGAATTACTCTCTTGTTTTTCCTTTACTTCTTTTGAAATAGGGTCTTCTCCTGTAGCCTCCAGCTCTCAACCCTCCTGCCTCAGCTTCCTGAATACTGGGATTACAGGCATGGGCTCCCAGCTGGCTGGGCCCCCCCTCCCACACCGTTGTTCCCATCCTCTGATTCCCGTCTTGATCTTCCCATTGCCTGTCATCAGAGTCCCAAATTGTCACAGACACTATTAGATCTCAGAGGCCTTTATGACTTGCAAACTCCAGGAGGGAAACAATACATAGGCGAGTCGGCCCTCATGTCCCTGGGAGTGAGCCCTTCACAGAGTGAGTGCTGGGAGAGGAGGTTCTGGGGTCCTCATGGTCAAGGCCAGGTCTTGTCTTTGCAAGTTCTAGGCAACTGCAAGGATCCTTTGGCATCTGCTCTCATGTTTATGTCATTAGAAGTTGGTGTCAGAGGTTGAGTCACTAACAAGAGAAGGTTAGACACAAGCCATTTCATCGTAGGAAGTTCTGGGCATCAAGCTCCTGGCCCACTTCCCAGTGCTCCTGTGAGTGGCAGCGGGCCTCAGCAGCAAGGCCTAGTCACACACCCTGCCTCAGTTTCTCCCCATCCTCAGGCTCTGCCTTTTCTTGCATGGGCCTTCCCTTGCCCCCACCTAGTGTTGCGCCTGGGTCATGTCTGAAAGCAAGCACCTCTTCCCTACCTGTGGCACAGAGCAGACACCGGGCGTCCAGCCTCACTGAAAACTGCCCCAGAGGGGCCACTTCACCGGCATTCTCTAACCCCCAGTGACCTGGCAGGCAGCAGGGACTGCCCTCTCCCGCCATCTGTTCCTTTGCTTCCAGTAGCAAGCAGCACCTCCTAGTTCAGTGAGTGGCCTTTCTCCTGGGCCCTACTCTGGCTCCCCGAAGACTGTATCATCTACTATCTCTATCCTCAAGACCACATATTTGGAATCTAGACGCTGTATTTCTAACCTCCCAGACCCCACGATGGGCCTTGAAGAAGTTCAGCCCCTCCCCAAGCCCCCAGCCTCCTCCTCTCTCCACCTCTGTTGGGTCTGCAGCCCTGCTTGGGTCTTCCGACCCTCCACTTTGATCAGTTCCCCATCTATAGTCCCAGACCAGAAAGTGCACCTCTTCCAGGGATGTGACACCCCTACCCCTTCACCAGGCCCTATTTTCACCAGGCTGAGAGACCCAGGCAGGGCCACAACTTTCACCTTGATATGAGCACTCGGAGAGGCAGAAGCCTCTTCCTGTGCCCAAGTGTACCCCCAAAACAAAGTGGTGGAGAAGAGGTACAGGCGGCCCAGGAGTACTCAGAGAGCCTGGTTCAGAAATGACCACACTTGCCTCCCAGCATTAGGGTGGCACATCTATGTGGCATCAGGTCCCTCCTAAGAGCCTCAGAAAATGAATGTGACTTTGCCGTTTCTTACCAGCCCCAGCTGATGTTAAAAGCCACACACAGCCCACACAACACACCCTAGCATCGGCTAAAAACTAGGCTGTGTTCTCAGCACCAACCACATACCAACACACCTCCTGGAAGTGACACGCCTGCAGAGAGCACGGCCCAGCTTTCCCTTAGGTTCTGCTGGCTCCCCATCTCAGGAGCTGAGCCCCCCTCCCACTCTCGCCCTCTGCACTGACGCTGACCCGCCTGGCTGGCAATTTGAGCTCAGGGTTAGCACAGCCCAGCTCAGGAGTTCTATTCCTGGCTCATCCAAAGAACTGCTCCTGACCTTGGGAAAGTCCCCCATGCTGCTCTGCCTCCTCCCAAGCACCCCTGTTAATAAACCAAAGTAACACCTTAAACCCAGGCTCTTTTCCAGGCTGCTGTATAGTGTTGGGTGGTCTAGAGAGGGAGCTGGGTCCCTGGCCAGATGCGCAGAGCTACAGGAAGACACATTTACCGAAGACCTGAAATCCCTCAGAAGCCACAGACCAGAGGGTCACAGCTCCCAGGCCTGACCATGGAAGACTTTAGCAGGCCTATGAAATGGGGACAGCTGTCACAATACTGTCAGAGAAAGAAGGCACATAAAGAGCTTTGCCTGCTCACAGTTGGGGTGACAGCCTCACCTGTCCCCCAGGTGACAAGTCTGCACAAGTCAGAGGGGAGCAGATGGAGAGATGGGAGAAGGAAGGGGAAAGGGAAAAGAAAAAGGGGGGAGGAGGGGGGAGTAAGGGAGGAGGAGCAGAAAGAGGGAGGAGCAGGAAGAGCAGGAGGAGCAGGGGCAGGAGGAGAGGGTAGCTGGTGCCTACAATGGCCGACAAGGTAGCTCAGGGCCACAGCAGAGCAGAACACAGACAAGTGGTCTACAGGTCACCTTGATGGCTACTGTGTACCTGGCATCCCCTGGCTCCACCAGCAAGCACCCATTGGCCAAATCACCACATTAAGGCTGAGTCACTGTCCAACCTGCCTCTATCAGACACACCTCTGATGTGGGAAATCTGGGAGGCAACATCCTCAAACCACCCAGCCCTTCGCTGGACCCTGCCCCCCCTCCTCACTCTCCCCACATCAGAACACTCTAAGACACCAGCTCCTTCTGTCATCAAGCTGTGGTGTGATCCTCTTTTTAAAATTAATTTCAAGTAATTCCCCTCCTTCCCAACAGGATCTGAGGGAGCATTAGGAACTTCTGTTTATTCTTTTTACGGTTTCTCCAAGAAGCTCCTGGTAACAGAGGGGAATTACATTCAGAGAGAATTGGGTCCCTGGAGTAAGTCAACGTTATTCATTTAACAACTTCTGTGGGTGCCGGAGATGTGAGCGGGCCGTACCCAAAGATGTCTCCTGCGGTTACTGGGAGATTTAATTCACAACAGCCAAGGAAAATAATTAAGAGGTGTGGGAGGTGTAGGCCCGGAGGCAGTATGGCTACAGGGGGGAGGGGTGGTGTAGCCTCGATGGTGCTAGCACCTATCACCACCCTGCCACCCAGGGACCACAGGTCCCAGGTCCCCGTGTTCATTTGAGGATGGTACACTAAACACAGTGGTTAGTGCCTCAGAGTCCACTAAATGAACATCCATGTCCCCACATCACCCAGTCACAGGGAGTAGCCCTAGTCCAGGGTGCCCCTCCATGCCCACTTAGGGATACCCTCCTGGCTTTAGTTGGGACTCTTGCAGTGACAATAGGGCTCAGCCGTCCCCATGTGGCTGTGTGAAGAGCTGGTTCTGTCTTAAACCTCCATGGATCAAGCGGGGCTATTCCCAAAGGGTTAAAACTGGCTTTTAACATGCATCTTGGGTGGCAGGCACCATGGGAGCCAGGCAAGAGGGAGGTTTACCTTCAAAGCCTACACTGACACAGAAAGGGCCGGGGAGGTCTGAAGACCAGGCGGCCCACCAAGCTGCCCTGTCTAAGACATCACATGTTATCACATGGGGACAAGAAGCTGGAGGTCCCCCATTGGGTGTTTGCCTGGAGAAAAATGGAGAACCCGATCCAGTGGCCAGTTACCAGCCATGATATCTCAGACTGCACCAGCTGCTTTCATGTCTGTGGTTTCACCACGACGTCCATAAGCCTGGGAGAACATGGACAGTCCCACCATTCCTAGATGGAGTGGGGCCCAACCGCCACCAAATTGCCCCTGGATGGGCCAGAGACTCCAAGTGACTGAACCCAGGCCACACTTCACCACAGACGGCAACTAAAACACCAGTCCAGGTTCAGACCACCCTCCCTTATTCAGTTAGGGACAAATCCAGAAAGATCTAGCCTGAATCCAGTTACAGCTGAGGGCGGCCCATCTTTGTTGATTTAAGAATGCCTCTGAGTTGACACAGAAAAAGCTGTTACAGGGGTTGGAGAGATGGCTCAGCAGTTAAGAGCATTGCCTGCTCTTCCAAAGGTTCTGAGTTCAATTCCCAGCAACCACATGGTGGCTTACAACCATCTGTAATGAGGTCTGGTGCCCTCTTCTGGCCTGCAGGCATACATACATACAGAATATTGTATACATAATAAATAAATAAATATTTAAAAAGAAAAGAAAAGAAAAGAAAAAGCTGTTACAGCCCCCTGTGGCCACTAAGCACCTAGAATGTGGTCGGGTGACCGAGAAACAGAATTGTTGGGTTCATTTAATTCCACGTTTCTATAGCCACATGTGGCTAGCGGTGCCAGTGCTGCGGGGACTGGACATTTGGATCTAGCAAGGGCCACAGTCTGTGAGCCATGGAAAGAGGCAGCTGAGCCCAGTGGTGCACATGCGCTTACAGACACAGGTAGAAGGTCTGAAGAGCCCAGAGCCCAGCCTTGGAGAGTCTGACCCCCAGATCGCTCCTAGGGAGGTTTGAACATTTCAAAAGCCACGGTTCCTTCCCCACCCGCAGTGAACTGCTTTAGGACCTCACCTCACAAGGGGGTCTGAGGTGAAGGTTGGTCGGGTCCCATTTTCAGGTTGGGTAAGGATGGGAGAACAGACACGGGGGGGATCATGGAAGGAAGAGTGGGTGGCAGAAGAAAGGAAGATGGATAGAAGGAATGAGAAAAGAATAGGCGGGTGGATGGTTGGATAAATGGGTGGATGGATAGGTTGATGGACGATTGGCTGTTGGATGGATGAATGAATGATGGATGGATGGAAGATAGGCAGATGGATGGGTGCAGAGGTGGCCCTCATTCCCACAGTGCTTTAAGTCTAAATGTGTAGCCTTGAGCACCTAGATTGTCCTCTGTGGAGTTGGGAAGGCAGAACTGGAGACTGGAGAGAAGGGTAGCTCCGTAAGTCCCTGTGCATGCAAACGCAGGAAAGCCCTAGAACCAATGCCCAGAAATGCCCATGCAGGCCTTACAGGGAGCAGGTGGACTGGGAAGGAGCTGCAGGAGTGCCATGGAATCTTGGTGTCCATCAGTTTTGAACCCCGAGGAGCATGGGTCTGGGGAGGCACAGAGGGCAGCCCTTCTCCTACACCCTACCTACTTGCTTTCCCAGAAACCATTTCTGGGTCTGCCCCACCACACACTGGGCTCCATTTGGGACTGGGCATAGTCTGTGGGCTGGTAGCAAACACTCAGAACCACATCTGCCATGAGGCACCAGGCATGCAGCGTGGTTCTGACCTGATCTGTCTTTTGATCATAACAAGCCCGTAAGCACAGAGACGGGAGTCAGGGTTGGGCTGGACAGCCTGAGGACCTTGACCAGACGGCTCAGCCTGGGCATGACCCACTCAGGTCTGGAGCAGGGGAGGTGCTGGTTGATACAGTGAAGGCGCTGGTCCATACATGCATGAACTTCTCTGAGGATGGGCAAATAAAGAGCCACTGGAAGCAGTCCTGGTATCCAGGGGGCTGAAGGCCGGCAGACCAGTCTGAATGGCAGACAGCCCCCAGGAAGGCCCGACGAGCCCAGCATCCCAGTTCCCCCGGAGACTTGGCTCACAGATGGGCCGACAGTGTGGAAAGAAAGGAGCTTCCAGCAAACAGCAGATGGGCGTGCTGACCATGGTGGGCAGGGAGGTCTGCCTGCTCCAGCTCTGCCCACCAACCAGCCCCCTTGAAGCCCCAAAGAACCGGGGGACCCAGGCAGACTCTGCACAAGTGATCCCACGTCCAAACAGGCCAGGCTGCCCCCCGCCCCCCCCGACTCAAGCAGCTTCCATTTCTGAAGCAAAGCCAGAACTGCCTCTCATACACATTAACCATGCAGGGTGATGAACGGCAAGTGTGAGGCGCGCCTGGCTTGAGGAGAGAGACCCCCAGCAACCGGGCAGTTTTCCAGGCTCGGCTTCCGAGCCCCTCCACTCAGCCCCCTCCGCCCCCACAAGGGAGCAGCAGTGTGCTCTGTCATCAGAACCGCATTGTTCTGGCCAGAAGAGAAACCGGGTCCAGCAGATGGCAGGTGAAACAGAAGCAGCTTGCTGTGGCCAAACCAATTATTTATCTAATTATGATTTACCACTTAACCACATGATCTTTCTGCAGAGTTGTGGGCAATTAAAACCAGGGTGCCTGTGTGGATTATGCAAATGGGCTGCAGCCCAGCAGAATAAAATTGGAGATTAGACATTCACACAGGCTGTGCTGGCCTAGGGCAGGGCCTGGAGGGGGGAGAGGCTGTGGGAGGCTTCAGGGCGGGGCGGGGGGTGGCAAGGAAGGGGCAGCGGTGGAAATAACTCCTCCCTGACTCTGCCCCTTCCTGGCTGCCCCCAAGATGACATCAGGTCCCTTGGGAAGAGAAATCAAGGCATCTGGCCTGAAGGGCGTGGTGTCACGGGTCTGTTCAATCCTGGTTGAAGCAACTGAGAGCCAGCTGCTGAGACCATGGGCAGCCACCACCCCTGCTTAGCTGGATGGTTCTGGGGGAGGGGAAGAGAGGGTGAGGTGGGGGGAAAGGTGTTGGTTCATTGTCTCTGTCTCTGAGGCTGAATGGGGCAAAGACCCCGCCCTGGCAGTTCTGGTAAGTTCCTTTGGTCACATTCCATCTGCGTCTGTGAAGTGAAGCCGCTGTGGCCCTTTTATAGGTCAGGAAACTGAGGCTGAAGGAGCTCACACTCACGCAGGTGGGCGGACCTCCACAGCTAAGCCCAGTTCCTAGCAGATCTAGGTTACCGGCCTACTGAGAGCAGGGCAAGGTGTCTCTGAACCTGTTCCTCCAACCAGCTGCCAGACAGGCGCCACCTGCCAGGGCACCCAGTGAGAACGGGTTTGTTCAGGTAGGTGACAGTCACCACAGTGACACACCCACTAGATCAAGGCATCCAGGTTGTCTCAACCCCTTGGCTGGTCACCCTGCTGCCACAAGCAGGCTGCGTGTGGTCTCTGAGCTCAGTTTCCAAATCTTCTAAGGGATTAGAGAAAGATGAGGATCCTGACTCCTTTGCAATTCTAAAAGACACAGGATTGCAAGACACCTAAAAGCCATCCGGTCTCCCTAGGTTGGCTGAGCAGGGGGAGAAAGTACCAAGAAAGAGTGGGGCAACCACTGGGGATGTCGGGGAACCCGCTCTGAGCTGGCTTCCTCTGATCGGAAAGCCCCGTGCATCCTACACAGACTTTTAACTGATCTGCGTATGGAGAGCCGCAGTCATCATCTCTGAGACACAGAGACGGTCCACAGCTTATCCGAAGAGCCAGATCTGGACTCTTCATAGACTCACTGCCCAGGGGAGGCACCGAGATGGCAAGTTCCAGGTGGAATACTGAGCATAAAAACCAACCTAAAAGCCCCAAGGGGTTGCCTCCTCTGCTGCGATCCCATTCTGGGATCTGCCTTTACTAAGCAGAGGGGCTGTGACTGGGTCCATGGGACACCCGTGCTGTATCAAGGGCCTTCACAGATACTGGTCACGTGGGGCTCTTCCCACTCTGCCAGGAGAGCTGAGATGGTGGCCCAGCCACTGCGCAGCCTCAGGCTGATCGAGGTAAAGTACACCAGAGCTGCCACGCCTCAGCTGTTCAGTGTGAAAGTGCAACAGTTATGTGGCCAGGGGGTGTGGGGGGGGCACTGCAGAGCTGGAACCTTCTGTCCTTGTAGCCCTGGGTGGACAGAAAGTAAGTCACGGAGAAGAAAGACTGGTTCCTGTTTCATCCAGATGAATCTCCAGCGCTTTCAAAAGCTTCGACACCACAGGAAATACTCCCGTAACCCTGCCACTAGTACTCCAGGTCTGTGATCCCGAACTGAGTCTCTGCCCACACCATGCCAGGAAAGCAGTACCCATGCTCGCATTGGCTTCCCTGGAGCAGGGGAGAAGACGGGTATCCTTTGGGAAGCAGACTCCTTGGGGGCCAGATTCTAGACACACACATCACATATGCACATGTGCATGCATACATGTGACGTTCGTAAATAGCATTCCCTTGGGAAACCAGTGGATGCCAAGAATCCTGCCCTGCTGGAAACAAAGCCCTGCCCACTCGCATCCCAGCAGTAACAGGTTCCACTTATGCTAGTAACCCAAAGGCCTTAGGCCCTCCACCCTCATCCTGTCTCCCTCAGATAAGCTGGTTTGCAGCTCAATAGCCCTGTTCCTCCTGAAGACCACTGAAACTGCCCTCTCAGGGACCTGGATGATGTTATGGATCTCCCAAGTGCACACTGGGACCTGAGAGAGAAGCTGGGAAGCATACATGCTGCTGTCAACAACAGTCTGAACCATGGGGAACGGCTGAGGTGATAGGAAGGAGTTACCTGGGCCCACCCAGCTGCACTGCACCCAGCCTTCTGCAAACTGGCTCCTTCCCCAGCTGTGGAACGCTCACCCTGTAGGGTATGAGGGGGTCCACGAGGTGAGGGGCCACCTCCTTTTCCAGGAAGGCATGCCCTGTTCACAATGGAGGGCAGCTCTCTTGCCGCTCCTGCCCATAGGGGATGTTTGCAGCTCAAGAAGTCCAGAAAGAGAATGTTCTCAGTGATCCTTCTCGGTGCAGCAAAGGCCACAGATGGGGCCATCAATCCTGGGAAATAATGAAGGTCCTGGGTTCTGCTGGTTCATCCACGGTAAAGAACTGCCTTAATCGCCTCCCCCAGGGAACTGGCCTGGTTGTCCAGGCTCAATTACTGATGCAGCAAACTGACCAGATGTGGGTCTCTGGCCGGTCGTAAAGGTGTTCACACACTGACAATTAGCGGTCTCGACGTCCAGGAAGGTTACCAGTTCTAAGGTACACAGTGGCAGGGGAGGTGGACAGGTCATAGTGGGACATGTCTGGGGTTTCAGGTGGCTCTAAGGCCACCCTCCCAGCCTATAGCCTAGAGCAGACACTGCTCCCAGAAGCCCAGCTCTGTCTCAGTGGGAACTAAGCTTCCAAATGCAAGGAGCCAGATGAGGACTGCTTAGCCCTGGGACCCGACACTGCTGAGGAGTCTCCTGCCACCAAAGGACTCCCAGCGGCTTGTCATAGGCTGAAGCCAGCCAGGCTTGAGGTCCAGAGCAGGAAGGCCTAGGAGGAGCTGGAAAGAGCTGGGAGGGAGCAACACGAGGTCACAAACTCAGACTCCACACCCCAGGTTGTCCCTAGCAAGCCCTACTCAGGCCTCTGCTCTGGAAACCATGCCAGGAAAAGAAGCCGTGCTGCATACATGGTTGAAGCAGACCTGAAGGTGGACACCACAAACCCATCCCAAGTCCCAGCAGGTGCACGGTGCTCCCCCCTCCCGCAGCCCTTGCCCGAGGAGTCTGACCGCCCAGAGCCTCACGTGTGTAGTCCGGCCCCATCGGTTCTGCTGTAATGTATTTTATGAACGTGCAGATGGTGCGGTGAGGGCCAGGGGAAGGCTCTACCTTGGGATAAGAAATTAACACTAGCGAATAGTGAATTTACGGCGTATATCTTCATTTCCCTTATACTAGCGCCATCTGCCAGCAATTGGGGCTCCACATCACCGTTTATCCCCTTATTTCTCCCACCCGCTTTTTAAATTTTTTATTCCTCTTTATTTTCATTTAGTGTAGCTTGGACCTACAAACACTGTGCAAGGTGGGGAGTAGATCCACAGACCAGAACATCCCAGCTTTGACGGATCCCATGCATTGAACTCCCCGCCTCGAGCAGCCTTCTCTGGCCTGCAGGACACAGACACACACTCGGGTCATGTGGGTCAGCTGGAGGCCAGCTCTGCCTCCGCACACACAGGGTAGGGCAGTAGAGAAGCGCTCATCTAGCCTCCCGGCAGCTGGGGCCACTTATTCCACTCTTTCTGTTTTCTGGAATTATTTAAAATCAAAAGGAAGCTGCCGCAAGTTGAGCCGCCCGCCCGCCCGGGCACATGTTCAGTGGGGAGGGTCTGTGGGTGTGAAGCAGGGAAAGAGACAAGAGGTGATAGGAGAAGGGAGCCCTGGAGCTCAGATGTGAGCCCAGGTCAAGCTTTCTGCGGGCAAAGCTCAGAGGGAGACGGTGGGAGGGGCGAGGGCCTGGGAGCCCACCAAGTCCGGCTGCACTTTTGGCCAGGAGGCTTGGCTGCCAGACAGCTGGACTGGCCCTGCTCCCAGGAGAGCAGGAACTGATCCTAGAGCCCCTGTAGGAGCCAATATCCGGGGCCTGTGGGAGGATAGACAGCCCAGTAGGTTAAGTCCCCACCCCTGGGACCTGAGAACATGGCCTTATGTGAAGCAGAATCATCAATACTGAGACTCGGGCACACTGGGGCCATCTGAGCAACTGGAAGAAAGTGGTCGTGTAGAATCAGGACCAGAGGCTTCCTTCCTTTGAAACACTCAGAGGAACCTGCCTGTGGGTGTCTGGCCTCCAGGAAGAGAGTTGGATGCCAAGCTTTTCATTCCAGACATCAGAACTGAATCCTTAAGTTCATTCCAGCAGGCCCAGGGGCCAGATCTATGAATGGAGACACCAGTGAGGTTGCACGGGTGACTGATGGAAAATTGACTTAAAAAAAAAAAAAGTTGTGGGCTGGAGGCATCTCTCCATGTAGCCCAGGCTGGCCTGGCTCTCCTGACCATCCAGCCTCCATCTCCCCAGTGCTGAGACTGCAGCCGCACCGCACCCAGATGGAAATTTACTATCAATAGCAACACCATCTGTGTTTAATCGCTGCCAACACCCACCTCCCACTGGGGCGCAGTTTATCCTCTTGCCCCCATTTTACAAGTAGGTGACTGAGTCACAGAGAGGTTGAGTCCCTTGCCACACAGCTAATGAGCGGCAGGGGCAGGAAGTGAACCCAGGCAGGTTGGCACCCAGCCCACATTCCTCACCGCAGTCAGCGGGGCACCCCTATGCAAACACGAGGAACACCTGTGTTGCAGCTGAAGCCTGTCTCGACGGCCCCCAGGATAGAAACCGACAGTGACGTCAGCCTAAGAAAGGACCAAGGCCATAGGTGGCAATGGCATGGAAGGGTTCTAGACCTGGGCTGGAACAGAGCAGGAACAGACCCCAGAACCGGCAAGGGAAGTCTGGGGGGTAGCGTATGTGATGGTGGAAACCACTGTGCCCTGCCCTACAAGCCGCAGGCTCCAGGCTCCAACCCCAAGCCGCCTGTGACCTGGCCTACCACATAGTCACCACTGAGACAGAAGAAAGGGCGGAAACCCTTGGGAGCACCACCTGGACAGGTCTAGTCTTCAAAGGAGACTTCCGGATAGACAGGCCTCTGGGACCCAGGAAGCGATCCTGAGTCTAGAGGTCAAGGCTTCTTGGGCCTCTTAGGCCCTCCTCAGACAACAGCAGGTAGGAGCTGCAAGCATCAAAGCTTAGACGGCCCTTTCAGGCCTCACTTTTAAAAGACAGCTCAGGGCTGGAGAGATGACTCAGGTGGTTGAGAGCACTTGTTGCTCCTCCAGGGGACCCTGGGTTTGATTCCCAGCACCCACGGGGCAGTTCACAACCATCTGTAACTCCAGTCCCATGAGATCGGATGCCCTCTTCTGACCTCCATGGGCACTAGGCATGCACACCAGGGAAAGCACTCGTAAACATTAAACAATAACAAGTAGATCTACATATAAGCAAATAAAAGATGGCTCGTGGGGTGAAGGTGTTTGCTGCCAGGGCTGATGATGTGATTCAGTCTCTGGGACCTACATGGTAGAAAGAGAGAGCTGACTTCTTCCTACAAATTGTCCTCTGATGGTGCTGAAGAGATGGCTCAGAAGAGCATTACCTGCTCTTCCAAAGGTCCTGAGTTCAATTCCCAGCAACCACATGGTGGCTCACAACCATCTGTAATGAGGTCTGGTGCCCTCTTGTGGCCAGCTGGCATACATGGGAGGAATGCTGTATATATAATTAATAAATAAGTTAGAAAAATTAAAAATAAATAAATAAAACACACTCAATGTAATAAAAACAGCCACACAAATGTTTCTTTAAAAAAAAATGTCCTACGCCGGGCGGTGGTGGCGCACGCCTTTAATCCCAGCACTCGGGAGGCAGAGGCAGGCGGATCTCTGTGAGTTCGAGACCAGCCTGGTCTACAAGAGCTAGTTCCAGGATGGGCTCCAAAACCACAGAGAAACCCTGTCTCGAAAAACCAAAAAAAAAAAAAAATGTCCTCTGACCTTCACTGACATGCGTGCAGCCTGAGGGTGTGCAGACATACAGACGCACACACAATAAATACAGACAGTAAAAAGGGTCCTTGTAGCTTTTCCTCCCTTCCTTCCCTACCTCCCGCTTCTCTTCCTTCCTTGTGTCTCCCATAGCCCAGGCTTGCCTCTTGCTAGCTACTGTAGTCCAGGATGACCCTGACTGATGATCCTTCCTCCAGTTTCTGAGGGCTGAATTACAGGTCTCTGCCACTGTGACTGGTTTATGTGGTACTGGGAATTGAACCTAGAATTCCATCATTACTTCAACTGAGCTGTGTCCCCAACTATCTTCAAAACTTTTCTTCCCTGAGAAGCTGAGGGTAGTGCATGGCTGGATGTGGGCTCAGGATACTAGGTGGCCACCTTCCCTGGGTTATTTGGGGTGGGTCTGTTGAGGATCACCGGATTCAAGGAGCCAAGCCCCACACCACTGATCACTGAGAAGGCTGGGGATGATGGGAGATGGATCATTCGGGGAAATCTCAGGACACCAGGCACTTGAACCCAACAGAACACTCCGCCCTTCCCCCCTTGTCCTTCTGCTGCCCCCGCCTAACTCTTCCCGCCAGAGGGAAGCCAGAATTCGAGATTGGAGAATAAAATTTGATTTGAAAGAATTTTATGGCTCAGCCCAACGACAGCTTTAAATATTAAAAAGGCATAAAACAGAGGGAGGATGGGAAAGTCGTACCAAGTACCAGCCTTGCTGGCGTCTCCAAAACACATCACCTTGTGCGAAGGAGCTTGGGAGAAAAGGCTGCTGTTAAGGCCACTGCCTCCCCACCCTCTGCCTCCCAGATTTCCCAAACCTTCCCTAGACAGGTAATACATCCATTATTGATGGACCAGTACCCAGAGAGTGTAAATTACTGAAACAAACACAGCATAATTAGGGCATTACAGGCGGCGTGGAGGGAAGGCAGAGTGTGCAGCGCTTGGCTGCGCCTTTCATCTTTGCAGGTGTTCGGGCGGCCTAGCCAGCAGCCCAGCCTGCTTACCATATGCACAGCCCCGCTAGCCAGTTCTCAGCTGGGAGGCCTATGGGGGGGAAGGGGAGACTCCATCCTGTCCCCCACCAATCCAGGAGGGAGACCCAGCCAGCCAAAGCACACAGGACAGGGGAGGGCAGGCCTCCAAACGTGCAGGGTGCACACAGAAGCACGCACACAAAGACCCGAGGCCAGTCTGGGGGCTGTGCAGCTGGCAAGCCTGTGTCCCTGTCCCCATGCGTGCCCTCAGGATTTCATGACAAGAGGGAAACTGATCAGGCAGCCTCCAGCCCCATAATTAGGGCCAATTGAAGGTGACAAAGGAATCTACAGACATCACAGTGGGACGTGGTGGTGATGAAGGCGCTTTGAAATGGTGGTCTGTACTTAGCGGGTTATCACCGTCCCTACATAAAAGCTGCAGCTCCCTCCAACGCCCCCCCACCCCCACCCCAGCCACCACCAGCGAGGCTCCAGACGCCCCTCTACCAACCGCCTCTTCTGGGTCAGGCTTCACGTGGGTGGCACCACCAGGAGGGGGGCTGGGCCTCTGCTTTTGTTTTTTGAGTTTGGAAGGTGGGAAAAACAAAAGGTAAGCACGGAAGGCAAGTTCAGGGGCTTTGGGATTGGGCGTGGGGTGGGAGTGGTGGAGTAGGTGGGCTTGCAGGCTGGGGGGAAGGGGGTTGAGTGTGTGACTACTCCTACTCCTGCATTTATGGGTGGGATTGTGTGTGAGTTCACGTTAGTACTTAGGTGGTGGGTGTGAGTTTATGTGTGCCCAGAGGCCCAGGGTCTGGGGTCGGTAGCCCGTTCATTCTCTTGTTTTACTTTCTTTAAAAAAAAACTAGGACACAGGCTGGGGGTGTAGCTCAGGTGACCTGATCTGTAGGAAGCCCTAGCATCAAACCCAGCACAGTAAAAAGAGGGTGTGGTGGCACAAGCCTGTAATCCCTGTAGTCGGGGGCGGGGGAAGGCAGGAAGACCAGGAGTTCAAGGACATCTTCAGCAACAGTCAGTTCCAGGCCAGCCTGCACTACAAGAGACCCTGTCTCAATATAAAGTAATAAAAACAAAGCCACACTTGACTCTTATCGGAGAACTTTAGTCGTCACGGGCAGAGAGAGGTGAGTCTGGGGATGGAAGCTGTTGAGGGCACCGGGCTGCTCACATTAGGATACACACAGCTCTCAGTGGAGAGTCTAGGAGTTCATGCCAAGAACTAAAGGATCCAGAATGCTGGGGTAGCCCAGCCTGCTGTCTCCCAGAATCTCAGTTGGAGATCCTGGATAAGCATCTCAGAGGAAGGAGTCCCCTGGAGGCTAGGGCAGTGTTCTGCAGAGGAAAGCGAGGCTCCAGGAAGCTACCCCCAGCATAACCCCAGCTGGGTCCCTGGGGCTGTGCCAGCCTGCTCACGCACACGTGTGCTTCTCTCCTTGTGCCCACGGTAATCTCCGACTTTACAGCAAATTATTAAAACTCACTTATATTTAATCTGCCTTCTGGAATTAATTGAATTTTTACGCTCAGCAAATGCCACAGTTTGCAGGGCCTCTCGATCGCTGGCTCGGAACAGCTAAATGACAAGGCAGCCGACCAACTGTAGGCTGTGCAGACAGGCTCCAGGGTGAGAAGGCATTATGAGACAAGGCACCCCAGATGCTCTGAACCGTGAACCAGAGGCAGCTACAACCGTAAGCTTCGAGGCCTGAATTTGGGGCACACTGGCCGAGACCTCTGCTCAGGGGTGATCTGTGCAGAGCAGGGGCTTCTCTACACTCTAACCATGCAAGGAAATGCCCATACCCAGGTTCCTCCTGGTGCTGTCTAACTCCAGCAAACCTTGCCCTGTCCTGGTAACCCAGCCCCCAAAAGAACCAAATTCTGGTCTTGAACTTGATATTCACAGGCCAGGGTACCTCCCTGACCCCCTAGGACCCCAGCGAACCTTGGCAGCCAAGTGCCACCCTGGCGGCAGAGGCACTGGGAGCCAAGGTCACGTGGAATGCTGGCATGCTCCTTCTTGTGGAGACACATTAATCAGGGGTGCTGCCACCCCGGGAAGAGGGGCAATGTTTTCTAAGCCTGTGCGGGTGCTAAATGCATCAGCGCACACTTGCTGTGTTCAGAGAGCTAGGTGAGATGACACCAGGCTCCTGCTGGCTCGGGGCACTGACTGCTCTCACCTCTTTCCCTGCCATCGCTAGTGTAAGTGCAGAGGTCCTGGGAAAACCCAGCACCTCCACTGAGACACACCATACCGCAAGATCCACTTCCTACAGCAGCCTTCCTCCTGTCTTGGGGACTTTGAAAAATGCAGATTCCCAGGCCAGCCCTGCCTTCCCATGGGAGATGTAGCCCTTACAGGGGACTCTGGTTTGGATGGGGACAGGACTCCATCCATTCTTCTTCTCAGGGTGAGGCAGTGAAAAGGAGGCTGGCGAGCTAGGCAAGAAATCAGTCTAATTTGCCCTAGGCTCAGAAAGTCCCAGGCAGCTGTGTGTCTCATTCCAATTTCCCCAGTATCTGTCCCTCAATATGTAGCCAAGAGCGGGGCCTCCTTCCCAGTCTTGTGGGGCTCCCCACGCAAGAAGAGGTTCACCAGATCTTCCCACTCTCTGGAAAGCTCTTCTTAACTCCAGCCTTTCTCGGCCATGGCCAGGGCTCAGACCTGCCAGTAGTAAACAGTTCTCATCCTGGCTGAGATTGGCATCCATCACCACCTTCTCCTGGCTTGGCAACCCGGCCCTTGATGCCAAGACATTGGCCTTATCTTCTCTGCCTGCCTAAGTTCCAGGTACTCAAGGTACCCCTTCCCTGCCCCCAGCCATCGGTTCTTCCTGGGAATGAGGTTGTGGTGCTTAGGCCTGTTGTAACAGCTACTTGGGAGACTGAAGCGGGGCGGTAGTAGGTTCAAAGGTCAGTCTGGGCAACTCTAATGAGACTCAATCTCAAAATAAAAAGGGGAAAGGCAGCTCAGTGGTAGAGCACTGGCTCAGCACGGGTGCCGCCTTAGGTTCGATCCCTAGTACCGCCTCCTTCTCCAAACTCATCTGAGTGTCAGGACTAGGGTCTGGTCCAGCATGGAGGCAAAACCAGCCAACAGCTCCCGTGCCTCTCATCCTGCCTGGCAGGATCAGAAAATGATGAGCAGGCCTTATGCCCCTGCTGCAGCAGCTGTACCCATGAAAACACAGCAGGGGTATCCTCCATAGTCTTACGGGCTGCTGGTCCAGGATCAGGGTACAGGTGGTCTCTGTGCAGAATGCCGGGGATGTCACACACACACCCTGTCAACCGCCTCACTTCTGTAGGTGACTCAACCTCCCTGGAGTGACGGGGGGGGGGGGGGGTCCTGATGTGTGCAAAGGCCAAGGCCCTGAGGCTGGAGCTTGGTTTCTGGAACAACTTCTGCTGAAGGGGCAGGAGGCAGGGGAGGGGTAAACTGAGGAAGGCAGGAAGCAGCCAAGGTCAGGGGGAGGCCCAAAGTTGCTCTTCCTCTCCTGAGACGGTGGCTATCTCCCCACATCCTACAGGCTCTTGCACCCAGCCCCTGCTCCTCCCTCCCTGAGTTGGCTCACCCTTATCTGCCTCCTACCAGCAACTGCTCCATTGGGAAACTGGAGTATCCTACCGGCTCACAGCTGCCTCTGGTTCTTTGCCTTCTCTAGAGCAACGTGAGTCCAATAAACGTCCGAAGAGCATTCGAGAGTTGGAAAACCCATTGCTCGAGACAGAAGCCAATTTCCAGCCCCAGGGCCTTGGCACCTGCTTATTCTTCTCCAGGGAGCTCTTGGACTGCCCTCTTCCTCCATCAGAGCCTAAACAAAAAGCCATCCCATCGAAAGCATGCTCACTGTACCTCTCCATGACCCTAACTCCTACCTTTGCATCCACCGTCCCCATTACAGTATGAGGACAGGTACACAGAGACACCTCCCCACTATGCCACTCATTCTAAGACTGTCTGCTGATTCCAAGTCATGTGTTCCCCCAGCACAGAAGGATCAAGAGCCACTATTGGGCACACCCCCAGAGCCCCCCAGCCAGTTCTGGTCTAAGGCCATAGTCAGGTTCCTTGGAGAGTTGGCCAGGAGCAGAAGGCCAGACAACCTGCCTCAGTGGGTCTCCAAAGCTCAACACTAGGAAGCCCTGGGTCTCTGGGACACGCCCCTTTGACCTCCACATGTCACCTGTGTTCTCCAGCCCACATCCAGTAGTGGTCCAGGCTCCCATAGACTTAAGCAGCGCAGTCTCTGGGCCAGTGTGGATTACCATATATTAAGACATAATTCTTCATGGAAATTTACAATACAAAGCACCCCCACCCCAATGGCTGTAGAAGGAGCCAGGACACAAAGCACGGCTGTGTCTGGCGGGACCCCAGAGCTGGCCTCAGCCAGGCTTCAATAGAAGTGGGTGGGTCCCTTCTTTGGGAGCCTTTTCCACACTCTGGGCAGAAGCCCTGGCCTCGGGGAGGGCCCCCTGGTGTACTGCTCTTCCAGAGAGGACCTCACCATTTCCCTGCCCTGCCCCTACCCACTCCGGAACCCTGAAGCCTGGGTCCCGGGCTGACACTATTGGGATTTCACTCACAAAGGGCAGGGCAGGGAAGCCTGATGCGGAAAGAACCCTAAACCCCAGGCTCCCTACGGACTTGCTACTTCCATCCAACTGACTGACGAGTGTGTGCTCACTATGTACAAAGGTCATCTATCCAACTAATGGACATTTATTGATCACTCACCCACTGTGTACCTAAACCACGTCAGAGATCAGCTGCAAAAGAGAACAAACGAATCGGACCCCTCAGTTTTGGGAGTGTTTATTGCTTGGCTGGGAGACACCCCCATCCCAGCCCTAGTTCCAAGGTGCTTTCAAGAGCGGCAAGAAAATCTGAACACCATGGGTGAGGCTGACCAGGGCACAGGGTGATAGTGGTGGGGGTGGGGCTCTGAGAGGAGGTGGCTTTTGAGCAAAGGTCTAACTGAGCAAGCAACTGTGCGTGCAAAGGCCGAGGCAAGACCACACGTGCACACCATGGGCACAGTGGGGCAGATGAGCGTGCCCAGTACTATCAGGAAGGAGCTTCTGGTTCTAGAGACTCAGGCTAGGAGGTGATTTGATCCTAATGGACCAAAGGGTTCGTGACTTAGGGCAGGGCAGACTCAGGTCTAAATCCCACCTCTAAGATCCTGGCCTCGGACCATCTGCAGAAAGCGGTCAGCCCTTCTGGGACTCTGCTCTTTGCAGAAGGAAGCTGGTAACGGTGACCACGCACCTGTTGCACAGGTGCATGGCCAGTGGAAACCAGTCCAGATGGGGTACAGAGAGGCCTAGCACTGGGGAGACGGGTACCCACGGCCAGAATTCCCACCCTGCATGAAAACACAAAGCTAGCTGGGGTCATCTGTCCATTTGCCATAAAACCTCAGAGAGGCCCAGCCAGCAGCTGTTCTGGTGCCATTTCCCAGGTGTCAACAGAGTATGTATAGCCAGGATCCCAGAGGCGAGGCCCCCACCAATCCCAGCAGCCTGCTGGCCAGTCTAACACTGGGAGGAGGCGGCTTACCAAGAACCACAGGTCCATCACTGCCTATGACTCTGAGAACAAAGACCTCAGCCTCCCCAGGCTGCTGAGCTGTGGATAAACAAGAGGTAGCTGGAGGTACAGCTGTAGCATCCTGGAGCCCAGCACCCCCCCACAGCACCCCCCCCTAGACCCAACATAGTCATTTCAGATCCCACACAGCACTCCCAGACCCTGTAACACAGCACTCCCAGATCAAGGCCCAGTTCACAGGCAGGTGGGGTCAGACCAGCCAGTAATGCACTAGGAACCGCTGATGGCTTGTAGACCAGCCTGGACAACTCCACTGGAAAAGCAAAAAGCCAGAGGCAGCAGTAATCTGAGTCCTGGCCTTCATCAACCTTGGCCTCTCCCTGAATTCCCTGGTCACTGGTAGGAAGAAGCGCAGCTCTGAAGTCAGGCAGAGGTGTCCATCTGTGCAGAACTGCTCCTGGGAAACAGTGACTCTTAGCCTCTTGTCCTATGCTCAAGTCCTGCTAGTGCCTGGGGCTCTCTGGAGCTCTCTCCCTCCCCGGTGCAATGGGAACATGGGTGGGCAGAGGGCAACTCAGCCCCCAGTGGGAATACAGCAGACATTCAACAATTCCCAGCTCTGCCAGGAATAGCACAAAGGACTGTGGGGCGTCGGATGTCTCTGGTGCTAACCAGGTTTAAGGACGGGAGGTTTGTCCCTGTCACAGGTCTGTGTTCTGCTGGCTGCCTCCACCCCAGAAATTAACAACTTGCGCCAGATACACCAAAGAGTGCCTTGGGTGAGTCCCCGTCTCCACATCTCCACAAGGATCCTCTCTTTCTTCAACACCAATGTCTTCTCTTCTTGCACCCCAACATCCCCCACCATGGAAGGAACCTAGTGCAGGGTTGGATAACCTGACCTGCAGGACCTCAACTTCCTGTCTGTGATACTCCAGGCAGGGTGACACTGAGTTTCCTCACTGGGTACCTGTGGTCAGGGAAAGGTCTGTCAGGCTGCACGTACCAGCCTGTGATGGTCAGAGGACAGCTCAGGATTCCTGCGGCATGTCTCTCAGTGAGAATGGGTACCCACCTCAAGGCAAGCTTGGAACAGGGAGCCTCAGGGCACCCTGGCTCCCATGGAAAGTGTACAACTGTCCAGCAGGGGTCAGAAAGATACTTCAAATTGTATCCTTCCTAACACCCAGAGTAGACACACCTGCACAGCACCCAGGCTCCTTATAGCAACCCAAACCCTGACCAGCATCCCAGACTCCGCGTGGCACCCGGGATCCCACGCAAGACCTCTCAGACCATGTCTAACATCCAAGACCCAGGATCTGGGAAGAGGTCCTACACCGGGGAGCAAACTCTGGGCCTGTGGTTGGCCTGGCTCAGGGCCTCAGTAGACCCCAGCTAGCCGGAAGATGCTCAGGACCCTGGGGAGAATGCAATGGGCAGGGGCAGGCACAGATGCAAGCTCAATCCTGATGCAAAGCCTTGTAAAGAGAGTGCTTTAGATCTCACAAAACCCAGTTATTTTCAAATTCCAGTTCCATCGCAAAGCCTCAGCAATGGCACTGCTGGAGTCCAGGGCTACCCAGTAGTCTCCAGCTACACTGCCCTCTGCCAGCCAGCCTGAACCAACGACTAAACTCTGATTCCCAGGTGACCACTTGGGGAGATCAGGTCTCTCGGTGCCATTGGCTGGCCTCCGCCTTGGCCTTGCTCCTGACTCCAGCCTGGCCCAGGGCTGTGGGACCAACAGACTGGCTGGGGCAACACTGCCTTCCTGAATTCTGCTGTCCTCAGAACCAGGCACTCATGAACACAGCTGTCAGACGCACTAAAAACAGGAAGAAAAGAAAACCCCAACAAAACAGAGGCAACATACCAAATGCCAAAATACAATGAAAATCCGAACAGCTAAAACAAATATAGCCATAAAAAGACGGGAGCCCTCGCAAAGCCATCTCTACAATTAAGCAGCTTTTTGCTATACACTGACAGTCACCTAATTATACCACTAATGACAGTTCAACCTGCTTCGAAATAAAAGGCCAGTTTCCACAACAGAAAACCAGCTGTTAGTTACACATGTCAAACATCTTTAAAGCGTTATTATTAAGGGGGAGAACAAAAAAAAAATCCTTATAAAATGAGCGCATCCATCTCACGCCCCACTCCATGAAAAAAAAATCACAATTAGCTATGCACTTCTGCTCAATAATAATAAAATGTGAATTCACAAGGAAAGGGGGAGAAAAGAGAGACGGGGAAGCCGCCCCCTTGGGGTCGTCTGAGGGGCTCCCCACCCTGTGGTGCAGGGGGAGAGTCTGCGTTTACTTCCTCCCTCTGCGTTTTTTAATTCCTCTTGGTGAAGCAGTCTCTATGGGCTGAGCAGATCTCCCCGGGGCGTGGGGGTGTGGGGCTCCTCCAGTACGAAGCCCTGTCAAGTGCTTGTCTGGGAGGCAGTTAGCAGCAGCCAAAGCAGCAGCCGCAGCCGCAGGTCGCTGAGGTGGCAGTGGCCTGGCCGCCCCGGCCTCGTAGACATATGCTCGGGCTATTCCCTGCCAGCATGTCTTCAAACCGTGCGCGCCTTTGACATTCTGGAGGCGTAATAAACACCCGCGTTTCTCTTCTGACAATAGCCGAGCGGATTTAATTAACTGGGGCGGAAAGGGCTGTAGCGGGAGGGGTTGGGAGCCAGCTACAGAGTGGGGATTAACCTTTAAGACCAGCAACTGGCTGCCAGGGGAAGGGGGACAGTGGCCCGCTGGGGGCTCAGGGCAAGCTTACTGTGCCCATGGGAGCACTGGGGTGGGCAAAGCCGATGCAGAGAACTGCGCGCGGGGGGGGGCGGGGTATTCAGGATGCTCCCTCCCACGCTGGCTGCAGCTGGGCCACCTCAGAGCTCTTAGGTGTGTGTGTGGGTCTCTCACCAAGGGGTCTGAGGCACAGGAGGACCCTTCAAATCCAAGTAAAGCTACAAGACAAGGTGCATCTGTCCAAAGGCACCCTTGGGGACAGTGCAGCAGCCCGGAGAGAGGTGTCTGATTTGGGCCCCTCTGTAGGCCACAGCTGCTCCTGGGGCCTGACCTGTTGTCAGCTCATGGGTTGGTTGGCTGTGGCTGTAGGTAGGATTCGGCTTCAGGGTCAATGGGGCAGGAGGGCTGTGTCGGGGCAGTGAGGGTGTGAGAACCGCTAACTGGCACAGCTGCTGCCAGCGTCCCTCCTGGTTGCACTCTTAACTCCAAGTGCCGTGTGACCCCGGAGCAAGTGTTTTTCCCTCTCGGAAGTGTGGTTGAATCGTGGGCACTGGGTCTTTCCCAGGCCTGGTTCTTCCTTAGACAGGAGGGAGGCATTCTGGCTGCCTGCTAGGGAGAGCCATTTATCCTTACAACTTCCACGGCCAGCCCTTGATAGCTTCCTCTCTCTCAAAGGAGTGTGCAGCCAGGCCAGCTCTCTGACCAGCTGGATGCCCTCCAAGAACAACTCAGCCTGGGGCTGCCTGTCACAGCCGGCAGAGGGAGGCAGGCGCCCCATGCTACTAAGGTGGGTTGGTTTCTTCCAGACTATGCCCATGGAAGCTGAGCCCGTGGAGGTCCTGTGTCTGCCTGGTGCTGAGCCTGCTCCTACCGTGAGATCTGAATACAATGGCCTAGTCGCCCACCATCCCTACTGTGGTCTCTTTTCTATGGACGACATTCTGGTAGCAGCAATTTCTCCAGAATTTCCATTCTCGGAAGCGAAGAGAGGCCCTGTGCTCAAGATGAGTCCAACCTGCCATCAGCCGCCTTTAGTCCCAGCCCTTGGGAGGCAGAGGCAGGTGGATCCCTATGAGCTTGAGGCCAGCCTGGTCTACGTAGAGAGCTCCAGGCCAGCCAGTGAGAGCTTGTGTGTGTGCATCTGAGAGCTTCCCAGGGAAACAAAAGCCGGGGCCTGCTGGCTACCTGCTCTCGACTGGGCACTGTGCTAAACCGGTAGTTACCACTGGACACCCTAGCATTTACAAATAAAAATTTTTGTTGTCAATTTTTGAGACAAGGTTTCTCTGTGTAGCTCTGATTGTCCTCCAACTCAGGGATCTACCCACCTCTGAACGCTGGGGTTCAAGACATGTGCCACCAGGCCTCGCTTGAGGTTCCGACAGAAAGTGGCATCGTTTAGTGGCCCTGTGAAGCAGCCACGAAGGCCCCCACACAAAGAAATGACCACTGTCCACACAGGGCCCACACACTGGCTCTTCAGAGCCAAAAGAGAACCCAGTACCACAATGGAATAGTTTATAGCCACAGAGATAAAGATCTGTGCCATGCCCCAGCAAGGATAAGCTCTGAAAGAGAAGATTCCAAGAGCTCATGCATCTCGGGTCAGGACCCAGCTGTGGCGGGTGTGAAGAAGTGAAGAGCCGAGAACACGCAACTACAATCTGAACGCAGCAATTTAAACCCTGCTCTACCACTGCCTGTCTGTGCAACCTGGCACAAGTCACTGGGCCTCTCTGCAGTTTCCTCTTCGGTATGAGGCTGAGGGTGGATGAATGAATCCACAGAAGCCCTTCCAGTCCCGACCTCTTATCCAGGTCCCCCATAAATATAAGTAGCTTTTCCATGCACCAGGTCACATCTGTAACACAACACTGTCTCCCATCCCTACTTCTGGTCACTTACTCTTCCCTTGGGATGTCTCAGGTGGTCAACCTGCTTTTATTCCCAACAGTAGACCCATGTGCCTTCCAGAAAGCTCCAGCAACCCTCAGGTCCCCTTTAGGTACGTTATTAGTGACAATAACATTGAGGAGGAACAGTACTGGGGACCCCCAGCTGGGTGTCTCTTTCCAGGTCTGATCTCTCTAACCTACCCTGGAGAGGAGGAGGGGACGCCTGGAGGAGGGAAGGCAAAGCCAACCCCACCCCCAACAGTGGGCCTACCCCTTCCTTAAAGGAACTACCTCCTAGGGGTCCCTGTGCACACCCCAGCCTTACTTCCCTGTTTTGTGTACGGGCACCACCAGGGTGTCCCCCAAGCTCTGAACGCGCATGCGTTGCAATGCCAGTGACCTGCCCCAGCAAACTCACAAGGACACTGTAGGCAGAATCTGCCTACCCTCCCCAACCAGAAGCTGTTACCTTTGACTTGTCCCTCCTCACCCCTCAGGTGTTTAGGGTCGGGTTTCACACCCCAGGAGGTGCCTCAGGTCCCAGTGACCTTAGAAGACCTTAGCTGCCAGCATCTGTACCTGCCCCAGGGCTGAGACCAGCATGGCCTGTGGTACTTCCTGGTGACAGAGGCCATGATCTCTATCTATGCTGGCCAGCTTGGGAGCCAGCAGGAGCCAGCAGTCCCTCTCAGGAACAAGAGGCATTATGGCTCATGACTACTAAATGCCTCAAGCTTCTGAAGTAAAGCCAGGTGTTGGGTCTGGGGTAACCATGCAAATCTAGGCCTGCTCCTAGGCTATGGTCTGGGAAAGGTATGTCTACCTGGGGGGCTCAAAGGTAAATCTCACATCTGGCTCCTTGACAGGTCACAGCCTGAGCTCTCTTCAGCAAGATCCAGGAGGATCCTTCAGAGCACCCAGCCCAGCTGTGACACCTGAGAGGCAAAACCCTGTCCCCAAGGCCCCTTCCCATAATGACCCACACTCATTATCTGTTTGGAGCACTACCTCCTGCAGGAAGGCCTCCTAGTCTGCTCCAGGCTGGAATCTGGAACATCCGTGGATCCGGGCGCAGGGAACTCACAGCCTACTGTCCCCCAAGGCCCGCTCTGAGTAGAGCCTGGGAGGCAAGACCTATGGCTGACTTTCACTTCTCCCCACTGCCTGGGCCTGGCATGGCCAGGTGTTGGGGAACTGTCCGGCAGCTGCCAAGCACCAATGTCTCTATCCAGCCAGGCAAGAACAGTGCTGCCCGGTGGCTGTTTGCTCAGCATTCTGCCCACTCGGCTCACCATACCGGTCCAACTTGTTGGCTGGCTGTCCACTCTGCGCCCTAGCACCCTGGAGGTGACTGAGCCTTGAGTCAAAGGTTTCTGACTCTGGATAAAAACCCAAGCGGGCGGACGTGCTGGTTTCAAGGCTTCCAATAAAATGCCTTGTGTCACCCTTGACCCTGTAGGGCAGGTGTACAGTGGCCACTGTCATCAGCGAGACCAACGACTGACCAAAGGTGAGCTTCTGGAAGCAGCTTTTTCCTGCACTCTGGGCCCAAAGGATATTCCCAAGGCCATGGCCCTTGAAAGCCATACTGACCAAGGGCCACGGTCTTCAGTGCTCCCTGGCCCCGAAGAGGCCCAGGGACTGACCTTTAATCCCATCTGATCTGGGGGCTGCCTCTCTAGACAGGCCTGCAAGGGCAGAGGTCAGCTCAGCCTGTGAACCTAGGGGGGTAGCTCACAGTGGGCCACCAAATACCTCATTCCTTTCTGCACCCCTCCTTGCCACCCAATGTTCAGGGGGCGACTCCTTGGCTCCATGCCCTGGTGGCCTGTCCAGGCCTAGGGAGGTGCAAAGCCTGCAGTGAGAACATAGAAACCCATACAGTTCAGGCTGGCTCTGAGGGGCACCACAGTCTGGATGGCAGAAGCAGGCAGACAACACCCTGTGAGGCTGGGAGCACTACCCTGCAGATCCAATCCTTGGAAGATACAAGGAGGACGGCGGACATCACATAATAACTCCTGCACCGTACAGAACTGGAGAGCCAGCCCTGGGCTCTCAGGCTTTATTTGCTTATTTTATTTTTGGAGATAGGGGTCTTATCCTGTAGTCCAGGCTGGACTCAAACTCAAGGCGTTTCTCCTGCCTCAGTGTCCCAAATGCTGGGATCACAATTGTGTACCACCATAGCCGGGGGTGCGTTAAGCAAACAAACTCGCTCTCTGAATTATAAGTAGGTACAACAGAGGCAGGGAAGTTCAGCAAGCAACTCCCCCAAGTCCTCCCAACAGGGATTCTGCAGATCCAAATCCTAGGCTGCCATCCAGATGTGGAGGTGCAGGTCTGTGACCTCATCACTCAGGAGACTGAGACAAGAGGATGGAAGATTCAAGGCCAGTCTGCGTTGCATAGAAAGATCCTGTCTAAAACACAAACTCTTGGGCCAGTTGGACAGCTCAGCAGGTAAATGGACTTGCCACCAAGTCTAATGGTCTGAGTTCAATCCTCAGAAAGCCATATGGTGGAAGGCAGGAACTGATTTCTGCAAGTAGTCCTTTGACCTTCACAGCTACACTGTGGCCCAGAAACCCCCCCCCCCACCTCACAACACAAGATAACTGTTAAAATTTTCACAAAACAACTCTGGCCTCTGAAATCATGGTACCCTCTAGAGTCCCACAGCATGTCACAGACCTGGGGCTGGTGGATGAGCATCTGATAGGGAGGAGTTTTGAAGCCTGGTGAGGGAACAGTCTGCGCAGAGGTGTGACTGGGGCAGGGAGGGAAGGAAAGGGTCCTGTTGGAGCAGGCTGAGATGCCAGCTGGCTATCACAGCAGGCGGCAAGGCAATGCCCTCAGGTCACAGCAGGGAGGCCCAGTGGTCCTCTCACCAGGTTCCCAGACCCAAAGGGCATCCTTTTTTTTTTTTTTTTAATAAAGCCCTGGCCGTCCTGGAACTCTCTCTGTGTAGATCAGGCTGTCAGGCTGGCTTCAAGCGCAGAGATCTGCCTGCCTCTGTCTCTCAAGTGCTGGGATTAAAGGTGTGTGCCACTAGACACTACCACCCGGCCCAAAGGCCATCTTTTAAAGGGACCTTCATCCGGTAATGTCCCCTATCTGGTCCAAGGAGTCACTCGTCATGGCTGTGTCTCCACTAGTGACAGGGAGTGTCTGACTTCTGCTCCAGCCATTCCAACGTTGGCTACTACAGTGAGCTGTGAGTCACCAGCCCCACCTACAGTCCCAGCAGTGGGAGGGGAGGTTCTCAGAGCTTTGCCCGCATGTATCTGGGTCAGGAGCTTGGCTGGCCGCTCCAGCCACTGATCAACCCATGCTCAACTCGTCCATGAATATTCATGAGCTTATCCGGTTCCACACTTTCATTTCTGGCCCAAATTAATAATTTACCGGGGAGGTTCATAAAAAATCAGACGTGGCTCATTAGCAGCTCCCTGAAAGGCATCTAGTCCTCCCCTCACTCCAGGGAGGGGCTGCTCCTCCAGTGACCAGAGCAGCACCCTGAGCATAGACCCTCACACATCACTTTCACAGGGCTGCTGAGCTGGGGGAACCCACATAGAAGTGCCCGAGCTTCTCTAGACCCACAGCCTAGACTCCACGGAAGCCCCAAAGGCAGACTCCAGAGGACAGAGTCTAGTCCAGGCCCAGAAGTTAGGCCTCCTACCTGGAAAAAGCAGGCTTCCCGAAGAGCCTGCAGCAGGCTGACTCTCCTCCCAAGAGGCAGCTTCCACAATCTCCCATCCCATCAGCTCTTCAACATGGTGGTTCCCGCCCTATCAAGGGATGGATTCCTTCCAGCTGAGCGTGGCCTGGCGGGGCTCCTCCCTCTCTGCTAACGGACAGAATGTGGTGTGGAAGAGGCTCTGGTATCTGAGGCCAGGCCCTAGGGGGCCATGGGGCCTCTTGCCTGCATAAGCCACCACAACCCCTGCCATTAATTACATCAGAGGCTGTGAGGAAGTCCAGACCTCACTGAGCACCTCATGGAAGAGGATGCCCCATCTCGGCCCACTGAGGCCCTCACCTATAGCGAGAGCCAACAGCCAGACCTGAAGGTAGAAGGGCCCTTTAGACACCCTGCAGCAGGCACACCCCCCCCCCGCCCCCGCCGCCACCTCCTAGCTGTGGCTGCAGTGGCAGGCACAGGGGGCAGAGGCCAGTCCACAGAGGCACACTGGTGTTGTCTTGACTCCGTCTGGCATCCTGTTCCCAGCATCCTGGGGTAGGTTTCTGGTCTGCACAGCTCAACTAGTTGGCTTTGTCCCAGGTGGTGATGGCCCTCTCCCCCAGTCTCCCAATGTTGCTGTGTCCAGAGCTGCCCACAAGGGAACTTTCCCAGCATGGAGGTGGGGGAGGGGACTAACACCTTGTCTCTGGGCGGCTGAGGATCTGAGATAAAGGTGAGCTCTCAGGCTCCTAGAGTGGCAGGAAGTGGTGAGAGCCCCTACTGGGAGCCCCTGCCGCGCAGCTGTGGGTCTGACAGCACCCATCCCCTCCACGCCTCCCAGGTCTCTGCAGAGAGTTCCATTAAGACCCATGCCGCCCCCCCTTACCCTCTTTCATGTCCCTGCTGCCCCCCCTTCTCTTGTCAGATAATCACAGAAACCAGCAAACGGTTGACATGGTTACCAAGACAACAGAAGTTAGGCCTGTGAGAGGCCTGGGAGCTAATCCTAAATGAATTACAAGCCAGAGTGACAAGGGGGTGGGCAGTGTCGGGGGGGGGGCAGTTCAAAGAAGACTGGGTCAGAGATGAGGTTCTGTCTGCCCGCCGCTCCGACACTGCTGGGCGAGGCTGGAGTCCTCAGGGGGCAAGATGCAAAAGCATTTATAAGAACCTAAACTTCTTCCTGGAGATGATCCAGCCAGAGAAACTCTATCCCACAAGCCTCAGGGTCTGTTGGAGTGGGAGGCTGGTCAGCGAGGGAGTCTCCAGGATGAGCTATTTCCTCATCTGCGACTTGTCACCTGCGACCATTTCGAGAGCAGAGGCTCCCTGGCGTCTTGCAGGGGCCACAAGCAATGCCCTCCTTCAGGCTTGACATGAGCAGGGCCTTTGCTCTGGTACCCATAGGTGGCATGAAGCCGCAGCTGAGAACTAATGACCCAAGAATAAGGCAGCCCCCGATTCCAGAGTATTCTATCCCTTCTTCCTGCACGGGCGTTTACTGATTCTCAGGACAGACGATCTTCAGTGGGATGCATGGTTAGTCTCATGTAATAGACAAGGGAAAGAACGGTGAAATAACCCACCCAGAGACACACGGTCAAGAAGCCAGGATGAAAGGAACAGGTACTCTGCTCCCACCCCCACCAGGCTCCCTGCTTGGGCATTGTTCCAGTAGAGAAACTGACTGCCTTCCAAAACCTGTGGACCCCTCAAAGACACCCTAAAACCCCCTATAATCACTCCCTCATCCTTCAGTTCCCGGAGTCAAGATTAGCAGGCAAGAGAGCCATGCGTGAACGTCACGTCCCCATGGACAATCTCTGCTCATCACGACTCCATGCCACAGAACAGCCACCCAGAGCCACAGTGGTCACCCGGAAGCCAGAGGATCTGCAGAGGTGACAACCTCATGCACTGAGCTCTCCCACCCTATATTTATCCTTCCTTTCCCTCGGCATGGCCATCCCTGATGCCTCAGGGCCTCTGCCAGAGCCTCCATGTTTGGGCACCCGTCCATCAGATCCCGGGAGGCCAACACCTTCTCTTTCTTTCTGGTCTTTGGCCACCCAGGACCCATATCCTAGCTCCCTAGACACCTCTGTGAATCTTTCAGAGTTACAGACGACTGCTCTACACAGGATAATCCTTCAAGACTTCTCAGCTGTACCTCTATATGCCTGGGCTTGGCACACTGAATGGACAACTTCAATATGTTGGATAAGCTGGGCACAGTGGCCCAGCACTGGGAGGCAGAGGCAGGGAGATCTCTGTGAGAATGAGGCCGGTCTGTCCAAAAAAGCAAAAAGACAAAAACCAAAACCAAAACAGTAAAAGGCCAGGTGGTGGTGGTGCTGCATGTCTTTAGTCCTATCGTTAGGCAGAAGCAGGTGGATCTCCAAGTTCAAGGCCACCTTGGTCTACAAAGCAAGTCTTAGGACAGCCTAGGCTATGCAGAGAAACCCACAGGCCAGGCAATGGTGGCACAATGGGAGTCTTTAATCCCAGCACTCAGGAGGAAGAAGCTGGCAGATCCCTGAGCTTGAGGCTAGCCTGGTCTACAGAGTGAGTTTCAGGATAGCCAGGACTGTTAATATAGAGAAACCCTGTCTTGAAAAACAAACAAAAAACCAAAACAGAGCAAGTTCCAGGAAGGTTCCAAAGATACAGAGAAACCTGTCTTGAAACTGCCCCCTCCAAAAAAGATTAAAAAACAAACAAACAAAAAAAAAAAAACAAAAGCAAAACTGCTGGGTCAGGCCCGCAAATTGGCTCAGTAGGTCAAGGCATTTGCTGCTAAACCTGAAACCTGAGTTCATCCCCAGGACCCACATGGTGGGAGGAGAGAACTGACACCCACCAGTTTTCCTCTGACCTCCATACTTATGAAGGACCATGCACACACCCACACCCACATAAACACAGAGAAAAACAAATCAAAAAATACTGAGTCCCCTTTGCTCACAGCAGAGCCCAGCTCTTCTGACATCAGATGTGTGATGACATTAGGGTATTCCAGGAGTGGTGCCAACACTCCACTGGCCTCAAATCCTCTTTTACCATGCCCACGGATGCCATAGCCCCAAGAGTCTGGTCCAGGACCTACCCTGCCTCCTCCTGTTGATCCTGGGCCCTGAGGACAAGGTCCAATCTTCTGGCCTCCCCTAGGTCACAGAATGAGACTCATGCAGGACATCAGGGCAGTGTGGCTCCTACCCAAAGCTCCACTTTCTCCCTCCTACCCCCCTTGGGACCTCTGACTTCTGCAAGAGCCCAGCTGTTTTTTTGAAGGCACACAGACTCCAGAGCCTTGCCCCGAAGGCACCATCAAGGAGGAAAGCTGGGGTCCCCTCATGGACACAGCCTTTGCCCCCCACCTCCAACAGAACCTTCTCCTTTTCTACAGAACCAGAAAACCCTTCAGACATAGCACTCAGAATCTGTCACCCTGATACTCAATCCATGTTCCACCTCAGAGGGTGGAACTAGGCCAGGCACACACGCTCCCACTGAAAAGAGACACTATCACCACTCAGTGGCAAGGCAGGGTCTGGCCTGGGCCAGGTCTGCATGAGCCCTGTCTGCACTGGCTGTCGGGAAGAGGAGCCAGGCAACACTGGTCCCCACAGACAGGGAGGGCTCGGCAGTCTGACCTCTTCCATGACCAAGGGTCTGTGACTTCCTGACCTCACAGGCCATTAAACCAGTAGCCAAAGGCTGTCTGGGCAGCAGGCCAGGCCTGGTCAGAGGGCATTTCCGGCCTCGCAGTGGGTGGGGACGGGAGGAAGGCAGAGTAAGCATGATCCAACAAGGCCAGGGAGTCCAGGGACTTGGGGCAGGATCTGGGCCTGGCTGCCTGCCAAACACCCCCATTTCCAGAGTTCTACCCAGCGTGAGAGACAGCAATGAGGCCCCACGGAGCTGTACAGGGCCTGGCCCTGGTGGGGGAAAAGCCGGAAAAATGAATCTTCCCCAAAGACGTGTTAAAAAAAAATTCTCACCCATTCTTTCCCTTTTACCCCAAGCCTTCGGGGATCTAAATATTGCCACACTTTGTAATTTTACGAGCAGACCAAGCTGTACATCACAGTTTTATGTTCCTAAATTAACAAAAGGACCTTAAATCTATATGGGGCTCTTAAAGAAGAAGAAAGAACACCATGTCTAAATTATTCACTCACTCCCAACTCCCCTCTTCCCTTCTTTAGCCCAGTGCCCAGTGTTTCCTCTTGAGTAAATGGACCATCAACTGGGGGAGGCGTCCCCACTTGTGAAGTCCTTCCTCTGGGAATCACCTCTAAAAAGCCAGAGTCTGTCTTCCACTTCTCTAAAGAAAGGCCAGCCACTTCAGGGAGTGTAGTGTAGTGTTGGTCTAGCATGTTCAAGGCCTTCCCTGTGCACCATCTCTACACACACATACACAAGGCCTTCCCTGTGCACCATCTCTACACACACACACACACACACACACACACACACACACACAATCACTAGGGGCGCAGGAAAGGGCATTTTAAGGCAGACCTGGAGCAATCGACTGTAATCACAACACCCAGGAAGCTGAGATGGGAGGATGAGAAGTTCAGACCATTCTGGGGTGCAAAGCAAGTTAAGGCCACCCTCAGCTACTTAGGGAGCCCTTGTCTCAAAAATAAAGACTACAAAGAGAGTTGGGGAGCTGTAGCTCGCTGGAGCGCTTACCTGGCATGTTCAAGGCTCTGGGCTCAAGTCCCAGCGTGGAAAAACAAAAACAAACAAAAAAAAAAACAAAAAAAAAACCCCAACCTACATGGTTCTTCCTGAAGAGTGTGGGAATACCAGCTTTCCCCCTGGAAGACACAGGCCTGAGAGACTTTCTGGCAAGTGTCCTCAGCTCCAAACTGCTGAGGTAGACAATTGATTAGATCTCATGAACCCTGTCACTTCGAAGACCCACGTCCACCACCAGAAGAAAGCAGACAGTAAACACGGAGCTTGGAGTAAATACCAGAGGCAGAGACCCTCTGGCTCTGGCTGGCTCTGCTTGGGACAGTATGCCTGGCCAGGTCCTCCCACTGGCCACTGTCCTCCATGGAGGAAGTGTACTCTTGTACTCTTCATTTCCCTGCTCAAGACAGAATCAAGCATCCTCAGGATCATTCGCTCCCACAGCGGGAAGAGTCAAGAAGATAAGAAGTCAGAGGGGCAGATCGATACCCTCCCATGGCACCGCAGAGACACTGAAGCAGGAGGGAACCTTAATGAACATGAAACTGAGCAGGACGAGAGCCAGACCCTAGTCGGAGGGCCTGAGTCACAGCTGAGACAAAAGGGACCCAAATGTGGCAGTCCCTCCCCAACTCTCAGGGGTATCCGACAGTAATTAGTGACTTCCCTGAAAGAGCTAGGTGTGAGCCCAATGCAATCACCCCTGACTGTGAGCTGAAAGATGCTGCCACTGCAAAAGGGGCCACATCTTCTTCCCAGGCCTACACTAACCCAAGAGCAGGTCTCCTTAAGACCCCTCAAATCCCAGGTATAGTCAGAAGATGGGTGTGGGCTAGCAAGGGAGGCTGCCCTGGTTCTTCGGCCTGTACAGCCTACACCCCACAAATCCTGGGCACAATCCACATCCAGCCTTATGCATAGGCTGGACCATTTTGGACACAATCTCTGGGGGCCTTTACTCTTCCATTACCCCAGCTTGTGGCAGGGTAAGCTGCTCAGTAAGGACCAGGTCAGCAATGATTCACTATGATCTCAGGAGGCCGTTCTGGGGCACAGAAGATGTCCCAAGGGAGATAAGGATAATTCTACAGCCACCAGCCAGGGTCCTCTCAGGCCTCAGTTCCTTCGCTGCAGGCCTCAGAGCATCCTTTCTGACTGTGGACAGGGAATCCTGGGGGAGGTGAGGTCACCAGGAGTTCAGCTTGGGGCCAGGGCAGGGTCAGCCAACAGCTAGGAACAAGATAAGGGGCCCCAGGAGGGCGCCACCGCCAATACCAGCCGCCATCCCTCCCTGACGGGTCAACAAATATTTATTAAGCAGAAACTCTGGAGCCAGACTGCCTGGGGTCAGGGGTCAGGGCCCAGCTGAGCCCTTTGCTGCTCCTTTACTGCTCGAGTGATCTCACTCTCCCTTGTGCCTCAGTTTCCTTGGCTGTCAAGTGGGGCAGGCATAGCCTGACCTCCCAGCGTTGATTGTTGAATGAGCAAGGCTGGCACGGAACGCGCCGCGTATGCAAAGTGGCTGCAACCTCTTCCTTCTCCGTATTTTATTATTCTTTTTATTTTTTACGACTGCCGTTATTGGTCTGGCAGCAGGCCAAGCAAAAAGGAGACACTCAGTCTCCGCCTGCATGGATCACAAAGTCCTGTGGCGTTCAGGGACGTGGGGATCCAGGCAGACACACACACACAGACACAGGAGAAAGCTGGATAGGGGACCGCAGAAAAGGTATGTCATCTGTCACCTGCAGGCCCTGCGCTCATGTCCTGCGCCTTTCTCTCTGCAGGGGAAGCTGACTGACCAAGCCATTCCCTCTAGCCGATGAATAAACACTTCTCAACGTGCAGTCAGGAAGCCTGACCCAAAGCACCATGTTCAAGTCCCGGCACCGCAAGTAAATCCCGTGAATTTCTGCGAAAATGTTCATCTCGGTAACAATACCAATTAAAACCTTAACGAGAATGGTAGTTACCCAAGCAGACATTGATTTTATACCCTACCACTTGAGGGTGGAGGAAGGCACACAGGGAGTTTGAGGTCAGTCTGGGTTATACAGCAAGTTCCAGGCCAGGCTGGGATACATGGGACTCTCAAAAACAAAACAAAACACACTCCATTCCTCAAATCTTCTTCATAGGCTCCTTACACCAAAGATGGACAATTAGCCCAGTAAGCGATCTTAGGCCTGGCCAGTGAACCTGAGCTTCATGACCACTGCTCAAGCCAGCCATGGTGATGAGAGAGCCATCAGGGACGCCACGAAAGTACAGAACTGCCGCATGCCAGCCGAACCTTCACACCATATGACTACTGGATCTTAGGGAGACGATGCTGTGGATCCAAGTCACAGAGGGGAAACGGAGGATCTCTGGGAACTTTCCTTACTTGCCAACGCTGAGGCTGGGAAGATGCAGAGTTGGACTTCAGACCCATTATACAGTCTGGCAAGAGAAACCAGTATCTAGGGCCAACCTAACTAGGACCACGCTCCCATTCCCCAGCAGTAGCTGGTTGGTAGGTTCTGGGCCCTGGTTGGTTACAGGCCCTTTGCTAGGACCTGATCTTGAGGACAGAAGCCAGGGCCCAAAGGCTTGGGATAAAACCTAGAACTCAGAGTCCAGGTCCTCTGTGGGCCAACTCGCTGCCTCTCAACTAAAACTACTACTGACCACAGCTGACCAGACGCCCGCTGCTCTGAGGCTTGGAAATCCCCTCCTGAAGTGGCAGATAACAGACCCCACAGTGACTCTTCCAGAATGGGCCAAAGCTGGGCCTCTTGGGCAGACTGGTGAGGAGGGTGAGGTAGCAGTGCCCATCCCACAGGGTGTATGGGAGGGTCCCCAAACCGCCTGCAGCTGGGATGATACATGGCAGGTGAGCCTAATACTACACTCCGCTCCAGGGTGGAAAACCCTAGCGGGGACCTTCAGGAAACAAACTCCAGTAAGAACCTTCATCCCGTGGCTAATTTAACTGAGCCCTCCTTCCTGGGGAGGGGGCCAGGCCCTCCCCTCTCTGAAGGATCAGAACTAGCAGGATTCACCTTGCTGACCCGACAGCCTAGGGCCTAATCCCAGCCAAGGCTGACTCTTCTAATCGCTCTGAATTTCCCAGTCTGACACTTCCTCCTCCTCTTTCAGAGGCTCCCTGTGTAAATACAGAATCAGTCACCTGACCAGCAAATCACCAGGCAGCCCTTGGGTGGCAGGTGGAGAGGGGTGTAGATTTCAAACACCTGCCCTTTTGAGCTGCCCAGTGCTTAGGAAGATTCCTCTTGCCGCCAGCCACCTCCAAGGCCCTAGAGAGGTGCTGAAGAAGCAAAAAGGAAAGTACCATCCCTGCTTTCCTCGTCAAAGATAGTAGGATATGGCAGGACTCTGAAGGGGCTATGACATACACCTTCCCATGGGGACATGGCTGGGCTCCAGAGGACGCCTGCCCTCCTGCAGAGATAACACTGTTGGAAGCTGGGAATTCCCTGCCCTGGCTCTAATTTTGACTGGACCTCTGAAAGGAAATATGGACGTGAACTGAGGGGAACAGGGAGACCAGCTAGAAGCTGACAATTGCTATTTCAGATCAGACCCTGAGGAGGAGAGACGGGATTGTGAGTGGCTGAGAGATAATCTTCCAATAAAAACTGCCTGGGGCCAGGTGCTGTGGGCACACACCTTTCATCCCAGCACCAGTGAAGCTGAGGCAGGGGAATCTCTGTGAGTCCCAGGCCAGCCAGAGCTACATAGTGAGACCCTGTCTCAAGACAAACAAGCAACTGCAAGGGACTGGAAACTCCAGGAAACAGACCAGATTTATCACAGGGTAGAGCTGGACACTGCAGCAGCCACAAAGAAACTCCGAGAGCCACGTACAACCATCCTGCAGGTGAAATTAATACCACTATCCCCCTCTTCCATGTAACCCTTCATCTCTTCTATATTAACTCAGTGACAGCCTGTGCCCTAGGTCAGGGCAACCAAGGCCAGCTCCCTGGAGTTGAGTCCAGCCCAGGCTGGTTCTTGGCTCACATCTCTTCTTCTGCGAGGACTCCAGAGCGATGGGGGCCTGCCAAGAGCCTCAAGATCCAGAGAACACACAAGAAAAAAAAAAAAAAAGCAACGTTAACCCAACACCCAGCCACGTGCACCTTTCCCTAGCAAAACTGTTCCGAAATAATCTTCAGGGAACAGCAGATCATATCAAGCACGAGAGCCCCTTGACCCCTACTCCTACAGCACGCCAACACCTCTGCATCTCACAGATGCCCTAGCTTCAACAGAAACAGTGTGCCAGGGCTCAGGGAAAGAAGGAAATAAAAATCCAGCTCATTCTTAGAACAAGCGGCCACACGCAGCCCAGCCCTCCCGACCTGCGGTCACGTGGAGTCGGACCCGGGGGTACCCGAGGGGGAAGACACCCGGAGGGCCGGGTTCCCACGCCCGCCTGCTCGCCCTGGGCTCTCCTGCTTCCCTCGCGCCCGCGTGCAAGTATCTTAAGGGTGGAGGGGCTCCCCAGCTCTCCCGTGGTGGCCCCCGAAACTGAAAGTTGCAGGGCAGCGGCTGTCAGCGCGCACCGAGGCGCAGGAAACAGGAAGCCGCGCGCGCTGCGGCCGCGGCCCCTCCCGGCCTCGCACAACAAAACCTTCCAGGGAATCGGGAGGGGGCGGCAGGGCCAGGGGGGCCCCCCAGGTCGCCGCCCGCGGGAAAGTAACTTCACACCCGCGCGATCGCGCCCTGGGCTCAGCGCCGCCGGCTCCGCGCAGACAAAAGGAGAGAGACGCGCACCGGGCCGGGCGCCCCACGCGGCAGCGCGCACCGAGCGGGCAGCCGAGCCGCGCGCCCCTGTGCGCCCCTACGCGCCCTGGCCTGGAGACCCGAGGACCCGGCGCACCACTCGCTTACCTGGTAAGTAATAGAGAGGCGGCTTCAGTCCAAACATGGCTCAGGTTAGAATTCCATAGTGGCCAGAGAGGGACGAAGAAGGAAATGAGAAAAAAAAAATTCAAGCCCAGCAATGAAACAAAACCAGTGTCCAAGCCACGGCACTCAAAAATGTCCAAAACAATAAAATAAAGGCAAAGATGAAATCCCCCGAGCGCTGGGGGTAGAAACCAGTTTGTGTGTTTTTTCCTTTCCCCTCTCCAAGAAGATCAAAGGCTGTCTCTCAGTCCAGCGCCCGGGCAGGTTCGGCCACCTCGGCCCGAGCAGATCCACAGTGAGGTAATTGACCAAGGAAGGGCCGGAGCCTCCACAGCGGACCGGCGTCTTCGCCGCGTGTGTATTTTCTGCCTTTTGGACTTGAGATGCAAATTAAAAAAAAAAAAAAGGAGGGGGAGCTGGTGGAGGGAAGAGGGCGGGAGAGCAGAAGAGGAGAGAGAAAAATAAAGGGGGGGCGGTGAGGGTGATGAAATTGGGGGTTAAGGTCTTCAGGGATTACTCATTGGAAAGAAAGAGACAGGAGAGAGAGAGAGAGAGAGAGAGAGAGAGAGAGAGAGAGAGAGAGAGAGAGAGAGAGAGAGAGAGAGAGAGAGGAAAAGGGAGAGAAAAAAAGCACCCCCTAAGACGTGCGAACAGCAATCTCGCCTCCATTCAGCCATTTGAATGTCAAGGGCGAGGGTCAAGAGACCTGTTTCCAACAGGGTTTCACGTTCAGAACCAGAAGGGAAAAGGAAGGGGGGCGGCGGGAGGGGGCATCTGGTTGCCAAGGAGAAATCGGCTTTGTTTTCGTTTCCCCTTAGCTACTGGGTGAGGAGGGGCGGGGTGCAGAGAGGAGGAGGGGGGCGCTCGGCAGGGGTGCTGGGGGTGGAGAAAATTAATACCCAAACAGCCAAGAAGTACCGAGGGGCAGATTTCGCCTAGTCAATAGGAGAGGCGGCGGCGACAAACAAGTCTTGGGCTAGGGACGCTAGCGAGGGCAGGCTCCCCTCCCCCCTCGCCACCAGCACCCCCCCTTTTTGGTTATCTCCCCGCCCGGCGTCCCACCACTGACTCAGACGGAGGGGGTGGGGAGGAGGGAGAGGAGGAGGAGGAACTCGCGGGGGCGCAGCCGGCAGGAGCAGGAGAGCGGGAGGCAAGAGCGCGCGGCGGTGGAGAGCCCCTCGATCAATTTTCATGCAAGAATCATTATCGGTAAATTGGAAAGCTGGCTGCCTGACAGCAGATTTGTCTCTCCTAATGAAAGCGAAAGGGAAGGGGCGCAGCGGCGGGCGGCTCCTTCCGTCTGCGCTGCGTCCTCCTGGAGCTGCCGGTTGCGCGCCGCGGTGACGAAGAGTCCCACTTGCGACCTGCCCGTGCGCGGCCGCAGAGCCTTACAGACCAGACCCGCCGCCGAGGGACAGCAGCGGATGCTCCCGCTTCGGATTGCACGATTCTCTCCTCTGTCCGGGAGCGGGCCGTTTGCAAACAGTGGGCGGCTGCGGGCGCCGCGGGGCCCCCCTCTGGCTGCCCAACTCCGCACTCTGGCCGCCGGCCCGCCCTCGCTCCTCCCCACCCACGTCTGACAGCTGCGGGAGCCGGGAGCACGACCCCACCCCCCCACGACCATGCCACGGGGAGGCCGGGACCGCCCTTTGTGCAGCCCGCTGGGGGCTGTGGAGACCGCGCCCGGGAGAGCTAGGGACGGCGGTTGGCCTCTCTTTCCTTTCCTCCCGCCCCCCCCCCACGCCCTACCCCTTAAAAAATCCCTGTTGCAAGTGTAATCAAATGCTTGATACCATCTCCCACACTCTCCTGCACCCGGGCATTATCAGATCCGGGAAGGCATGCTTCCAGGCAAACAGACCTAATAAATGCTATTACTGGGACTCTGCAAGCCCCGGCTGCACCATAGTAACGAGAGCCCGGCTAATTTGGTTTAAGCAAACGACCGACTGCACTGAGCGTGAGTGTGGCGCCTGTATCTCCCCTCCCCAGCCGCCGTGCGTTCACACCAGCTCAAGAAGGCCCCAAGTGATAATTCCCCAAATCGAAGGGGAAAAAACCCTGCCGCCAAACCACATCCTGTGCGCTCATTGTCCAGCCCAGCGATTTTAAAGAGACAGCATCCATTTACCCACACACCAGCCCCTTCTACTAAACGCACGCGGCAAAGCAAGTATCAAGATGCGACCATTTGTTTTTCAAGTCCTTTTACTGAAGTTCTCCCCCACCGCAGTGGCGCAACTGACTGGGATCCTAACTCGGTGACACTAAGGGTCACCTTTTGACCCCAGAGCCTCAAGTCCTAGCCCGCAGGTACGCACAGCAGGCGCGTGGTCGTGCCAAGCGGGGGTTTATGCCACGGCTCTCTGATCTCGGACCCATCACGGGTCTCCAACCAGTGCCCCCAAGATCCTAATAAACTCGGTGGCTTCAGATGACAGCCAAACTTCCAAAATACCAGACACCAGAGGAGATCTCTAGAGGGCACTTTGAGGGAGGTGGGGACCCAGCCTTCTGACTCTGGCTGCACGACCTCTGCGGCCCCGGGAGGGCGCTGCAGCGGGCCTCTGACCGCTCTGCCCCACGTGACCCCAGAGGTCAAGCCGGGCCCTAGGCTGCGGCCCTTTTTTTGGGGGAGGGGCGGCCTGTAAGGTGAGGACACACAGGCGGGGCTGGAGTGTCTAGGGACACCACCTTCATCACCTGCCGGCACGATTCAGGGAGCTCCGGATGGTAGTTTAGGGACCAGATGTCACCTACACACATACACCCCGCCCTGACCTCTCATAAGTACTTAGGGGGAAAAATAAAGACTATTTTTAAAAGCCCCTAAACTATCAGTTTGTGTTGTCACTCTTTTATTGGTTTTTAATTCTCCGGGATTATGGGGAACAACAGTAGTAATTAATACGAAACCTTCCTCCACTGTATATGCTAATGGCAGGAGCCATAAAAATTAATTTGCAAACATGTCATTACACAATAGCTATACAGGCAATAAACCTGTAATTATGGGCCAATCACAGGCAGGGTACAGAGGGAGGATGCTCCCCCAATAGGCTGGGCACCCCCCTCCTTTCCCTGCTAAAAGTAGAGGAAGTCATTCTGAAAGGAGCCGTCCTTCTTGGAGCCACCTGTGGAGAAAGAGCTGTCCAGACTGGAGTCCAAACTGCCCGGTTTATGTGCCACTCCTCAGGCCAGTGGGGACCCATAGTGGGCAGGGGAGACCTGGGAGAGTGCTGGGCCAGGGAAGAACGGGCACAGAGGAGCCCCACTGTGGTGGGCCAGCTGCACCTAACATCCCTGTATCACTGTGCCTCCTCAAAGACAAACCTCTCTCCTAATAAGAATTCCAATGCCTGCATCCAATTATGGAGACCGTGCGGGCCAAGCCCTAATTGCTTAGAGCCGCACCCTGGGGAAGGAGGCTAGCTGTGTGCTGTTACTGATAGCCTGGCTCCTTTGCCCGAGCCTGGAAGCTCAAAGTAGGTTAGTGATAGGAACTTCTGGAGGGTGGAACACTATGCACTCTGCTGGGGGAGAGTGGTCGTCCCACAGCCCCGCAAAAACCTGGTGCCCAAACAGCCAGGAATACAAAGCCCCCTCCCACCCCTAGCAGCCAGCTCAGTGCTGGCTGTCTTTGAATGGTTGGGTTGTTTGACTAATGTGGCTGAACAGGGAAGCTGGCTGCACTTTCTCTTTCCCACTGGCCCCTGAGGCTTTGCTGTGGTGGGTGGAGCCCATCACTACAGCCATTCATATCCCAGGGGGAGCCAGCCCTCCATCAGGCATGTCTGTGGCCTCCTTCAGATGGGACACGAGCCCAATGCTCCCACCACAAACCATGTGGGCACACCATTACCAGCTGTGGGTGTCTGGATAAGGCTATTGCCTCCCCGGGTTTTACCCCAGAAGGTTTCTGTGAAAGGAAAGGTGGTCCTTGACTCTCTCTGTCCCTCTCTTCTCCCAAAGTCTGCTGAGCCAGTATCCCCTCTCTTTTTAATGTGTGGAGGGGTTGATGAAGAAGAGGCAGCAATGGGGGGGCTGGACCACCCAGGAACCATCCTTCCTCTGGGCCTTTTGGGAGGCAGGGACACCACAGGCCATTCTTCCTCTTAGCTCCAGAGAGACACCACCCTGAAAGCCACCCAAGATCAGGAAGAGAGGTGCTGGCGACATCACCCCCCCATTTGTCAATAGGAAAGAAGGTAGGGGTCCAGGCCACCCTGAGGAGATGCATGAAACCAGGAGGTCCCCATTCTGAAGATGCAGCACCCACGCTAGCTGCCCCTTCAACACGGAGGGGCCCCCACACTCCCTCTAGCAGGGCTACTCTTGCAAGGGCTCAGATACAGCCCAGCCAGTCCCAGTCAGCTGAAACACAGTAAAAATAGACTCTCACATGCTAAGGCAGGCAGCTCCCTGCCAGCTGTGCCCATCACCCATCATGTGCCATGCCCCCCAGGCCAGGAGGCCAGCTTGCCTTCCTGAGGAGGTGCACAGAAGGAACCCTCATTGCCATAGACTCTAGGAAAGAGCGGAGCCTGGAGTACCAAGGCTGCATGGTTCCTAGGACATGCTGGATCCTCCAGGTGCCCACCTGTCCCCCTTAGCATGGTGGTGAGGCAGCAGGTACTTCCTAGGAGCTCAGTCTGGGCCAGGCGCTGCTCCGACTGCTCTTCATAGGTGACCCAGCGAATCCTTTGGGCCATCTTGCTTTAGGTCACCCTTCACAATTCCGTTTTCCAAATGAGGCACAGAGAAGCTTGAGCACCTTCTCCAACGACTCAGAGCCGGTAGATGGCTAGAACTAAGGTTTGAGCCTTGGAAGCCGGTGTCTAAACCCTATGTGCCCTGTCTCCTCATCTGAAAGTTGAGGTGGATCACTCATACATGCCAGGAGAAGACCGATGTGGGTGCTTCCAGCACCTGGCCTGCTTGGGAACTCCACAGACAGCTGTGATGACTTCCCAGGCTATGGAACAATGGAGACACCACCAGCAGTGGTAGGTTCAGCTCTGTCCCCCCTGCTCTTCAGTGGCTTTATCAGTATTTGGGGGACTTGCCCACCCCCACCAGACAGACACATTGTCTTGTGACTTTGCAACGCTTAATGCTAAACACCAGGGGTGTGAGGTCAGCTGCCCAAGGGCACAAAGGGACTGGTGACACCCGTTTCACCCTCGGGCTCTGGTCCACAGGTGACAGCAAGCCCCTGAGATAAGTAAGTCCAAGATTGTGAGAGAAAGGTCTGTGCTCACAGCTGGCTGTGACAGCTGTGTGTTTGGGAGGGATTGTTTCCTTCTTTGTGAGAGGTGTCTATTTTCACGCCTTCTCCCCTGACCAGGTATTGCCCATCTTGGGGGTCTCACAAAAATTCTGGGGTCCAAGCCTGGTCCTGCCCTGTGCAGTGGGTTAAATGGTGGCCTGTCAAAGACCTGACCAGGTACCCAGGCCTGCGACCTGTTTCCAAAGAAGTCTGAGCAGGTTTGATGAAGTTTAGGATCCTTCCTGAGTACTGGGGTGACCCATGGAGAGGGCCAGGTGAGGTGAAACACCTGTAATCCTACCATTTGGGAAACTAAAGCAGAAAGAAAAAAGGAACACCCAGCTGACTACAGAGACTGGCAGGACTTGGAAAGGGGAGGAGCTGGGCTTGGACTATCCCAACACTGGAGGCAGAGGCAGGAAGATCCCTGCAGACTGAGACTAGCCTGGTCCGAACCACAGACTCTTCCAGAGCTACATACTGACTTTTACCAAACGTACAACACACACACACCGACACACAAACACACACCCCGACACACACACACAATCACCGAACACCAAAAAGAGGAGAGTATAAATAGAGCGAATCAGGAGAGAAGCCATGTGAGGCCAGAGACAGAAGCAGGAGTGATGGAACCACAGCCATGGAAAGCTGCAGCCCCAGGCACTGGAGAAGCTGAAGCGCCTCCTGCAGCCTCCAGAGGGAGCAGAGCCGGTGACTCTGACCTGACTTCAGTCACTGGACAGTCAGAAAGTCTCTGGCTTCATAGAGGTCACTCGGTTTGTGGTGATTCATTACCATAGCTCCAGGGGCCTCATCTCTCTGGTCCCCTCTGTAACAGTGATCTGCTCCTGTTAGCCTGCCCCCAGAGGGGCTCAGGTCAGCTGGCTTGTATCAGGTCCTGGGCGAGGAGTGTCAGGAATCCTGCAGCAGTCTGGCACCCAGAAACCAACAACCCCATGGGACCTGAGGCTTTCTAGCGTCATGGCCACCCTTCTGGTTTCAAATGGTGACACACATGTCTAGTGGGTTTTGGGAACAGGCATGGCCCAAGGCCATCAGCTTGGCCATCTGCCTCAGAGACAGATCGCCTTCCTGAGGCTCCACCCAGGAGCACAGGCTCTGGTCCCTGGAGGCTCCATTAGGTCCAGGACATCAGTGACCTTTCCTTCCAACCTCCCCAAATTGTGGGACCTAGTTTAAGGCAAGAGAAGGAGATGGAAAGCCTGGCTTGCCATGTCAGGCCTGGCTAGGAGAGATGTCCCATGTGAGCCTGTGCTTGCTCTTTCTGGGGGTGCATGGCCTTGAACCCAGTACTGAAGATAGCAGCATCCCCATCAGCTCTTCCACAGTGTCCATAGCAAAGGGCCCTGCCCCACCCCTTCTCAGCTGTCCATCACACAGACACATGCTTACTGTCAGGTAACAAGTGTTCCCCCAAGTGAGGCCTTCAGGATGACTCTGACGGTGTCTCCGGCACAGCCCAGCTGTCCCCTTAGCAGGCATCAGCTCCTTTCCCAGCTCCGGGTCACATACTTCAGCTTTAAGAAGACAGACTCATCACTGCCAGAAGAGTAAACCTGTCTGTCTTCATTCTCCCCATTCCTCCCACGAGATGCTAAGGCCAGAGAAGTCAAATGGCCCTAAGTCACAAAGTCCAGAAAAGGAAATCCACAGATTAGACCCTACACAGAGTGACAGACAGTCAGGTAGGGCCTCTTCCTCTCCCAGAAGCGCATTTGAGGTTTAAGGTATTTATCTCTGTGTATATGTGCATGCCATAGCATGTGTGTGGAGGTCAGAGGGCAGTTTGCCAGGGTTGGTTTTCTCCTTCTACAGTGTGGGTCCTGGGGATCTAACTCAGGACATCAGAACTAGCAGCAAGCACTCTGCCTGCTGAGCCAGCTTGCCAGCCCTATTTGATTTTTATTGACTGAACCATTTCATTTTTGCAGTGCAAGGTCAGGCCCCTGGACTCTTCTTGTTAGTTGGCTCTGTTTCAGCCTTGACTTCCTCTTTGATCTTGGAACCAGCAACAAGATTTTCCCCCAAAACTTCTTGAGTCAAGATTTTGCCTTGTATTTTGGGCCAACCTTGAATCCTGGATCCTTCTGGTAAGACCTCCAGGACAACCACCACATCTAGATAAAAATCTTTTCTTTGTTGTTGTCTTTTTTAAAAAAATCATTTATTTTTATTGCATGCGCACACTGGTGTTTTGCCTGCACGTGCATCTGTGTGAAGGTGTTGGAACTCCTGGAGCTGGAGTTACAGACAGGAGTGAGCTGCTGTGTGGGTGTGTTGGGAATTGAACTCAGGTCCTCTAGAGGAGCAGCCTGTGCTCTTAACCACTGAGCCATCTTTCCAGTCCATTGTCTTGTTTTTATTTGTTGTCATTTTTGTTTTGAGAAAGGGTCTTACTATGTAGTCCTAGCTGATATTTAAATCAGAGAGGTTTGCCTGACTCTATTTTTTTCTTTTTTTTTTTTTTGAGACAGAGCCTCTCAGGATAGGATGACAGCTGTATACTACCTTGCTTGGTTTATGAAGTGCTACAGATGGTACCCAGCCTTTGTGCAGGACAGGTAAACACTCTTAACAACTGAGCTACACCCCCAGCTCCAAACCCCTTTTAAAGCCTCTGTAAAAACAAACAAACCAGCAGAAAACAGTTATGGCCAGATAGTGGTGGCACATGCCTTTAATCCCAGCACTCAAGAGACAGAGGCAGGTGGATCTCTGAGTTTGAGGTCAGTCTGGTCTACAGAGTGAGTTCCAGGCCAGCCAGAGCCATTCTGTCTCAAAAACAAACAAACAAACAGCCATATATGTTTCACTTTTTTGTTTGTTTTATGTATGAATGTTTGCATGTATGTGCAACAGGTGTATGCAATGCCCTTAGTGACCAGAAGAGGGCACTAAATCCCCTGAACTAGAGTTACAGGCAGTTGTGAGGCACTATATGGGTGCTGGAAACTTGACCTCGGTCTTACACAAGAGCTGAAAGTGCTCTTAACCTATTCTCCAGCCATTGAACCCCGTTTAAATGTAGCACTATCCAAGCTGGACTTCTTGGTGCCTCAGGCCCTTTAATCCTATCACTTGGGAGGGTGAAGCAGATTGGATTGGGATTCAGAGTGAGCTGAGGTCAGTTTGGGAAATTTAGTGAAGTTCTGTCTCACAATAAAAAGTAAAAAGAAGGCCGGGAAGTGGTGGTGCATGCCTTTAATCCCAGCACTGGGGAGACTGAGACAGAGACAGGTGGATCTCTGTGAGTTCAAGGCCAGCCTAGTCTAGAAGCTCCAAAGCTACAGAGAAACCCTGTCTCAAAACAAAACAAACAAAAACAAATAAAAAAAAAAGTAAAAAGAGGGCCAAGGACACAGCTCAGTGGTTAGCACTTGCTTAGCTTGTACAAGGCCCTGGATTCAATCCCCAGTACTATGCAATCAATGAATGAATACTCGAATCACTGGACCAATTAAAAAGAAAATCCACAAAAGGAGAAGCAACATGTGTGAGGAAGGGGGAAGGGATCCATGCTCCCCTCCACCACTCTGTGGAGCTGAGTCTAACTTCCCATCTACGGCCTGGGTTTTCAGGAAGTCTCCAAAAGTCTGGGCAAAGGGCCCAATTCCCATGGTGCTCCATGGGGACTGGCCAGCCACGGGGCTTATCTTTGGAAGTGGCCCTCTGCTGTCTCACATCTTGGACTTCCTGGCCACATCGAGACCTCACAGCTCTGGTCAGGTAATGTTGTGCTTCAACATAGCCTAGAAAGGAGCTGTTGGAGCCCCAACAGGTAACCTGCAGAGGGCACAGGTAGACAGCCTCCACTGTCCTGGCTTTTTGTCATTTCGCTCTGCCTCCTACCCTAGGTCAACCTACTAGGTTTTCTTCTCACCCGAGGGCCTCTCTACCACCAGTCTGTGGCTGTTCAGTGGGAGAGGCCTGTCACTCACACAAGCCAGCAGTGATGCATACCACACAGTTCTCTGGCCCCCAAGGCATGGTTCCTACAGGCTGGCTCCTACTAGGCCCTGCTTCTCATAATGCAGGGCAGGAAAAGAAAGTCAGACACACAGCCCCTCCACACCTCAAAACCAAAGCCACTGAGTCACTGTGTCAATTCTCCAGCTTGTCAGTGGCCACAGCGCCTGTCTATCCTTGGCTAGCCCTCTTGGGGCCTGAACACTTCCCTAGCCTGGGATGTCTCCTGGGACAGCCCTTGCATTCTGCCTCGGGTACTACAGGGCTCTCAGGTGTTAAGCGGCAGCCTCAGTTGTGACAGTCAATGTGTCCTCTGACAGGACCACCTTGGAGAACACAGCTGCAGGTTGAGAATCACTTCCCTAAGTCCCAGAGTGGAACTGGAGTCACTTAAGGCCTGGTTCACCTCCGGTTACCGACCTCAGAAAGCACTTGGCTTCCTCTACCCCTGGAGGTACCAAACTGGGGGCTCAGTCCTCCAATGCAACCGATTCTTCCCATTTGGCTAAAATCAGTGGTTTCTGGTGGGAAACTTCACAGGAGGAGGATAGCTCCTGAGTGCCCAGGCACCAGAAAAGCCCTATTCGGGCCAGACATTGGACCATGAGGACTCAGTCTCACAAGATAAAGAGGCAAAGCCAGCCAGGCTCCGATTTTGGCCTGGACACTTGTCCCAAGTCCATATCCAGGGCTCCTGGGTGAACTATCCCAGAATTGCCTCTGTTCCCCACCAGGTGTAGGACACAGCTGGATGCCAAGGAGCAGATGGGCCGAGGGGAGGAAGCCAGGCTCCAGCAGCCTTCTTGCCCCACCCCAGAGACTGTGGCTCTGGCCTTCTTGTGCTTTCTGTATCTTCTGTAGGTCACTTCAACCAAATGATCAGAGGGCCTTCCAGGTTGACACGTCCAGGCTTCAGACACACAGACATGCCATCTGCTTATCTTGGCATTTAAGAACCAGACCAGGCTTCCGAAGAAAAGGCTGCCCTGTGTGCAGCTTGCTTCTCCTTTGCCTGTAGACCTGAGGGTGGCTCTCCCACTTCCTGCACCCTGGCCCAGCCCTGTTCGCTCGTAAGTGTTAGAAAGCAGAAGCAGAAGTCAGCCGGTGGGGGAGTTACTGAGTGAACCCTGAACCCTGGACTGCATAGGAAGAGCCTGTCTCAACAACAGCGTAGCAGGTAAGAAAGGCCAGTGAGCTAGCCCAGCCGACAGAGTGCTGGCCTGGCACTCCTGGAGCCCTGACTTCCATTCCCTAATACACAAACAGGTTGCAGGGGTGCATACCTGTAATGCCAGGACTTGGGAGTTGGGGGGGGGGTCAGAAGCTCAAGGTCATCCTCAGCTACTACTGCTTCAAGGCTAGCCTATGCGAGACCCTGTTGGGAGAAAACAGAAAAAAAGAAGCAGCATGGTGTTGGGGTATACACCTGTAATTCCAGGCTTGAAAGGCTGAACAGAGGATCACTGCAAGTTGGAGATTATCTTTGGTTACACAGTAAGTTCCATGACAGCCTGAATGAGACCCTGTCTCAAACAAACCCAAATAAAGAAGAAATTGAAGCATGTAACTTAAAAAAATAATAATAAAAGGCCCTGTGTCCTGTGCTTTGAATTGTTTAAAATATTTTTTTTCAGGGGCTGGAGGGATAGTTCAGCAGCTAAGAGTTCCTACTGCTCTTCCGGAGGACCTGAGTTCAGTTCCTAGCACCCAGGGTGGGTGGCTCACAACTGTGTAACTCCAGCTCCAAGGGATCTGATGCCCTCTTCTGGTTTCCGAGGGTACTGCACTCATGTGCACATACCTACATCATACAGACACACACATAATTTGTTTGTTTGAGACAGGTTCTTACTATGTAGCTTTGGCTGTCTAAAACTCACTCTGTAGAGATCAGGCTGTCCTGGGACTCACAGAGATCCACCTGCCTCTGTCTCTGAGTGCTGGGATTAAAGGTGTGCACCACCAGGCCTAACTATATAACTTTTTAAAAAAATTGCCACAGCTGGGCGGTGGTGGCGCACGCCTTTAATCCCAGCACTCAGGAGGCAGAGACAGGCAGATCTCTATGAGTTCGAGGACAGCCTAGCCTATAGAGCTAGTTCTAGGACAGGTTCCAAAGCTACAGAGAAACCCTGTCTCAAAAAACCATTAGAAAAAAAAATTGCCAGGCGGCGGTGGCATACACCTTTAATTAATCCCAGCTCTCAGGAGGCAGAGGCAGGCTGAGCTCTAAGTTCAAGGCCAGCTTGGTCTACTAGCAAGTTCCAGGACAGTCAGTGCTACACAGAGAAACACTCTGTCTTAAAATACCAAAACTGTAAGAAATAAAAATAAAAATCTTTTGAAAATAATTCTTCAAATGACACTCAAGGCTGACCTCTGACCTCACATATACAAGCATAAACATACACACACATACCAAGGTTCCTCAAGGTTAGACGGCTCAGGCATGGGTAAAGAAAGCTGTGTCCAAGCCCGACAACTTGAATTCAGTCCCCAGACAACACATGGTGGAAGGAGGGAACCTTCCAGCTCATACAAGTTGTCCTCTGACCTATACACACACACACACACCCAGTGTCACACATGTCCCCCTCACATATAATAAACAAATAAATAATAAATAAAAATTTTAAAATATTCCTCAGGGCCTGGAGAGATGGCTTAGTGGTTAAGAGCACTGGCTGCTCTTCCAGAGGATCCAGGTTCAATTCCTAGCGCCCTAGACAGCTGTCTGTAATTCTAGTTCCAGGGAATCTAACGCCCTCACACAGACATGCAGGGAAAACACTAATGCACATGAAATAAAAAGTAATAATAATAAGTTCCTCAAATACACCGGTCACATGGTTGAACAACCTGGCTGTAAAATCAAGTGTCCTAATTTAGGACTGAGCGACAACAGCAGTCAGCCAAAGCAGGTCTAGAACTAGCTCTCTGAGGGGCCAGGGTGATGGGCCCCGTTAGTTGCCCAAGGCAGCCAGCAGAGAGGGGAGTGTGGCTGACAGACTGCAGCTTATCCATCCCCTATGACACTCTGTGCAGAGACAAGACATAATGAAAATCCAGCCGAGGCCTGGAAATGGCCTCCACCACTGAGAAATACAGCACTCAGGCTGAGGCGGAAAGCCTTATCCTTCAGGCCAAAGCGAGCCCCCCCTGCCGCTATAATTTCAGCTCTCAGGCTTTATTAGGCCTCGTGGCCTCTTGCTCAAAGCCTCTGCCAGGAACTCTTTCTGTGGGGGCAATTTTGGTGCCTGCAATTAGCTGAACAGGCATGTTTGTCCCCGCTAAAGCACTCAATTGCAGGTATAATTAGGTTTCTTCACCCCTGAAATCTGCAGAGAGTGCCCGCCTCGACTAACTGCACCCACAATTAAGTGCTTACTGCATATGGCTGGAGCCGGGGAACGCGCACGTGGCTAATAGCGGGGACAGCAGACAAGTTTGCAAAAACAAGATGCTGCCACAGAAATCCAGCCTTTTTTGCATTTGTTGTTCAAACTGCTCTGTCCAGCTGGGAATAATGTGGAAAGACAAACACGTCAATTAGGCAAGGTCGGTACATAAATAAACCAGGCACTCCTTCATTAAGCCCCTTACAGGAGTGGGCAGGGCTGAGAGGGGACTCATGGGGAGTCGGGAGCTGGGCCCAGTCCCCTGGATCTCCATAAGCACCAGGTGTGTGTGGTGTGTCATGCTGGCCAAGATGGTGGACTGGGGGAGCCCTACCTACTTCAGTGAAAGGACATGGAGACTTGGGGACTGGAAAGGAGTGAGTGGGAGATGGGAAATCACAGGCCCCAAGGGCAAGAGGGACATTATGCTAGGGAAGGAAATGGCATTGTCTTCCACCCTGTCCAGAGAATGGCAGGGAGGGCCAGAGCCTGCCTCTGTGTGGTAGAGCTTTGAGGGCTGGAGTTACAGATGGCCGTGAGTCACCATGTGGGGCTCTGAGGCCTGCACAGCCTCCTGGAGAGCAGGTGTGCTCTTCCTGACCCCTCTTCCTACTCCTGCTACTGTGACCTCACTGGTACCAGAATCCCGGCACTCAGGAGGCAGAGGAAGGTGGATCTGTGAGTTCCAGGACAGCCAGGGCTACACAGAAAAACCCTGTCTCAAAAAACCAAAATAAAGAAAGGAAGAAGGGAGGGAGGGTGGGAGGGAGGGAGGAAGGGAGGGAGGGAAGAAGGAAAAGAAAAAAAGATGGTGGTACCCAAACCAAGCCTACAGGTCTCTCTAAAATACCTTCAGTCAAGACGCTGGTCCTGGCCAGGCCCCCAGCTGCAGTCACTTTGTTTGTTTGTTTTTCCTTTTTTTTCCCCCCAATTCAGAGTTTTTCTGTGAAAAAGTCCTGGCTGTCCTGAAACTCACTATGTAGATTTCGAACTCACAGAATTCTGCCTGCCTCTGCCTTCTGAGGGCTGGGATTAAAGGTGTGCGCCACCACTGCCCAGTCTGCAGTCAGGTTTTAAAAAGGAAAGGGCATGGGGCCTGATAGGAGGCAAGCCTCCACTGAGGGACAAGAGGCTGCTGGGATCGTGCGTGACTTCTGTACACCCTGCTTCTAGACTCCCACCAAGTTGCCACATCGTCCTGAACAGTAAACCTGACAGACAACAGGCCCCAGGCAGGCCCCAAAGAAGGCTTGCCTGCTTTTCCTCTTCTTATTCCTCTCCTCTCCCACTGGTGGCAAAGCTTTGATAAAAAACTTATTATCTGGGCTGGAGAGATGGTTCAGCAGTTAAGAGCATTGGCTGTTCTTCCAGAGGACCTGGGTTCAACTGCCAGCACCCACATAGCGACTGACAACCACCTGTAAGTTCCAGGGGACCCAGATGCCCTCTTCTGGCTTCCTCAGGTACAGCACAGACACACAATTCAGGCAAAGCACTCATGCACATAGAATCAGGAAAACCTCCGTTGCCCATGAACCAGGCAAGTGGCCACAGAAGGCTCCAGAGTGTATCAGCAACAGAGTAGAACGATCACTGTGCCTTCTTTCGCCTCCCTCTTTGGGTCTGGGTCATCTGCTCTCAGTACAGCTACATATGAGAGAGGCTGGGAGCCCAGGAGGGTGGCCACCTAGAAGGTTGGTGACATGTTCCACAACAACCAGGAGACCTGGTCTCAGGGGCCTGTGTTCCTACTAAGGCCTGGCTCCTGCATTCCACCTACGCTAGCGTTGCCAGTTGCTTTGTGCCCCAGTGCTGCACTGGCTCTCCACAGGGCTTCTTCCACCAAGGTCTGGATTAGGATAACACCCCCTGGGACCTATTCCAAACAGTCGTCCCCCTGCAAACTCTGTCCCTCACTCCTTACTCCAGGCAGTGTTTTAACATTTAATCTCTGGTTTTACACTTACTCCTTACTCCAGGCAGTGTTTTAACATTTAATCTCTGGTTTTACACTTTCTTTTTCTCCATTATTTTTTTTTTCTAAAATTTGTGTCTCTGCATGTGTATTTGTGAGTATGCGCACACCAGTGCAGTACCTGCGGAGACCAGAGAGGGCGCTGGATCCCCTGGAGCTGTAGTTACAGGCCGGTCTTGAGCCACCTGGTTTGGATGCTGGGAATTGGACCCAGATGTTTTTGAGGTGCTGGGCATGGTCATCAGGTCTGGTGTGGGCAAGAGTGGGGCTGGCCTCTCCCCCCTACTCCATTGGGGTGGCCTGAGACTTGAGGCTCACCCACTGTCTCTGGTTCCCTTTTCACTCTCCTGGGGCTCTTGCCCCTCGAGCCCTTCCAAGACCTCCTCTGTCAACATCAGTCTTAAGTGACTTTTCTTAGTCAGTGCCCGAGTCATCCGCACCTGATCCATCCTTGGTGAGCCCCAGAGTCCTCCTTAACATCTCACCCCTGTCCCAGTGCCCCCAGGTGGTTTGGAGACCACTCTTTCTCACAGCTAAAATGATGTGAGATGGCCTTCAAAGCCATATATGGGCAGTAATTATCCTTGAGAGGGTCTGGGACCACACAAATCTGCCACGTGTGGCCTTTCTGTGCCTCAGTTTCCCTTCTGTGCTGAATATAGAAGTGTGGAAGTTTCTAGGTCCCTGATGCTACAGGAAGGTCCTACTGTACCTGGTGGCTGACCCACAGCAGATTCCCAGGGGAGGGACAGGCTGCTTTGGGCTCAAAGGAGCCAGTAGCCCTACTGCACTTTGGCCCCATCTCTAGGGAATGAGCTGAGAGCCCCACAGGCCCTGGCTGAGTCCAGAAGTGGTCCTGCTGGTCTACCAGAGCCTCTGCAATTATATTCCTAGCGGCCCTTAGAGTGTTCATCTTGGATGATTATAGCCCAAGCTGAGGCATAGACTAGCGGGTGGTCAAGAAATGGCAGTCTGAAATAGAGCGGGTCCCTAAGAAATGCCTGCCTGGAATACAGAAGGCACTTACTAAATGCACCTGGGGTAGGACCTGAGGTAATCTACAACGCTCTGTGACCTCTGACCCAGGGCCTGGGCCCACCAGAGAGCTGGCCGGGCGGCTCACCCACTTCTCCTTTCACTAGCCACCCCGCCCCGTCTTATCAGCAGAGTCCCTGCCGGTAAGTTCTGTAAGCCCTGGGTGACAGTGGTTTTGCTTTCTTCTCCTTGTCTCTGGGAAGCCTGAGAAGAAGGCGACCTTTACCCCCTCCCCCTTCCACTCACAGGCACAAAGATTCCTGCAGTTATGTGACCCCGTGGCCAAGCCAAGGAGAAGAAATGCCTAGGTTGGGCTTGCTCCCGGACACCCTGAGGCTCCAGGGAACAGGTGGCCAAAGGGCTTGTTCTAACAAGGTGCAATCCTGGCTTTGAACTTGCTGGATCTCCATCGTGGCAACCACAGGAGACCAGGTTGGTCAGAGGCACAGGCAGGCCTGATTCAGCTCCCCTAGTCTAGCCTGATCTCCCTGGCTGAGATCCTGTGGGACATGGCCTTGTTACAGTGTATGCACCATGGTCCCCAAAAGGAAGACTACAAAGAAAGAAAAACAAAAGATGGACCTCCTCCCAACCTGCTGCGGAGGGGTGGGATGGGGGGGTGGGGTGGGGGGGATGGGGATGGGAACTCTAAAGATGCTATGCTCAGTGAAACAGAGACAGGCCTGTGTGGGGTAGGTAAGTTGCCTCATGTCTAAAACAACACTCAGAATGGTCACAGGTTCAAGGCCGGCCTGGGTTATACAGCCTGGGCTACAGGGTGAAATCTTGTCTCAGAAAACTAAAACTGGGGCTGAGCTATAGCTCAGTTGGTAGATTGCTTGCCTAGCATGAAGGACACCCTGGCTTCCAATCCTAGCATGGGGGAAAAAAATCACACAAGGTGGTACGTGCCCATAATTCTAATACAGGGAGATGGAGGCAGAGCTTCGGAAGTTCAAGGTCATCCTTGTTGACGTAGGTATTATAGTAAGTCTGAGGCCAGCTTGCCTAGGAGAGATCACGTCTCAAAGACCAAAATAAAACAACAAAGAATCCTCAACTCAGGAAACCCTGGATCACAGAGGCTGCTAGCGGAGGGGCTCGACCACACCCACGTCCTAGCTAGCACCTTCCCTAACCAGCTAAACTCCCAGTGATAGCCCCAAGGCAGAGTGTGACAGTAGAATTACTTCTTAAATTCCAGCTCCACTAATCTGCTAAACTCAGAGGCCCCTTCCCTCTAAAGTCTGTGACCACCACATCCCAGCTTTAAGACTCTGAGTGACCTGTGTTACCAAAGGGGCGGGTGTTCCCTCAGATCTGTCTCCCCAAGTCTGTCTATTGAACGGGAAAAGAACTGATATTAATCAGTGGGTGGTGATATTTCCCATAGTTCCAGAGCTGTGAGGAACACAAAGCCGAGGTGCAAACTACATTACGACGTTCGCATAGACTTTGAATTAGAAGCTAAAGTCTCCACAGGGTGAGTTGAACACTACCTGCCACTGACTGTCGTCCCCCTGAACATACATCCCTCCAGCCACACCCCATGCCAAGCCAGGCACTCTTGTTGGAATACCTCATTCAACCAGAAGCATTGTCCGCAGCTCAAGTTCTACTCCGTGGTGGGGCTGTTTATCCCCCATTATCCTTTTCCTGTCCTAGGTCCAGCACCTGGCCTCTCCCTGAACCCATTGTCTTGGGACTCAGGGCCATCCGGTCTGTCTTAGGGGAGGACAAGGGAGCCCCCCCCCCCCCTGTTTCCTCAGACTCCAAGTCTCTTGACCAAATAAACATAACCACACAAAAGACATTCAGGCCAGACCAGGAGCCTTGAGGGGTAGGGGAGGCCAGAAGGGCTGGCTGGGGGCCAAGGTCACAGAGCATTGTCTGAGAGGCCATGGGAGCCATCCCTGGTCTTTGAAAGGTAGAGCCACCCCAAATCTGTCTATTAGCAGAAGCCAGGCTGGGGCACCTGCATGTCCATCCTGGAGAGGAGGATGCCTTCTTTGGTCCCTCCCTGACCCCATATGTACATGATGCCACACCCTCCATGGGGCCTCTCATGTCCCTTGTGCACATTCTCTACAGGAGTGACGGCCTACCACAGATGAGAACCATCTGCAGCCCCATGAGGACATCCCTACATCCTCCCCCCAGGCTCCCTGCCCCACCACCACCTGCCCTTCTAGCCCCAGGATCCTTGGTTGGGGCCATGAATGTCACACTGGCAGATGGATTAGTGTTCCCAGCACTGTTCTCCAAGATAGACCATGGAAACATGATCACTGTGGTCTCAGGGTCTCTGTTCTATACCTCCCAGGCACCCATAGAGGCCTGATGATGGCCTCACCCACTCCCTGTGTGAGTGCCTACTGTTCTCCCATGGCCTCCTGGTACCCTCTTCCCAATAGGCATCTGCCCTGAAGTCCTCCACCTGGGCCTGACCTAGCCAGGCTATGAGTAGATAATCATGGAGACAAGATGCATGGTTACCCTAGAGCAGGAGGTGAAAACTAACCCAGCAGCAATTTAGGCCCAAGTGGCTCAGCCAGGCATGGAGGGGAAGAGATGACCCCAGGGTACATCATACCCTCTAGGTTAGGGAAGGCAGGGTAGCAGAGTGTCCCAGGATGAACTTTTGGGTGCAGATGAGACCTCTGGGCGAAACACCTTATACCCAGATCTGGATCCTTCCCAGCTCCACTCAGGGCTCCACTCCCCTTAGACCCTCTCAAAAGAGGGAGTCAGCCAGGCTTGGTAGTGCACACCTTTAAACCCAGCACTTAAGAGACAGAGGGAAGTGGATCTCTGTGAGTTTGAGACCAGCTTTATCTACACAGTAAGTGCAGAAATAAGGGCTTTGTAGAGACCCTGTCTCAAAAGGCAAATCAAACCAAACCAAGCCAAATCAAAAAGGGGAGCCATTCTGGGGCTGTGATCATTCCCTCCATGTCGGATCTGTGCGCTAACCTGGCTGCTTTAGGAGACTTCAGAAGGGAACTTTCCATCTGAGTCTCAGATTTCACCGAGCACACTTTATCCCTGGGTCCTCGGGTGCACTGCAGTCCTGGGTGGTGGTGGTGGGGCAGTTCACAGGGTTGCCACCCATGATTGGATGCTAGTAGGGTTTCCACAAGGGCTTGACTTCTCCAGGGAAAATCTCAGAGGAAAAATGGCCCTCTTCACTGCTCTGGGCTGTGCTGCCTGCCCCTCTTGCCGGCTCAGCTACAAATCCTCCAGCGATGGCCTCTTTCCGACATTCCCAAAGCCCCCTCCGCCCCAGATGGCGCGTGCACTGGGCTCTGATAAGATGGCCTCTCTGGAGCGGATCCATTCACGCCCTTGCTCCCCGCGGCCTCCGGCTCTCATAATTCCTTTCTGATCTTACCCAGGGCACCCAGGCAGGCTGTGAGGCAGGCAGGATAATCCATTTTAGAGATTGATCAATATCGCTAGGAGCCTTTTAAATGGTTCCACAGGCTTCAAGGAGCCAGGGCAGATGGCTGAGCTGGAAACCAAGGAGCCAGGGGGTGACGGGAGGGCAGGTGCTGCCAGTGTGCGTTTCCAGACAGCCCTCTCATTTCCAACTTTGAGTGTGGGTTTCAATCAAGGCAGAGAGGCTGAGTACATGCAGGCAGGTTGTGCAGTGCACCATGGGTGAGGCAGTGAGGACCAGCAGGCTGTGCAGTGTGCCAAGGGTGGGGCAATGAGGACCAGCAGGCTGTGCAGTGCACCAAGGGTGGGGCAGAGAGGACCAGCAGGGTGTGCAGTGCACCAAGGGTGGGGCAGAGAGGACCAGCAGGGTGTGCAGTGCACCAAGGGCAGGGTAGAGAGAACCAGCAGCTGTGCAGTGCACCTAGGGCGGGGCAGAGAGGACCAGCAGGCTGTGCAGTGCACCTAGGGTGGGGCAGTGAGGACCAGCAGGCTGTGCAGTGCACCTAGCAGAGAGGACCAGCAGGCTGTGCAGTGCACCTAGCAGAGAGGACCAGCAGGCAAGTGTGTAGCTAACTCATATAGCTCAGCAGTACCCAGGCACCCACAGAAGCCCTTGTTCCACTCTAATTTGCACCAAGGATCTTATAGACAACACTGGTTTGGCTCCAAGGGACAGAGGTATGCCTGGTAGCCAGTTGCCTGGCTCTGGGTTCCAGACACCTTGTCCTGTCTCTACCCCTGGCCCAGCTCACAGTCCCAATAGAGCCCTACCCACAAACAGGCCCACTGCCACTTGTGCCGGTCATTGTATAGGAAACCGTGCTCAGCAGCTCAAGAGCAGGAGGCCAGAAGGGCCAGAGATTCCCAGGTGAGATGGGGGGCAAGATGTTCCCAGGTAGCTGGGGCCACCTGGCTCCTATACTATTTCCAAGAGGAATGCACACTGGGGCAGCCAGCACTTCAGTGAGAAGGTAGGAACTCAGGTTTAAGTGTGGGAAAAAAAATAAGTATAAAGGACTAGTTTTTATTTTTAAAAAGATGTATTTATTCATTATGTATATAGTGTTCTGCCTGCATACCAGAAGAGGTCACCAGAACTCATCATAGATGGTTGTGAGTTACCATGTGGTTGCTGAGAATTGAACTCAGAACCTCTGGAAGAGCAGCCAGTGCTCTTAACCTCTGAGCTGTCTCTCCAGCCCAGGACTAGGTTTTTTAAAATATTAGCGCTAGTCTTACAAAATAAGACCCTGTACTGAGGCCAAGGAAAACACAGCTGCTGACCACAGCCAGGCCAGTGAGGTCCCCACCTGTCCCAGCTGGGGGGCCTGCCTGATGCCCAGCTGCCCTGGTGGCCTTCACCATACACAGTTCCTCATTGCCTTGCAGGGACCACCCTTACCCCAACTCCTCCGCGGCAGGGCCCCTTTCACCTGCCCACACTCCACAGTCCTTAAAAACATTTCCAGGCTGAAGCTGAGCCTCCGGGCCCCTGCTTCCCTAAGGCATTGCCACAACCTCCCCTGCCACCCTGCTCCAGGAAACCTGCTGGTGCCTCAGCCCAGGAGTCTTAATGGCTCCCACTCGGGAGTAGGAAGTGGCTTCTCACAGTGTTCCTCTCTTCCACCTGCAGGTCACCTGTCCCAAGGCTTTCCTCTGCCTGTGGCACCTCATCTCCAGCCATGCATATGACCTTGGAGTTTCAGATAACAACAACATGCCTATTTGGGATGCCACCCATGAGAGTGCCCCTCTTCTGCTGGACTCTGCTGAATAATCTTTCCTGACCGCCACCAAGGGACAACAGCCCTGCCCTGAAACTCCATCCTTCACCCCCTTTCACCCCATTCCATAGTTTCCATAGCAACCCACTCACTTGTCTCTGGGTGCCTGCCAAGGCAGGGTACCTGTCTCTGTTTAGCTTGGAATGGCACCCGGGGCTGACCTCCGTGCCTGTGGGTGCCCAGTATGCCACTCATAAGTTTTTCTTCCCTGCCCACCTCTCTGGCACAATCCCAGCCCTTTCTCTGCTTGAATGCCTCTCACCTGTGTTCTTCCGCCTCTTCCTGGATGCCTGTTTTCTCCATGCCTAGCAGGCAAACTCTAACTCGCCCACCGAAAGCTGTGACGAGCGCCTGTTCAAAGCAACATTCCTTTATCCCCTTCACCTCCAAAGCAGTGACCCCCCCTTCCAACAGTCACCCCATACACATTTGCTGTCATACAGGCCATCTATTTCATTTTCATCTTTTATTTTATTATATTTACTTGGTATTGGGGGTGGGGAGCAGGTGGCACACGTGACAGACAGTGCACGCCACAGCGTGAGGACAAGTTAAAAGAGTCAGGTCTCTTTTTCTGTGATGTGAGTTCTCAAGATCAAATTCAGGCCCTCAGTCTTGGCAGCAAGCAGCTTTATCTGATGAGCCACACTGCTGGCCTCTATGTCCATCTTTGTGAGCACTTTGTGTCACGCTCTTCTAGATGTCATGTGTGTGGGGTTTACAGCTAACTACTGTCCTCAGAGGGAATTGTGCCCTGTGCCCTGCAGAAGGCTTCTGTGCCCCTAGTAAGTGACCATTGCCTCCTCTGCAGGTTGGTGCCATCTCTGAGCCCGTGAGCCTCATCTTGGGCTCCACACCGGCTGCTCTGGTCCACCTGCAGCTCTATAGGCAGGTTGTTCCTTCACAGTGGTGTGCAATCAGTCTTCATAACTCTCTGCTTGAAGGGTGTGAACACAGGTGAGGGGGGTCCTGGAACAGGCAAGGAGAGCAGCTGGTGGTACCCACCAGGCTCCCAGAGGTACCTGTGTGCTGCCACTGGATCAGCTCCTCCTCTGGACCACCTGGGTGTCACAGGGGATGCAGGGGGAGACCTCTGGAGGCTGTCCCCAAACCCCACTTCTTGGGCCGTGTCTAGCCTGGCACTTCCGCTATGAACTTACTTTACCATCCACACCGTGGCTGCTGAAACAAATGAACTCACTGCACACTGACAAGTAGTAATTCATCCAGTAGAGTTCTTAAGACATCAACACCACCTAGCAATAAATGGTGGCCTTTCTGAGCTAAAGGTGGGGACAGGTTAAAAGCTGATGCCCAGAGCTGTAGAGATGCATTGCTGGTTAAGAACATGTCCTGCTCTTGCAGAGGATCAGAGGTCAGTTCACAGCATTCACGTAGCAGCTCACAACCACCTGCAACCCCAGCTCCAGAGGCCCGGACACCCCCTCTTCTGGTCTCTGTGGGCACCGCATTCATACGCATCTACCCCCTCCCCCTTGACGCCCATTGTGTTGGGCCCCTCTTGACATATGTGCAGCCACCAAGGGCTGGGGCCAAGCTTGGGTTCCCATGCCCCTCTATTGACCCTGTCCTTCATCTGCCACATGGGATCAGGATACAGGCTCACACCCCAGAGGCCTAGACCTAGCATGGAGTAAATGCTGCTGGTGCCAGCAAGGCTTCTTATAGGGTGCTAGGCACAGGGAGGTACAGAGATATCTTATCAGGGTGTCAGAATTGGAGCACTGGTAGCCCAGTGCCCACAGGCTATGGAAGGAGATTGAGGTTCAAGTAGCTCTATACAGCTTAGCCGGGGGCTGTCACCCTGGAGCTAGGACATCAGAAGCACTAAGAGGAAATCCACAAGTGCTCCCTGGATCAGGTAAGTCCAGCCCATCCGTTCCTGTACTGGCATCCAGGATGTAGGTAGGAGACTGAAGGTGGACCCAGGCTCAGCCATGGGCACCCTCATTCAACTAGGTCTGAATGCAGGTACTAACATTCAAGACTTCCAGCAGGTCTGCACATGTAAGACTTACTCTACCTGCTTCAGAGGAAGAAACTGCAAACCAGAGAGGTTTAGAAGCTTGACTAGGATCAGCAAGCAACTAGGGAAACAAGATGTCAATCAAAACATCAAAACACTGTGAGAACAAAGAGCTGAGTGTAGGCACGGCTCACCCAGCTCTTCTTCCTTCCTTCCTTCCTTCCTTCCTTCCTTCCTTCCTTCCTTCCTTCCTTCCTTCCTTCCTCCTTCCTCCTTCCTCCTTCCTTCCTTCTCCTTTTTTGAGACAGGGTATCACTCTGTAGCTTTGGAGCCTGTCCTGTAACTTGCTCTGTAGACTAGGCTGGCCTCGAACTCACATAGATCCACCTGCCTCTGCCTCTTGAGTTCTGGGATTAAAGGCATGAGCTACTGCTGCCCGGCTTCACCATGCTCTTGAGAAGCATGCAGAGTGCTCGGGATGAGAACCTGTACTCTGGGCTCTGTATGTAAGAGCGGGCTGGGCTCCACCCTGATGAAGTCCACCAACCCACCATGCACCAGGATCAAGCATCAGTGGACAAGGAGGATAAGTCTGGACCGCCTGGCTCCCACAGCTCTTGGTAACCTCAGATCTTCAAACAGCTTTCCTACAAGGCCATATTCCTGATGAGAGGCCACCCTGGGCCTGTTGACCCTCTGAAGTGAAGGTCCATGGTTGGAGGAAGAGAGAACAACTTGTATTTCCAAGGGAGAGATGTCTATCATACTGGGATAAAGATGCGGCAATAGAGTTGACTATGGTAGGGAGGTCAGATGCCTATGACCAGGAGTTTCCTGGGGTTCAGGACTCACTAAGTCCCTGTTTCTGTGCACGGCTGTGGGAGGCTGGAAGCTGCTTGGTGTAGTGACTGACAGTGCTGTGACCAGAGGTGTCTTGCAGCAGAGGTTGCAGGAAGTGGTGGCGACCCCAGGGGATCCAGGTCTGCTGAGGATGGGGTTTGGGCCCTTATAAGCATATCTTCCCACTCTGAGTCACTAGTGGCCCTTTCCACAGGTGATGTGGGGCTTTAGGAGGGCCTGGAAAAGCGAGAGGGCCAGCATGTGAGGTAGTCTGTCATTTCACCCTCCCCGGGCTGTGCTATTCTGATCCCTCTGGGTACCCAAGATGTTGAAGGCTTTCAGATCCCTCTGGGGAGCTGCGCACCCTCAGTTTTAAATCTCAGGTTTGGACTAGGCTCTCAGGCTGGAATGCTAACAGATCCAAGTAGTACGCACCTGTGGTACCAAGTCCCCTGAGGGGTGGAAGAGGGCTTCAGGTCAACAGGTGCCCTAACTTCCTCTTTTGCCTGCAGCACCTCTGCTGTGACAAAGGCTGCAGAACAGGGCACTGTCCCAGGCTTGATATGCCAACCATCATGGCTACCACACACATCCCAAGCTGCAGGAGCAGCCTGACAACACAACCCAGAGAAGGCTGACAATCTTTTCCAGAAACACACAGCCAGCAGGAGGCACCAGCAGGCAGGATCCCCGTGTGTTCTGCACTCAAGGCCTGAGCTCTAACCGGACTTCACCTCATTGCTGAGGGGAAAGTCAAGCCCAGCCCCCCATCAGGGAGCAAATGTCCTACAGACCAGCTCTGGGGAGGCTGTGAGGCTGTGGAATACAGAGCCTCTCATCACCCAGGACCAGCAGGCTCCAGCTGAGAACTTTAATTAAGAGAAGAGCAGCTGGTCCTTCAGTATAGGTGGGGGATACAAGGCCCAACTGAGACACTCAGGGGTCTGAGAACCAGTGTCATCTTCCACCCAGGGCCCTCCTTAACAGCCAGGAGGCTAAAACTGTCCCTTAGCTCTCCTTGTCTCAGGTTGTGGTGGCAGCTGGGCAGGTGTGGGAGCCTTTCCTGGGGAACTCTCAGGTTCCTGCAGTGACCAGGGAGCCTGCCAGGGTTACCCTGAAACCTACCTAGGTTCAGAGCAGCTCAGAGGACCCTCCCCCCAGTATTTCCTGGGAATTGCATCATCTCCAGCTGCTGGGTTGGGGGCAGGAGGAAGCTGGGCTCCCTTAATCAGTCCCCAGGGCTTTTCCTACCGCACCCAACCCAAAGGCCATTTCATCAGCCAACACACTGCTGCCTTTGAGAGGACCCCCACTGCACCTGGCACTCACTTCCACACCACAGGCAAAGCCACTGAGAAACAAAGGACTCAGAGGAGCTGGCCTATTCCCTCTGCTGGTGGCTAGGAGAATCTCAGTTATCCCAACTGCAGGATGGGCACGTGCCTCTTATGAGCCAGCCACCATGCAAAGCCATGCAGAGGGTCCTTAGGGCTGAAGGGACCTTGTGGCAGACTCGCCCACTAGCCAGTGACGGAATGTGGGGTGGAATATGGTCAAGGTGTGTGACACCGTCACAGCTCTGGGGTGGGGGGCAAGAGTGTAGGGGCAGATGAGGAGGATCCATAGAGAAGTAGCTTCCTGGTATGTCCCACACCTAACAGGCCTGTTGAGGGGGGAGGGGAGGGGCTATTGAGGCTCTGAGGCTGGGGCCAGGAAGGGCAATCCTGTAAGTCCTTACAGCTCCCCACTCCCAGTCTGATGCAAGAGAGAGTGGGTATGGCCTACCTTCCAAAGGCCCTCACCCCACAGACCTCTGGGAATTCCTAGGCTGCAAAAGGAGGGCAGAGGTAGGTCCTTTCCTGCCTCCCCTGCTGGCCAGGACTGTCATGACATGTGAGCGCCGCCCAGTCTCCTTGGCACACTCAGTGGCTGCGATCTTGGTGCTGCCAGGGCCTCATTAGCACAAGATCTTAAAACAGCTATGTGGAAGCCCTGTGCGACCCCCTGGGCTGAGTGCCAGCAGGCTCTGCGCTGTGCTAAGTGGGAAAGCCGACAGAGAAACTGGCCAAGCCCTGCCCCCAACAATAGTCCTTCAAGTGGGGATCCCTCCCCACCACACACTTTCAAATGGGAGCGGCGCGCGCGTGGGGAAGGGAGTGAAACACGATTCAACAGACAGCAAAGGGACTTCAGAGATAGCCGGGAGAATAGACTGGAGTTCAGAGCATTCCCCAACAAGCAAAGATCTGATAAAGCAAGGCTGGTACCCATGCCTCTTGACACCCTAGGCTTAGCCTGGGGCAGGATTCTCATCAAAGAGGAGGGGGACCCAGGATGCCAGGGAGGCGGGGCCAAGGGAAAGCGGCTTTAGGTCCTCAACACGAGGGTATGGGGGGAGGGGTACACAGAGGTATGGGGCTCTTTTTAGGGTTGTTTTTGGTTTTGAGACAAGGTCTCTGGGTAGCCCTGGCTATCCTGGAACTTTCTTCCTCTTCTAAGTGCTGGGATTAAAGCTGTGTGCACCTTCGGGCAGTGGTGGCAGACGCCTTTAATCAAAGCACTAGGGAGGAAGAGGCAGGTGGATCTCTGCGAATTTGAGGCCAGCCTGGTCTACAAGAGCTAGTTCCAAAGCTACAGAGAAACCTTGTCTCAAAAAACCAAACAACAACAACAGCAGCAGCAAACAAACAAACATAAAGCTGTGTGCACCATGCCCAGGCCCTTCAGGTTTAAGTGCACACTGAGACAGAAAATAAGTCCTTAGGCCAGTATCCCTGCCTTGGGACTCTGACAAGCACCCCTGGACAGCAGCCAGTGGTCAGTAGCTGCTGGGCAGGTCTTCTGAGGCTGTATTGAACCCAGAGGTCTCAGGAAAGTCTTGGACAAACTGATCTTCTGAATCCTCAGACTGGCCAACCCTTAACCCAGGCCTTCCGGTCCTGAACCAGTTCAGTCAGCATCTTCCAGGATGCCTCTGAAAGGGCTGAGCAGGCATCTGCGGCCTGTTGGCATCGGACTCCCTCCATGTCTGGATCCTGCAGCTAGTAAGCACCTTCCTTGCCCAGAGAGGGCTCCCTTAGGTGCCCATAAAGCCTTTTCTTCTGTATGAGGTGGCAGCAGAATCATGGTGTGGGGTGGAGCTCTCGTTCTCCTGACAGCAGGAAGTTAAAACAGGAGTAGGGCCCAGAACAGTTCCTAAGGGGAAGGATAAATCCTTTTCTCCTTGGGATGCCTGAGCCTGCTGCACACTCTGCTGAGGTCTGAATTTCACAGCAAGTCAGTCAGACGGTGCTGTCAGGGGAAAGAGCATTTGAGATGCAGTGAAGTCTGGGGGTGGGGGGTTGGTGGAGCCTCAGCTTGAAGAGGCTTGTTTAAAAGAGGCCCAGAGACTGTGTGTCCCCATCATGAAAAGCCATCCTAAGAGGAAAAGGTCAGATCTTGCAGGCAGACAGCCCGCTCCAGACACACTAACTGTGTGTAACTCAGTTGGTAGAACGCACAAGAGCTCCAGGTGCCCTGAATCCCAGCGCTCAGCAAGTTCCGGGCCAACCCAGGCTACCCTAAATGCTGTCTCAAAATAAATAAATAAATAAAAAATTGGACTCCCCACTCATCTGCCAGGCTACCTCGGCCCTGAACATCTAACCTTCTGAATTATTAACAGTGAACTTGGGTGGAAACCACCCGGTTTAGGGTATTTTGTTACAAGCGTCTGGAGTAGAGTCCAGACCACCCTTTTGCTGAAGGCTGGGAGCCCAAAATGTGACAGGTCACATGGGGCGTGCCTTGCCACACGCAGGGGATGTGAGAGAAAAGTACCACATCCTAAACAGGTGCTCTGGCATCCCACGCACTGGCTTTGGGAAGAAAGGAGACCCGGCCCCTGATCACGAATGACAGGTCACGATGGATCATGGAAGACTGAGTATGATGAGGTGGGGATGTCACAGCTGACCATGTGCATGGGACACTCAGAGCCCACAGGGCCCCAGGCATCCAGTATGACCCCACAGAGGCCCTGAAGTGTCCCAGGAAGTGACTGGTGAAGAAGGGTACCAGAGACAGGAAAAGGTCTGTAGACTAGGTGGGTTTCAAACTCAGGGACTGCCTGCCTGCCTCTGACTCCCCATTGCTGGGATTAAAGGTGGGTACCACCATGCCCACCTGACAAATCCCTTTTACGCCACATCACGTTTATACCTCCACACATCCCCACTCTGTGGGCACACATCTGGGGCTCTGCTGTACATGTGCACACATCTGGGGCATGTGTGTACTGGCCGTCTACCCCGGAAACCCTGAGCAGTGTAAGATCAGACATGCTGAGCTTTAAGACCAACCATCTTTCATTCCTGTACAAGACACAGCTCTGCGATGCCCTGCGTTCCTTTTTTTTTAACATAAAGTAAAACTGAGTTGTGGTGGGCAGTGGGTGGTTGAAGATAGAACCGGGGCCAAAGGCTAAATGGGTTTGCGTTTGCGCTGACTGCTGACTGAGCCTTGACTTCCAGCTGTGTGACCTTGACGGAGCAGGAGCTCTTGGTACTCAGATCTCTGGTTTAAAGCACTGTGATGGGCACCTCCTGGCCTCACAGGTAATGAGGTGACACACCCTCTCCCACCTCCCACACTTAAGGATCCTTGCACACAGAGAAAGCTGACTCCGCCAGTCACCACCAGGCCCATCTGCCTCATGGCCCACTTGGGACCTGGAGGCAAAGATTCCCAGGTTGCTGGGACAGCGGCCATCACGGGCAGTCCCTGCAGAAGGAGATAACCCAGCTGGCAGCACGCTGTGCTCGGCTGTAGCTCACACATCTGTTAGAGCATTCAGGCTGGGAGGCTTGTCCCTAGTGCATCTTGGGGACAGTGGAGGGAAGTGTGAGGAGGCAGGGCTCTTGACAAAGACAGGTCCTCTGCAAGTGGAGATAAAACTGGGGGCACAGGGCACGGAATCAGTTGTCGAGCGCTGCTCCACATGCCAAAGGGGGCGCAGTGGCCTCCCCGGTCACAGGCTCGTATTGGTTGTGATTCACCCAGGAGCCGAGCTTTATCTAACTCACATTATTGAGGCCACGAGGCAGACACTTGCTGCAGCCTGCGAGACTCCCTCAGAAAATATTAATATGTAAATGTCACTCTCCGAAGACCAGAAATGAAATGAAATGACCGCTGTAGGAGGCTCCGCCAGGGAGATAAAAAGGAGAAAGGAAAGGCTGCGCGCTGCCTGGCCTGGGGCGGGCTGTGGATCAGTAGAGGGGGCAGGCAGGACCTGGGGAGGGACGCCAATTTTTAATCATTTTCAATGCCTTCAGCGTCAGCCTTGAGAGCCTGTGGAAGCTTTCAGGCTGAGGGTGCAGCATCAGAATGTCCTCACCACAAGGGCTTCCCAGAGCTTTTGGGACCTAAGGCTCATTTGGTTCCTGCTGGCCCTACCACCCACTTCAGAGATGGGGTGGAGGCTAGGAGAGAAGTGGGACCAGGTGCAGGCATCTGGACTTAGGGTTTTCTCTTTCTTTACCCTAGAAGAGGGTCTGCTCTTTTTTGGGGCGGTTCTTCCCTTCCTCTCATCTTGAGGATAGTACAGTAGGAGGTAGGGACCCAGAAGGGAGACATGATGAACATGGCCTGCTACTCCAAGTTCCCTTTCCAGCCTGGGCCCAGGAAGGGGTTGCTGGCCCTGCCTTCTTTCAGCACCAGACTGTGTGCCCTACCGGAGCGCCTCTGGGATGTGGTCCGGGTCCCCAGTGCTGGCTGATCACTCTCGCCCTGAAGGGCTCAAGGTCCTCCTATGTGTTGAGATATGGAAATGGCCTCACCCCCAGATGGCACTGTGTCTCTCACCTGCCCGGCTGCAGAGCCCCTGAAAAGGGGGGTGAACCTCAAACCTCACCTACTCCTCCCTCTCACGCTGGGAAACAGGTACAGACCTTGTCCAGCCCTGGATGTCATTCCAGGTTTCCCTAGTGCCTTGTCTTTTCCTGTCAGCCACTACTAAACCACACCAGCAGATAGTGAGGTCCAGGAGCCCAGTATCTTACTTTTTTTTTTTTTTTTAAATATTTATTTATTATGTATACAATATTCTGTCTGTGTGTATGCCTGCAGGCCAGAAGAGGGCGCCAGACCTCTTTACAGATGGTTGTGAGCCACCATGTGGTTGCTGGGAATTGAACTCAGGACCTTTGAAAGAGCAGGCAATGCTCTTAACCACTGAGCCATCTCTCCAGCCCCAGTATCTTACTTTTGTATTGTGCCGGCTGCCCATGAATCCTGGATGCTAGGCCTGCACAAGGAAAGGCTGGGGTCCAGGGGGCTGAGGGGTTCCAGTTGGACCTTGTGGCCCCTGCTCCCTGGGCACCACCCAAGGCTGAGGACAAGTTCCATGAAGCAGATGGGGCAGAGGTGTCCAGCTCTGAATACGGATGGACGCTCTGACTTCAGGAAGCTTGGGCACCAGGGAAAGCATTCCGTATTCACAGACGTGATAGTAAGGCACCCAAGAAGAAAGATGGCTCTGGACTCCCCAGACAGAGAGTTCGCACACATGACAATACACACCCACAGACACAGACACACACACACACGCATGTACACATACCCATGTGCATTCAGCTTCACACCTGCTCATGCAGAGACACGTTAACATGTGACACATGTCAACATGAGAAACATGTACAACACGAAGAACCCACAGGTACAAGCTCACACACATACAGGCAAATACACGAACACAACATGGCAATCCTCTGACCTCCCAGCCCTGGATTCCACTTCCCAGGATCCCTTCAGTGTGCAGGGAGCCTAGAAAGGGTGCATTTTGGAAGCAGTGCAGTCCCAGCACCAGGAGGTTGCAACACCGGTAACACCAGGAAAGAGGCCCACCATGGGTCAAGGCAGTCCGACTTCCTGGGCCTTGACCCTGATCACATCCTCACGGGGTGGGGGCATGGAAGCCTGAGAACCTGCCATACACAGCCACAGCTTCTGGCACCAGGGCTCTTCCTGGGAACAATGCATCCATCCCGCACTGAGAAGAGAGCTGAGTGTGCAGTGGGAAGGGAGCTGGCAGGATTCCAGGGGGCCATGGCAAGCCTCCAGAGGCTTCATGCTAGCCGAGGGTGGGCCGGGGGCTGCAAAGCCAAGCCTGCTAGGCCCTCAGGACTGGCTGTCTTCTTTGCCAAGAAGCCGCCTGGGAGCTGAAGAGCAGGGAGCACACTCAGGGCAGAACCCCAAGGACACAGGGGAGGGTGGGGCTTCCTTGGAAGGAGGCTGCAATGTGGGCTGTTTCCAGGGAAGCCCTGGCTCAAGCGGTGACCTGTGAGCATCTTTTTCTGGAGCTTGGTTGGTGGGGGGGAGATGGAGAAGGGAGTGGGAGAAGGGGATGAGAGATCAGTGGGCTCTGCCAGCCCCTTACTCTAACCCAAGATGGCTTCCCTTCTCCAACCACAGTTCTCCAGGGCTCCTAGACATCCTAGTGGCATTCTAAAATCTGTTTGGGATTTGGAAGACCTTTGTTTTGTGCTTTGTTTTGTTTTAAGAAGCCTCCCAGGGCTTCTTAAAGCCATACAGCCGAGGAGTAGATTCTCAGGCTGGACTCAAGTCACATCCTCTGGGGAGCCCAGGTTTCTGTGTGTGAGCTCCCAGGGGACTCTGATGCTCAGTGGAGCCTGGGTCAGGACAGCTTGGGGCACAGACTAAGGGCCTCCCAGAGGGGCTTGTTCTTAGGAGAAAGAATTCAAGGCCCTAAGTCTTGCAGCAGTGGGGCAGACTCAGAAGGAGCCAGCACAGTAAGAGATCTACTACTGGTATTTGGGGTCACTGGAGTACCTCCTGAAACTCTTGGTAACAGGGATAGCCTGTGTTTCTAGGTAGAGCCCACTGGTGACAGCCCACTGGTGACAACCCACTGGTGACAGCCCGTGTCATAATGACTAAGGGAACACTGGGTACAGAGAGGCTGAGCGAGTGGCCCAAGGTCACTTAGTTGCAGCCACAGGGCTAGGGAAAAAGGGACTCTGGCAGGCTGCAGGCAGGGCCCAGGATTTCAGTGGCAGGAAGAAGCAAGACATCAAAATAATGGGAGGTACTGAGGGATGGCAATGAACTACCCCAGAGGGCACCAAGATTGGTGTGTGTGCACGCGTGCTTGTGCTTAGAGGCTTCCTGAGGGTCTTACGGTGGTATCTAGGCCAAAGGCCAGGGGGAGACATGAGGAGGCACCATGGGTGCAGGTGGCCCTCTTGGTCATGACCTGTCCAAGCAATTGCACAACACCTAAAGCCAGCTGGAGAAATTGGGGCTCTCAGTACCTCTCAGGTCTTGACCCCAGTTCAGGCCCACAGTTAAAAGAGTTCTGCCCCCATCCTACCGTTCCCAGTGATGAAAGTGGTTTGCTATCAGAGGAGACTCTAATGTGCATGGTGTGAGGGACTATTATGTGCCTGTAATTGATGTTTACCTAAAGCAGCTCTCACAGCTACTCCAAGTGGGAGGTGAAACACAATCAGCCAGCTTTGCCTCCAAATGAAGAGAAAACACCATATATGCAAAACTACAGAGCACTACCTGGGGAGGGGCTGGTGGGTACCGCGGCTCTCATTCTATAGCCCAAACGGGCCTGGAACTCACTGTGTAGCTTAGGCTGGCCTCAAACTTGAGCAATCCTTCTGCCGCTGCTGGAATTATAAGTGTGGGTCACCATGCCTAGCTTCCCAGCTGAGCACGCTGGAACCTGAAGTTCTAACCACGCAAACATAAACAATGCCTGGGTCCAGCTGGACTGGCAGGTATGGGTCCCTCCAAGAAGCCAGGCCCCAGGTATGGACTCTGATCCCTTAAACCCTTGTGGTTTAGTTCTAGGATGCCTTGCTGAGCTTCAAGGATGCCTGTCCTCTAAGCCGAACTTAACTATCTGCAGGGTGAAGGTTCCCACACCTAGCCCTGGGTCCCTCTCCCTGCCTCTCTCCTCCTCTCCTCCCTGCCAACTGTACCCACCGCATCCTAGTAAGCCACCATCCGGCAAACTAGCAAAGAGCCCAGGCCACAGCGATAACGAAGAGTATGGAGAGGCAGAGGGGAAGTGCCGAGCACAGCAGCCTCCTGTGCACATATGGACAGAGGTGGACAAGGGTCTTCAGACTTCACAACAATGGCCCTGGAAGACATAATGCACCCTTGTAGAGCCAGCATTTGTGGGGTAGCACTGGGGATTCTAGTGGCCATGTGGTTCTGATTTCTGCCTTCTGTGTCCTACGGCAGCCTCACCCCCTAACATACATGATGTCTACCTGGACACCCAGGGTGCTTTCACCTTAAAACCCTTAATCCTAACTGGTTAGGCCCTTTGTCCAAATAAGGTCTGGTCCTGCTTCTGCATCCAGCCCAGATAACCTCAGAGTCTAGGCAAAGCCCAGACCCTCTCCCATCCGCCTGCCATCTCTCCTGGTCCAGGCCCTGCTCTGGACATGACACAGTCATAAAGAAACCCGGGGTAAGCTCCGTCTTTGTGGAGCCTTCACATGTACAGAAATCCTCGGGAACTTGGAGGTGTTCAGGTTTGGTAGGGATGGCAGCTTCCTTTAGAGTTTATTTGTACGTGTGGTCACACGCGTGCACAGCACTCATGTGGGTCAGAGGACAGCTTCCAGAAGTCAGTTCTCTACTCCTACATTTACATAGGTCCCAGGGGTCAAGCTCAGGTCGTCAGGTCCACAGGGCCAGCTTTACCTGCTGGACCATCCTGCCGAGGCTTCCTTTTGGTTTGAGACAAGGTCTCATGTAGCCAAGGCTGGTCCTGAATTCCTGGGTGCTGGGACTATAGATGTACACCACCTGACGCAGCCAGGAACCTGTGTGTGTGGAGGGAGTCATTCCAGGTAAAGGAATGGTAGGTGCAAAGGCCCTGGGGCCAGGGTACAGTGTGTTCAGGAAGAGGGAATGGGAGGGGGAGGAGCTTTGTAATTCTTTCACTTTCACTTGGATAGGGCGAGGGACCCTGGCCATCTGGGTGTGACCTCCTTCCAAGGCTGTGCTCACTACAAGTGTTCTGTTCTTACAGAAATAACCTGTCCCCTGCTGAGGATGAAGCCCAGGGCAAGAGTCTGTTTTACACAGCTGTGAGCAGAAGGCCAGGCCTTTAGCCTTGGGGAGTGTGCTGGGGAGTGAGTTCATGCACACACGCACAACATTCTCTCTCTCTCTCTCTCTCTCTCTCTCTCTCTCTCTCTCTCTCTCTCTCTCACACACACACACACACACACACACAAACACGGGCTCTGGTTCCCAGCAGTGTGTGTGTGTGTGTGTGTGTGTGTGTGTGTGTGTGTGTGTGTGGCTGCTACCATGCCACCTCCATTAAGGATTTATCAGCCCAGAGGGAAGAAGTGTTTAGCTCTGAACCTCCTGCAGTGGGGTCCCCAGCAGCAGCAAAACTTTGCTTCTGGGAATAAAATGGAAATCCAGTCTCTGGGGCACAATGAAAAGTCAGCTCATAAAGTGTTCTCCTTTGGAGAGGCCAAGCAGGCCTGACAATGGGGAACAGGGGGCGCCGGGGACACCCTGGGACTTGGAGCAGGCACAGGACCACAGTAGAGCAGGCTTGCTGCCCCCCCTTCCCGGGCCCCACCTGCTCAGCTCTGCCCAGCTTAATAAACCCTCTCTCTTCACAGTCACATTCAATGCGGTCCCAACAGAGAGTCATACGTCACCAAATCTGGCAAAAATTTGTACTAAATTGAATCAATCCATCTTGGAAATGGCTCTTGTCAGCTTCTGTCAGAGAACTGTCTGCAGGGGATGGAGGGATCAGGAGGGGCCTTCAGGACGTGAGGACTGGGGTGGGGGACGTGGGGGCTCTCACTTCTAGAAACTTCCAGGGCTGTGGCAGCATCTAGTAGAGTGAGAGGAGGGGCTTGGGGAGTACCTGCAGTGGGACAGGAGGGCAGACAAGGGTCCCATGAATGGTGTACTTACTGTCACCTCTCTGTTCCCAAGAGTCATCCGGGATCACTAAGTGTCTGCTGTATACTGGGTAAGCGGATAGCAATGCAAACCCCCCAATCATCAAGTGCCCGCTATATGCTGGGTAAACTAATAGCAATGCAACCCCCCCCCCAATTATTAAGTACTCTGTATACTGGGTAAGCTGATAGCAATGCAAACCTCCCAATCATTAAGTACGCTGTATACCAGGTAGCTGATAGTAGAGGAGGACCAACCAAGCGGAACACAGACGTAGGAATCAGAAGAGAAGTTTCCCCAAGTCCTCAGCATGGACGAGGAACCACTTCCAGTCCACCCCACAGGCAGGCTGTGTTCTGGCCTGGCCCAGCCTCTCGCCTGTGAGCACATAAACCCACACTAGGAGCACCTCCCATTTCCAAGAAGCCCAAGCCACCACTCCTACCACGTCCCGTTCCTCCTGTCACTCCTGCCACGCCCGTCCTGACACCATCCAGGTGCTGCTGATCCCTCTACTTCAAGACCAGCCTCATCCACACACTCCAACTGGCACCACTCTGGGGACACGGACCTGGACATGCACATGCGCATCTGCCCAGGTTTGAGGGATAATGTAGGACACGTGGATCCCTGAAGGTCAAGGTCAAGTTCCCTTGCTTTCAGACAAAGCACTGGGTTCCTGCCAATCTCTTCAGCGTGCAAACCAAGCCTCTCAAAGGGCACCTGCCCTTCTGCCTGAGTTCTGGGAGCTGCTACTGAGTACCTGCCAAGGGAGACATGCTGGTTGGTGCCATCGTGAAGCTCAACTAGGCAGGTGAGAGACCAGCACAGCTTGTCAAGACTTAGCCCCTCACAGACAGTCCCCTTGGTGACTCTCTACAAAGTCCCAATAGCTCTGGTGCTCCCAGGAGGTCCTAGCTCCTCCCTTATTCTTTGATCCCCACTGCCAAGACAGAGTCAGCAGGAAGACCTAAGAGCCAGTAATTGTGGAGGCCACCTGCCCCAAATGAACACTGACTAACAGAGCTAGAGATGACCTGGGCCAGTGACCAGGGCTTAGGGGCAGCCCCCAATATGTGCCCTCTGAGTAGCATCTGTCACTAACCACTGAAAACTGGAAGCGAGAGCCAATCCACAATCCATAAAGTACATGCCTTGTGAACAGAATGATGTGAGTCTGATAACTAAGCTGCCAGGGAGGTGGTGACTCACACCTTTAATCCCAGCACTTGGGAGGCAGAGGCAGGTGATCTCTGTGAGTTCCAGGCCAGCCTGATCTACAGAGTGAGTTCCAGGACAACCAAGGCTACACAGAAGAAACTTGTCTTGAAAAATAAAACATACACACACAAGTCTGACAGCAAAACAAAATAAAAAGTTATGTAACAAAATCTGGCATGGTTGTATACACTTATAGTCCTGGTATTTGGGAGGTGGAGCTTGATGACCCTACTTGGTATTCCAGGACCCTGTGGAAGACAGTGTCTAAAAAACAAGGTGGATGATTCTTACAGAATGACACCTGAGGTGGATCTCTGGCCTCTGTGTATACAAGTATACATACGCACACCTACATGCATGTACCCTCACATATGCACGCGCGCACACACACACACACAAAGCATACAAATCAAAAGGATACTTATTAGATTCATGTATTCTCCAAATGTACATGTTGGATGTTCTGGCCCTCAGGATGGGGGCATTCGAAGACAGGCCCAATATGGTAAAGACCACAGTGTGACATGGTCACACGGGTGCCCCTGTTCCTATCTTCCTGATAAGCCTATCAACACTCCTGGGAGGAGGGCAGATCAGACAGGTCATCAGATCAGAAGTACAGGCCAGCCTGCACTCTGACCTTGGACTAAGGCCTTTAGAAGGTTGAGCAAGCAGGCTTCTGTCATTTAACAGGTTTTGGGGTTTTGTTAGTTCAGCCCCAGCAAACTGCCACAGTAGTTTCTGGCCAGAAAGGGGTTATCTGAGGACTTAAGTGGGGTTTCAGCTATGCCATCTGCCCACTCCCTGGGGGCCCAGCAGCCTGCTGGGGTGGAGGCCGTGTAGGGTTGTTTATCTCTGCTTTACCACACCCTGGATTCCATTTCTAAACTGGACAAGAAGCGCATAGAGGGCCAAGGACAGAGGTCTACAGGGATGTATTAGCAGGCACAGGAAGACGAAAGCAATCTTGCCTGACACAAATATAGATGAATTCATGTGGAGGAAACCCACAGACTGGCAAATTAAAACGTGGTTCAGGCTGGCGAGTGCCGAGGACGCCGGCTGATGGATCTTCCTGACCAGACAGCCAAACCAACCTGATATGTCACCACAATACACTGTCAAATCCCGCCCGTCCACCTGCAGGGGCCGAGGGAAAAGAAGGGTCAGCCTGCCATAACCACAGGGACTGTGAACCCACAGGAGAAGAAGGCAGGGCACACATAGGGATCGTGGCTGGGAAGGAGGTGGATGCTACTCAGGGCACTCAGTGAGGGTGAAGTTGAGGGACAGGATGGTGTTGTTTATGCAGATCCAGAATGTCAGCACACGCATCCTGCACAACGCTGATGTCCAGGAGAGCTGAGGCTGTGCCTGGCTGTGAACATCTCTTCTAGCAAACGGAAAGACCACATGATTCAACAGGTGGATGAATGGATAAGTGGGTGGGTGTTTAGAAGGTGTACAGATGGATGGGTGGGTAGTGTGTAGGTGCAGTATAGATGGGTAGATGGATGGATGGGTGGGTGAGGGTATAGGTGGTGTATAGATGGGTAGATGGATGGGAAGATGGATGGGTGGGTGGGTGTATAGGTGGTGTATAGATGGGTAGATGGATGAGTGGGTGGGTGGGTGTATAGGTGGTGTATGGATGGGTAGATGGATGGGTGGGTGGATAGATGGGTGGATGAATGGACAGATGGATGGGTAAATAAACAAATGAAGAACAGTGCCTGGCACCTGCTAATAAATGCCAGCCATTTCTATTATCACTGTGTTCCCACCCCTCCCCAGGTTGGAACAACCTTGACAGTGTTCCATCTCTACCTATAAAACAAAGCTAACCCCTTGGCCTGTCCCAGGCTTTCCTGCTTAGGCCAGCCCCCTTTCCTTATCCTTCTATCTCTAAAACTCATCTCCCCCAACAGGCCCCTCCAGAGGTCTCCAGACCCCCTACAGGTACTGCTATTAGCTCCTCTGGGCTGTCATACTGTCCTTTTGTCTGGGTCAACTCCTTCTGATGGGGAATCTTTCTGGTCCCCCAGGCTAAGGGTACTCTCCTGTGTGCTGCCCTTGCCCCCCATGTCCTCATGAACCCCACTGTACATCCCATCAAGCAGCCATACCTGCTATTTATGTTTACATGCCTGGAATGACATGAAAGGGATACAGGTTCTGGTCTGTGCTACAGAACCTTAATGCTCCAGAGGCACATGGGGCCATGCCTGCTGCCAGGGACAAAAGGAAGTAGGATGTCCTGCTGTCAAGCAACTTCAGGCCAGGCTGCCACAGAACAGGTAGGTGCCTGTGATCAAGCCCTCAGGGACCCTGGCATACAGGAGACCTTTGGGGCAATCTGGACCTCAGTTGGGTTCTGTCTGTTCTGGTCTGATCCCCAGATGGTGAGCTGGAGGACCATGACATTGGCTATGCCTGGGTGCTGCCCTCAGGCTTAAAATAGTCCTATTGGGCCTGGGTGTAATTCTGAGACTCACTTTCCTTGAATGACGAACCACAGTAAGAATGGCTATCCTGCCACCCTGGCTCCCATGTGAGGCTCCACTCCTGTCAGCTGCAGGGGCTCTCACTGTGATCTGGTGTGTGCAGACTTTGGAAGCAGGCCAGAACCTCAAGACCCCAAGCTCTTCGGATGCCGGCGCTGGGCAACTCCAGCCTCAGATGTATGACTGGTCTGGCACGGAGACAAAATCCCTAGTGGCCCTGATTCGTACGGCATATAGAAGCCTATCTATTTCATTGCCCTCGGTGGGCTCCAGCCCATTATGTCATCTCCCCGAGCAGCTCTCAAGTGGCTCCAAGCATGGCCAGTCATGCTCAGGGGAGGTCTGTACTGTGGCTGTCAGGAAGAAGGGTGGGTGGGTCCATTAGTCCCAAGGACAGGGCAAAGTGAATTAACAAGGCTCTGGATGGAGAATGGGTAGGGGGCAGATCTAACTTGTTCAAGGGATGGAGTACAGGGCCCCTGCTGGATGCATGGTTCAAGGGTATGCATGACTGAACGAGGCATGCACAGATGTAGGCATGAGCATGTTGGTGGAAGCTGGGCCCAGAAAGAGCTCTGTGCAGCAGCTGCATCCTTTCAGCCAATCATTCCTGGAAATTTTGCATGTACTGCACATAGGAGCCCGAGGGCAACAGTGCCCTGGCCAAGAGAACAGAGACAGCAGGCTGCATACCCCACAACTCTGGCCGCCTTTGCCAGATGTTCTATGGGATTCTTATGTCCCAAAGAACGTCCATGCAAGGCCACCGGAGTTGTGGTTTCTGTAACCTACAAGGAAGCTTGCCTGCTGTTTAAACATCTCCCCCAACTGTCGCTGCATGAGCTGACACTGCAGAGCCCATCCGTGGACACCTCAGAAGACAGAATACAAGCCCCACACACTCCACACCTGCTCTGAGGAGAACAGGTAGTCTTCAGACCACACTCAAGGGAACTAGGCCTCTAGGCTTCAAACTAACGGTCCACAATTCCGAGTCTGGTGGTGGGGACAGTCGAGTAAGATAAGAACCTGCTTCTCAGAGGGGACACACTCCAAGAAAGGCCCCAGATGTGGGAAATGACATCAGGGATTCCAATATTTGCTGTTTTTCTTAGACATGATAAGGCTTCATCTATACGTTACAGTAAAAAGATTAACAATAATAAAATAGAACAGTTATGACAGCACTATAAATAGTTATTTTAAACATAAATTATTGATTTTTTTTAGAAGTTTCCATGTGCTATTTTGAGATTCTGTTGGTAAGGGGTGTCTGTAGCGTCAGAAGGCTGACCCAGTTCCAAATGAACTCTACAAATTGTCAAGTGCCTTTTGTTTAGTTTTGTTTATTGTGAAACAGGGTCTCATGTAGCCAAGGGTGACCTTAAATTTGAGTCAAGTAAGATCTTGAACTCCTGACCCTCCTGAATGTTGTCTCCACCACTCCTAGCTAATGTAGTCCTAGGAACAAAACCCAGGGTTTCATGCACACTAGACAAACACATCACCAACTAAGCCACACCCTCAGCCCCTTAAGCCCTTTAAGCCACCCATCCACAGATATCTACTTTGGGGGGTTGCTCAGGGCAGTGGTGGCACATGCCTTTAATCGCAGCATTCAGGAGGCAGAGACAGGCAGATCTCTGCGAGTTCAAGGCCAGACTGGTCTACAAAGTGAGTTCCAGGACAGTCGGGGATACATAGAGAAACCCTGTTTCAAAAAAACAAACAAACACAACAACAAAAAAACAAACTTTTGGGGGGGGGGTTTCCCTTTCGGAAGATCCAATTCTTAGCCCCTCCAGATAGCCCTGATATTCAAGTGTCTGTTTCACCTGCCTTCCTTAATCCTAAGGGTGGGGTGTAAACAGGGGTCCTCCTAGCTGCTCCCACCAGGTGGAGACCAACAACAGACCCAGACCTGGGAGAGATTTGTGGGCAGCAGGGTGAGGGGGAGGCAGAGCGTCGGGGCAGACACGCTTTCTGCAGGGTCAGCATCCTGGGCGACCCCCGCTGCACCTGACTTTCCCTCCTAACGAGTGAATCGAGAAGGGTGACCATCCATCTTCCTCGCCACCGGCCCTAATTAAGCGCCAGCAAATTCCCCAACCAGGCTGCCGCGTCCCCAGCATAATATGTTATTTACCTGCGGCTAATAGTTTCGCCGGTAATGATAGCCTCGTATCAAATGACCACCGTTTGGCTTCTGACAGTTTTAAAGACCAGTCTCGGGGACACTACAGTTTCTAATTACAGGGTCTGTCATCGACGAGGTTCGGTTCAACGCCACCTCCTTCTCCCGCGGGTGACACTTCTGTCCAGACAGGAAATTTAAGCTCAGCCCCGACAGTTAAGGTTAAAAATACTGCTGTGTGCAATCGGCAGATCATAATTTGGGTCGCTGCCGTGTTTAATTAATTGGACTGTGGCAATCAGGACTCCGCGGGCCGTAATTACAGGCAGGGCGAGAGGCTCTGCTCCCCTTGCCGTGTCTTACAGCTGTAATTTCGCAGAGGCTCTGACCTGGCTCCGGGCTGGGCCCCAGAGCTCTCTCAAGGCAAGAGGTACTTCATTAGGCCACCATGATTTGTGAGGCAGGGCAGGTGGAGGCCGGGAAGCGGGGACAGGGCAGCTTGCAGCTGTCAGCACCCTTCCCAGGGAGGGATGCCTCCTCCAGGACTATCCTGGCAGGCAGCCGTTGTGGGAACAGTGGCGGAGACAAAAGGATCCGTTTCTAGATGCCAGAGACAGCCCCAGCAGCAATCCTAGCTCCAGACCATGGACCTTCATCCGGTGGTTCCCTATGCCTAGCACCCTTGCCCCGCCCAGCCAGGAATCCTCTCACTCCATACACCAGTGGCTTTTTGGTCTACCCCCTCCCCGCAAGTTCCTCCTGCCTTTGCTATGATAATCTTCCCCCACCACACCCCTTCTCCTTCTGAGACCACACCACACTCAGTTTGCCGCCTTCCCTAGGTCACAGTCACAAATGGTCCTTATTGCCCACACTCCACCAGGCCAGGCTGACCTTGCTCGAGCTTCAAGGAGGTGTATTGCCAAGATGGGTTGTACTTGGCCCTTTTGGACTTTGCCAATAATGAGAGTTCCCCTGCCCAGGGGGCTCCTCTTGCCCTTGACCACAGGGGACCCACAGCTATAGGGGCTAGCCAGCCAAGAACAAGGACCAGCTTCCGACCCTGGGGGAGACATGCTACTCTGGAAGCCTCTCTACTCATGGCTGCAATGGTCAACATCGGGGGCTTGGAGGCCATCCTGCCAAGAAGGCATGTGGGATGACACCCACCCAGCCTCAGTGTCCTTCATCTGTGACCTGGGCAGAGTGCACGGATCATCCTTAGGAGAGGAGCAGAAAATGGAAGGGATTCAGGGAAGGCTTCAGAAGCTCCACTACCTAAGCAGCAGGAAGCTGAGGAGGGCCTGGGCCATCCTTGAGTAGCCATGAGGATCAACGTGGACCAGAACCAGCGGCAATTAGCAATTTCCTTCCTCTGACACCCCACCAAGCCACCTCACTTCCATCTACTGATGCCAACATCCTGCTAAAGAGGTCTCACAGGGCTGCGGTGACATCTTGTCCTGAGCAGGGACACTCATTCACTCAGACGGTTTGAGCTGTGTCTATGTCACTGCTCTACTGCTGGGACACCATGACCGAGGCAACTCTTACAAAGGAAAGTATTTAACTGGGGGCTTGCTTAGTCTCTGGGGTCTAGCCATTACCATCATGGCAGTGAGCACAGGGACAGGAAGCATGGTGACAGGCAGGCAGGCATGGTCCTGGAGAAGTAGCTGAGAGCTACATCCAGATCCATAGGCCAAGAAAGAGACTTTGGACCTGGCAAGGGCTTTTGAAACCTCAAAGGCCACCCTCAGTGACACACCTCCTCTGACAAGGCCTCGCCTCCTAATCCTTCTCAAATAGTGATACTCCATGGTGACTGCTCAAATACTCTGAGGGCCATTCTAATTGTACCACCACAAGCTGCATGCCACCCTGTTCTCTTCTGCGGGCTCCTGTGCCCAAATCCACTGCCTGCTGCTTTAAGTGATTGTTCTTCATGGCCTGAAGAGGCCACAGCTCTAAACACTGGAGTTTGGAGGGAAGAGGCGATGCCCATGACAGCCTCCTAATGACTGACAGCCTCCTAGTCCCATCATGCTCCTCTCCGCAGTGATGATGACACCACCAAAAGTGCATACTTTTTCTTTTTCTATTTCTTTTTTCTTTCCTGAGACAGAGTTTCTCTGTGTAGCCCTGGCTGACCTGGAACTCACACTGTAGATCAGGTCAACCTCAAATTCAGAGACCCAACTACTTTTGAGTCCCAAGTGTTGTACTACCATGCCTGGCTGAAGTCTTTCCTTCTTTCTTTCTTTCCTTCCTTCCTTCTTTCCTTCCTTCCTTCCTTCCTTCCTTCCTTCCTTCCTTCCTTCCTTCCTTTATTCTTTCGAGACAGGGTTTCTCTTAAGCTTTGGAGCCTGTCTTGGAACTCGCTTTTGTAGACCAGGCTGGCCTTGAACTCACAGAGATCCGCCTGCCTCTGCCTCCTGAGTGCTGGGATTAAAGCTGTGTGCCACCACCGCCCAGCTTGAAATGTATATTTTTTCAAAAGATATACTGCAGCCCAATTCCTGGGAAGAAGGGCCTCATTTGGAAACAAGGTCCTTGCAGATGTCTGGCCCCATGAAGTCACACTGGAGTAGGGTGGCCCAGAATCAAGCCTGACCCAGGACCTCAGAGGAAGAGGAGGAAGGATAAGGAGGAAGGACTAGGTCAGGTACACAAGGGTAGACCCTAGAGGGAGACCATAGTGATGTAGCCACAAGTCAGAGGACATCAAACAGACACAAACAGCCACCAGAGCTGGCAGAGGTAGAAAAGACATGACTCTGGGTGGCAGGCATGGAAAACATGACAGGGTGGGGTGTGGTGGAAGGGTTGACACCCTCCCCACAACTCTGGTGCCCATAGCTTTAGACCAGATCGGTCCCTGGCAAAATGCACCCTCTACCCTGGCCTTTGGTGTGTGGTTCCCATGGAGCTGGGGGATGAGGGGGTGGGGTACAGACATGCCTGCTTATGAAGAATCGAAGGCTGGGCGGCGAGGCCCTGGAGAGAGCGCCTTCTGAAGAGCCAAGTGATTTATTTCAGCCAATTACTGTGTGCTTCTCTTCCCAGGACCACATGTAATTGATTGAAACCTATTGAAAACAAATTAGCCAGCGCAGGGATGCAAAGATCTGGTTATCACTTCCCTGGAGGGCCGCAGGGACCACGAGCCACGCAGCGCTGCATCTACTCCCCCTTCCCCGGAAGGATGGGGGATACATGAGCAAATGCTGCCAGGCCCAGCAAGCCATCTGCACCTGCAGCCTGCTCTCCACCGGGTCCTCCTGAGGGCCGTGCTAGGCTATCTGGGGGTGCACCTAGCTTTCTGCTGGGGAGCCCGGGATCTATGTACCAATAGGGAGTGGGAACCTCCACAGAGTTAGCTTTCAACGTGAGAGTTCTCAGGTCCTAGTTAAGGAAGACATCAGGCTTTGCCATACACGCTTCTTGGTGTGTAAGGTGTGTACAATGGTGTGTAAGGGGTGGTTATGGAGGGGAGCGAGACTTCATTTTACCACCAATGTGCCAACAACTAAGGCTATTTTTTTTTTATTTTTTTAAGACAGAGTCTCTCTACACAGCCCTGGCTGTCCCGGAACTCACTATGTAGACCAGGTTTTTGCTGAAACACACAGAGATCCGTCTGCCTCTACTTCCTAAGTGCTGGGATTAAAAGGCGTGCACTGCCACGCCCAGCTGTCCTATTGCACTTTCACTTTCACGCGCATGGAGGCACGTGTCCTTAATCCCAGGGCTCAGAGGATGACTGAAGAATTTAGTCAGAAGGATTCAGAAGAATTGCTTGAGTTAGAGGTCAGCCTGGGCTACACAGTGAGTTCCAGAACAACTTGGGTTACAGCGTAAGACTTTATTTCAAATTTCTTCTTTCTTTTTCCCCCTTCCTTTCTTTTCCTTTCTTTCCCTCCTATAGATACTACAGTGCTTGACTACAAGAAAGGAAGGAAGGAAAAAAGGAAGGAAGGAAGGAAGGAAGGAAGGAAGGAAGGAAGGAAGGAAGGAAGGAAGGAAGGAAGGAAGGAAGGAAGGGGGCTGGATGAGGAAGGGATGGAGGGACGGAGGAAGCAAAATACCTATTTCAATTCCTCTTTTTCTTGAGTGGTGTGGGGATGGACCTGGGCCTCACGTATGCTAAGCACACACTCTGCCTCTCAGCTATGCCCAGCGGAGCCTTCACAGTTCCTCCAAACACAGTTCAGGCTGTCAGGCACACCTGTATACCCTGCATTTTAAAAATCTCTCTCTTGAACTGATGACCTTCTGAGGCATGGCTGGCAGACTCTGGCCAATGCCAATCCTGAGTCAGACCCCCATGCTCACTCTGCCTTCACTTGGCTACCTCTGGTGCTCAGGGTTACCTCCAGGCTGTCCCCCCCTCCCCTACTGTAGGAGCTTTCTACAATCTAGAAAACTTAGCTCCCAGAACAAGCCATGCCTCCAACAAAGGCAGGTCATGCTACCTGCACCGCCCACCTCCACCCAGGCACCTAGGGATCTATTGACTCTAGCTGGCCTGGAGAGATTGCTTCTCCTGTCCCTGTCACCAGGGCAAGGTGTTCACTGTCTGTCATCCTGCAGGTGGCCAGGCAATCTCTTCAACTTGAGCATTACTTATGGCTGTCCCTAGCCAGTCATTCAACGGCTCAGACAGAGGACAAGGTCCCTGCCCCTGTAGAGACCTTGGGTATCATCACTGCTGCCCTGTCACCATTCCAGGCTCTTTTTGCATTTTTGCCACCTCATGTTGTCTTCAGAACAGGCAAGGAGGAGGAAATTCGGGCTCACTCAGGCAGCTATCCCTTTGTCCCTGATGTTTCCCTTGTCAGCCCCTGTGGTAGAAAGGTCAGAAACACCCTAATACCCCCAGCAGCCCAGCATGTGTGCGTGTATGTGTATGTTGTGTGTTGTGTAGTCGCAGTGTGCATGTATACAATGTGTGTGTGTTCATATGTATCTGGATGTGTGTGCATCTATGTCACGTACACTTGTGGGGGGAGTGTTGGTGTGTTGTGCATGAGGATATCTGTATGTGCTGTATTGGGTGTGTCTGTGTGGACATGTGCCTATATGTTTGATAGGGTATGTTGTGCTATATGTGTGTGTGTATATATCTATATACACACACACATACATACATACACACACATACATACATACACACACACTCACACATATAAAAATACGTGTGTCTTTCTGGCCTGTGTGTTTATTTGCATGTGCTTTTGTAGTATGTGTGTGCACAACTATGGACATGCATGTGTGTGTGTGGCAGATTCATGCATCTGGTCTGAGCTGAGGTCTGACTTGGAGATGGGTGAGGATGCCAGCTTGCTACATACCACACAGTGTCCCGGCTGGCCACCCACCATGCATAGGTCCCTGCAGATCATCAGTAGGAAAAGGCCTCTACTTCCTCTGTCACAGTAGATAATATGAGACACTGTTAGGGACCAGAAGGCCTTGGTAGGGCATGGTTGAGGACTCACACCTGTGATCATCTATTCCAGCTGTCCCAGTGGCTAGCTCTGCAGATACATACTCTACAGATGAGGAAACCAGGCCTCTCACTTCAGGGCACAAGTGACCCCGCCTGCATTACAAGCAGCTGTCTGTTGTGGAAGTATGGTCCCAGCTGTTCCTCGGATGAGCTCTGCGGCCGACTTTCCCGTGCAGAACCTGCTCAGGTCCCAGCAAACAGCCTCCTGTCTTGTTTTAGCTGGGCCTGGATGGCCACCCTAGCACAGACTCACCCACACACGGCCCTTGGACCTCAGCGGTCCCTGTGTCCTCTCCCCATCCCTCCAGTGTCATAATCTCCCATTTGCTCCTCCATCTCCCTCACTGGAAGCTGCCGTGAGGTATTTACGGCCCTGCTCTCGGAGAGCCTCGCAGTGGCACCGTCGTCCCAGTGCGACTGATACAAACGCTATCACTCATGCAGCATAAACCTGTTGTAACATCCCCATCGGCCGGGAAGGTCACCATCACTCTTCCTGTGACGGCACTAGGGAGATGGATGGTTCTGGGAATTACCGCCGGCTACAAAGCGAGTACCTTTCGCCTCCCGGAGCAGGGGTGAGTCACTGTCACTGTGTGCTTGGCCCCAGGGAAATGAAGCAGCAGACCCCTGCACTGGGCTACACCCCAGGAACCCCAGGAGCATCTGGCTGTCCTGCCCGAGAGCCCTCCACCTCTGGCCTTGAGCAATTGCGTGCTGGGCCTGCAGAGGAAGCTAGAGGCAGGCACCAGTGGGGGCTTTTGATAAATGAGGAGTCAGACCCGAGGACAGGGATGAATTACCCTAGCTCTGGGTGTCCTTTCGGGCAGAATGAGCTGTCCCTGCAGATCACAAGCTTGACCTTCCCTCCTCCATCTCCGAGAGGCCTTCCTTCGTCCTTAACTCCCTACACGGCTTAGCATTTGCCTAGAATCTTCTCTCGAGGGTTTACTAGAAGAGCGTCATCTTGAGAAGTTGTCTAAAACAGTAGCTTTGTGCCTTGAGCCACGTGTCAGGTTACACAGTTACACAACCAGGCCAATACCAGGGCCTGGATGCCCACTCCACTGCTCTCTGCCACGACACACTGTTAGACACAGTCTCCCAAATCAGCTCCATGTGACTTCAGGAGAGTGGCCACCAAAGGGGCCGAGACTCTACCCCAAAGAGCAGTGCTGACCTGGGCCGACCGTGCCCTTGCTACAGCAGGCTCCAGCCTGACCTCCTGTGACGAGCAGCAAGGGCCTGCACAGCGCCATAGCCAGGCTATGTGGATTGCCATCAAGGCACTTAACTCCGCCAGCCTGTGAACCAGTTATTAACAAGGCACAGTTCCACTGTGAGCCCACAAGTTTGAGGTTCCTAGG